>NW_028234417.1:1717637-1722637 GCF_977035675.1 Penaeus japonicus | reverse complement strand
ATATAAATATATATATATATATATAATATATAATATATATAAATATATATATATATATATATATATATATATATATATATATATATATATATATATATATATATATATATATATGAGTGTGTGTATTCATGCTGTTTACCGGAATGTCTTTATTTTCGGCGTTGCATAAATCTTTGGCAAAGACATTTAAAACAAAGACAATTCCGAAAAAAAAAACATCAGGAACTAGCCAAAGTCTGAACCATAGAAATACAGTGAATAATGTGAAAAAATACGCAGCTTATCAGGAAAGGCATCGTTCTTGGAGACTTCATAAGCAAATTAATGTAAACACTAAGAGTGAGAGAAACTTAGATCTGAACTTATGCATCTGTAGATTCATTAAGCAGTGTCTCACCCAAACTGATTAAAAAAAAATTATACACATGAATAATCAAACACACACACACATACACATCATCCATATTGATTCCTCTATGCAAATGTAGAAAAGCTCTCCATTTTCCGACCAATTAAAACAAATTTACGATTTCGCCCTGACTGTTATACGATAGGAATACCTAATGAGAGCCAATAAACGGGTGGTGCCAAACGATAAGAAAAGTGAGGCGAGAGGGTCATCTTGCGGTGGCACCTGTGGTCTGAAGGGGAGACAAGCAGATGGGCGGTGTTTTGTCACCCGGATTTTTTCTCATTCTGAAGACGCGATCTCGGGGCTAATTGGCTGAGCGCGGACACCTGGCCGAGGGATTCGTATGAAGTGTCTCCTTCACGTTATTGTCTTTGTTTGTATGTTGTTGCTTGTGGAATGAGAGTGACATTTGTTTGGTTTTTGTTTTCGGTTGCCATGGGAGTGCTTGGCTCTAAAAAGAAAAGAAAAAGATAAATCACCGTTTGAGAATTGTAATAAAATGTTCTTATGTTTCTTTTGTGAACGGTTGCAGATTGGTATTTGTATTTTTGGTCTTTAAGAAATAAAAGAAAACATATTTGCCAAACTAACAGGAATACCAGTGGGTACAACATGCGTCCTTTCTGTATCAACTATTAGCCAGCATTCGTGAATTGTCAAAACAGCCACTCGACTTCACTGTTGAGATACGAAAGGGAGATAAAAAGGGGCCTTTGGTTACATGCCCGAGATATCACGTTCCATATCCTGTATGGCAACAATTCACGAGGGTTTACATGTGCCCGGATTGCCAACCAACATGTGCAGGAAGTCCCTATCTCAGACCGATGTACAAATATTGGCACATCATTACCTATAATGAATTATGTTGAGCCAACCTGCCTCATGATACAAAGGGTACTTTTCGGGTATGAACAGGGCAAAGGGACAACTTTGTAGTTAGTTCACTGTTTACAGATCTTGGTCATTCTGAACATTATAAATGTATGTGTATATATAACAAGTCTTGAGACAAGATCTTGCAAATGAAGATAACGGTTCTAGAAACAAACTTAGAACCGATAGTTAGCTATATTCTCAATTCGTTTCCAATGCAATTCAAACAAAAACTCTCAGTGTCTATGTTTCCACATGGACAGTATATGTTCTTGTTTATCAAATTCAGATCAAATATCATCATTCGGTTATATACAATGTTATTGTTGACTCTATTGTTTTGTTTAAACTATTAAATCATTATTCCAAATTTTCTGTCCATTAGCCATGCCTCTTGTTGTATTTGATGTAAACATTTCTAATAACATATCAACAAACGGTATTTCAAATGCTACTGCAATAGGAAGGGAACGTAAATATGACTCTTATTTTTCCTTTAACCGAAGTAAAAAAAAAAATGTTTTACAATATATATCTAGAACTAACATTACCAATTGCTTATGGGTATTTCAGGAGTACTTTTTTAAGATTACGATGTTCAGAGTTTTTTTTATTTTATTTAAGATTATACTGTTAATCCGATTTTTATTATGTTTCCGATATATAGCATGTGTGGGTTCATGGGTAACATTGTGGATAGATTTTGTGAGAGATGAAATATCATATTTCTTTTGGTCATTTTAAGATATTTATTATTATCCCTTTGTTTGTTTGTTTGTTTGTTTCCTCTATATATTCCAATTCTTTATCTGCTTTTGATTCGTTTTCTTCCTCCTCTTTCTTTTTTTTACTTTATTTGTTTATTATTATTGCTCCTCTTTTCATTCTTTGTCGTTTTCTTTTCTTTGCCTCGTTCTCCTTATTATTATTCCTCCTTCTCCTGCCCTCATCACTTCCCTTCCTCCATCTCTTCTCCTCCTCCATCTCTCTGCACCCTCCCCATTTCTCTCTCCCCTTTCCCATCCCATCACCTTTCTCCTTCCCCCCTCCTTCCCCTCCCTCCTCCTTCTCCTTCGCCCCTCATTCAAAGATTATAAACACAAGGAATGGCGTGATGTGGAAATAAGACAAAATGCTTCAAAGTTCTCAAAGAAAAATCTAAGAAGACCAAAGAAGATACACAAAGCCAATTTCACATTCCAATTATGTAATTGTTTCATAGTATGTATATATATATATATATATGTATATATATATAATATAAATATATATATATATATATATATATATATATATATACATATATATATATATATATATATATATATATATATATATATATATATATATATATATATATATATATAACCCATAATATATATATATATATATATATATATATATATATATATATATACATATATATATGTATATATATATATATATATATATATATATATATATATATATATATATATATATATATATATATATACATACTATGAAACAATTACATAATTGGAATGTGAAAATGGCTTTGTTTATCTTCTTTGGTCTTCGGAGATTTTTCTTTGAGAACTTTGAAGCATTATGTCTTATTTGCACATCACGCCTATATATATATATATATATATATATAATATATATATAGATATAGATAGAGATAGATATATATATATATATATATATATAATATATATATATATATATATATATATATATATATATATATATATATATACATATATACATATATATATATATATATATATATATATATATATATATATATATAAATATATATATATATATATATATATATATATATATATATATATATATATATATATATATATACATACATACATACATAAATACATACATACATACATACATACATACATACATACATACACACACACACACACACACACACACACACACACACACACACACACACACACACACACACACTCACATATATATATATATATATATATATATATATATATATATATATATATATATATATATATATATATATAGATAGATAGATAGATAGATTTATATATACATATATATTCATATATATAATATATATAATATATATATATACTTATATATATATATATATATATATGTATATATATATATATATATATATATATATATATATATATATATATATATGTATGTATATATATCCCTTTTGACGCCAATTGGGTATCTAATCTTTATCGACTCGTATTTTCGCTGATGACGTCATACGGTCCTTTATCGAAACAAGTGACACCAGATTTGCTGACCTTAGGCCACAATGCTTAGTTGTTTCTGGTCAGTTCCATAGCGAAAATATGGCTATTCATTATGATGTTATATGACATATCTTAGGTCAGTGTGTAGGTTTAGTGTTCATCACGAAAGAATGGGTTTTTATCACAAGAACAAGAACATGGTTGTCTTGCTATTAATTTTATGGGTAGTGTCAGAGTCATATTTCTCTGTTATTATTATCATTTTATCCAATTTCCCTCTTCATTAAGATCAATTACAATTATTCCTTCATCTCCCCCACTATTTTTAGCGAGGATACCTATATCACATCGACCCAAATACATAAAGAAAAAAAAAGGACTTTTTCGAAATTTCATCTTTCAAACCGACTTTCCGATTCCCCCCCAAAAAAATTATCCTTGGCTCTTTCTGAAAAACCTAATCACATGTAATTTCCATACCGTTTTTCTATTTCAACGTAAGACATACAACATCATCTTACGTAAGAATATAAGGAATGATGTCACGTGTAATAGTCCCGACGTCATTTCCATATCAAGGGTGACAGCCATTAAACCCATCTCAGATCGGACATCCCCCGGGCACGCTTGTTTATAATCAACACGCATTGAAATGTATCCGCAAACGATTCAGCCATTATAAAATATTCAGAGTATTTGGCGTTTAAATATTTGCAGGATTTTGTACAGCAAATGGCCTAGATAGGATTTTATACGCTGCATGACGGCAGCTTTTATATCGAACATGACCCAAGCTAGCACTGTTATGTTTGGGTAAATATTTGATTACTAATCATATGATTGCATACGCGAATATACACATGAAGTTACGTAGAGCGCGTGGGATGGTAGGAGGGAGGAGGGGGGGAGGGGGGGAAGAGCGGCGAGGGGGGGACGGCGGAGAAGAGGAGGAGGAAGGAAGAGGGGTGAGGGGGTGGCGACAGGGGGGGAGGGGAGAAAAAGAGGAAAAGAGACAAGAAGGGGGGAGGGCGGAGGAATAGAGGAGAGGGAGAGGAAAGAAGGAAAGAATGAGAGGAGAGGAGAGGAGAGAGAGAAGGAGAGGTGAGAGGGATAGGGGGAAGAGAGGCTGGGGAAGGAAAGCGGAAAGAGGAAGAATAGGAGGAAAGGAGGGATGGGGGGGGGGGGTAGGTAGGGGGAGACGAGGGGGAGGGGGAGGGGGGGGGGGTATTAGGAAATAGACCACGCTGTGATCAGATGAGTAGATAGATGCATGGGACGGAGGAATAGGAAGATGAGGAGGAGGAGATGAAAGAGGAGGAAGAGGAGGAGGAGGACAGGAGTCGACATAGGTAAACGTGTGAATAGGAGATTCTGAAAAAGTGAAGAAGGTTATATAACTGAATGCGCGTATGTGCACATCTTTGTTTGTTGTTTTGTGTGTTTATTTATATCTGTGT
>NW_028234417.1:1714199-1717537 GCF_977035675.1 Penaeus japonicus | reverse complement strand
GTGTGTGTGTGTGTGTGTGTGTGTGTTTATGTATGACAGTGCCCACAGATGATGTTTTACAGTAGACACGGAACCTATAACAACTAAGTGTAATAACAAATACGAAGAAGAACGGGGCAGTTCATGATAGTGACAATCCCAATCAACAAATGGGAACACCATAAATACCATAGTGATCAGATTACTGATCACTATAAACTGCTACGCTACGCTCCCACATGCACAGAGTATATATTGTACATGTGATAATGATAACATTCGTAATAGTGGTAGTGTTAATGTTATTTCTGATAATGCTGTTACTACCATATCTAGTCATAAATGTAATGATAGTGATATTAATGATAATGATGGTGATATAAATATATATATATATATAATTATATAGTTATATTTTTTAATATTTATATATATATATTAGATATATTTTGATATATATATATATATATTATTTTTCCAGTTGATATATTCATATTTTGTCATTTTATTTTGCATTTATATATACATATATATATACATATATTTTATATATATACATAAATATACATATATATATATATATATACATGATATACTTTATAAGATATTGATATATTCAATATATATATAAGTTTCTTATTATATAATAATATATATACAATATATTTTCTTAATAGGTAGATAATACATAGATATAGATATATAGAGAATGATAGAATATAGAATATAATATATAGAATAAAATAGTTAATATTATATTATATATATAAAATATATATATTTATATATATTTATTTTATGGTATATTATGGAACTTGTTATTATCATCATTACTATTACTATCATCATTATTATCATCATTGCTCTTACGATCATTACCATAATTATTATCATATTTTTATTACTATTGTTATGATAATTAATATTATCATTGTTATTATTTTTAGTATCATTGTAATGATAAAAATGATACTGATGCTTATGATGTATGATCATGTTATCAGCATTTCTAATAACAAGTATTCCAATATTAAAACCAATACTAACAATAGTAAACACAGATCATTACCATTAACATCTCTGTTGTTATAGTTATCATCATTTTTGTTAACTTTACCAAGGAGGTTATGATTTGGCTAGTATCTATTGGTTTGCTAGTAGGATTATGCAAAAATCACCAACAGATTGTAATGAACACCCTCCCTCTCTGTCTATCTATAGATCTATCTATCAGCGAAGTAGCCACCTCACACGAGAACGCTACTAACATTTTCAACAATCATTTTGCAAGCATCATCAGGCTTCTCCCTACTCCGTATAACCGATCTACCGACACATCTCTCGCCTCTCCAAGCAACAGTGAGCTGATATGAGATGTATCAACATAAAAAAAAATGAGGAGCAGAGAGTAAATCTCCTGGCCCTGGCGACATCCCTCCAAGATTAATGAGAGACTTTGCTCACGAGCTTCACCTCCTCCCCCCCTCCCCCCCATCTCACCCCTCCTTGTGACGTCACCAATAGCTCCATCACTGAGGGCGTGGTTCCTAACCTTTGAGAGAGAGTTATTGCAGTCCCGATCCCAAAGACTACCCCTGTCTTCCTCTCTCGACGACCTTCGACTCCTTTCGCTCATCCCATCTCTCATGTAAGATCCTTGAGAGAATAATCACCCAGGACCTATGGAGGTCGCTCTCGCCATAACTAGTCAGTCGTCAGTTTGGGGACATAAGAAGAAGCTCTACCATTCACTACTTGTTTGACTTTATTAATTACGTCATCGCAAGCGGAGATAGGCGACTGGAGGTGTCCATTGTTACTCATCTATCACACCATCCTGATCTCACGAATGCTGGATGACATGGATCTCCTCTTTCATCAACCGCCGCTCCCAGAGGACTCGGCCGAACAACCAGATTTCTCAAGAAGTCGACCTGCATTGCGGTGTCCCTCAAGTAACGCTCCTCGGTCCATTGCTATCATTTATATTGGTTAATGAGGATGTTATTTCACATGTAAAAAATACCAATACGTGGACGACATGACGCATGCACTCCCACATAAACCAAGTCCAAGGCAACATCTTGTTACAGGAATCCCTCAACCACACAACAGAATTAACAAAATACAGATAATAATTACCAAGAAGTGCATGACATTAAAATTCAAATTCAATAAATCGGCAGGCTGCGAAGAACCCCTAATAAGAAATAACGGTGATCCTGATAGTAATAGTAACCAGTGAAGATCTGAAAAAAATAGTTAAACAACACCAAGATAAACATTTCAAAGTGCGGGGAAAAAAATAAACCAATTTTATCTCGACTCAAACCGTTTGGAAAATCCCCAGACGACCTACTCGACATATAGACGCCATTCAGACGCCCAAACTGTGAATCCGAGGCCCCACTATGGCATTCGTCCATGAAAATATCAAATTGGAAAAATTATAGAAAAGCACTCTTCGTATTATCCTTGGATCTAACTACACTGCCTATCCTTATGCGATAAACAAAACGCCCCCCCCCCCTCCCCTACAAGATCGGAGAGTGTATTTAACAGATAAGTTTACAACATAACATCCGCGAAACACCGTGGTGATGTTAATGCTAAGTTGCATGAGCCAAAATGTAACACAGCCAGATTTTATATGTCTACTGTACCTTACTGTATCAGGTATTTGAATATCAATGTCGTAAAGTGACAATTTTACAATGTAACAACCGCTTTACTCAATTTATCATTATTATTATCTCTCTCTCTCTCTCTGTGTCCGTCTCACATTCTCTCTCTCTCCCTCCCTCCCTCTCTCTCTCTCTCTCTCTCTCTCTCTCTCTCTCTCTCTCTTCCCTCCCTCCCTCTCTCTCTCTCTCTCTCTCTCTCTCTCTCTCTCTCTCTCTCTCTCTCTCTCTCTCTCTCTCTCTCTCTCTCTCTCTCTCTCTCTCTCTCTCTCTCTCTCTCTCTCTCTCTCTCATGGTCATTGGCCGAAGCTTGCGCTCTCCGAGTGCTTTCTCTTTTTGTTGTTTTATTGTTATTGTTTTGTTAACACCATAATTATCATTATTATTGTTATCATCATTATCATAAATCTTGTTATTGTTATATAATCGTTATTGTCACTATTAGCAACAACATAATTTGTTTCTGTTCGGAAATGGCAACCTGCTTTAATATTTGTCGCTCTAGGCGAAGGGAGAAATGAAAGCTAAGGAAAAGTGCAGAAAACTGTAAGTTGTATTCCGTGGTACCTGCTGGAGAAAAGATATTGGGATCTCTGATTTTTCGCCGGAACCTTAAGCTGCGTTTCAGAGGAACTTTGAGTTGATTTACCTTTCGTCTTTCTTTTTTCCAGCACCATC
>NW_028234417.1:1709199-1711699 GCF_977035675.1 Penaeus japonicus | reverse complement strand
CTCTCTCTCTCTCTCTCTCTCTCTCTCTCTCTCTCTCTCTCTCTCTCTAGCTATTTCTCATTTGTCGTAATGAACATTCAGCTCCCTCCCACCGTCTCTCTCTCTCTCTCTCTCTCTCTCTCTCTCTCTCTCTCTCTCTCTCTCTCTCTCTCTCTCTCCTCTCTCTCTCTCTCTCGCTCGCTCGCTCTCTCTCTCCTCTCTCTCTCTCTCTCTCTCTCTCTCTCTCTCTCTCTCTCTCTCTCTCTCTCTCTCTCTTCTCTCTCTCTCTCTCTTCTCTCTCTCTCTCTCTCTCTCTCTCTCTCTCTCTCTCTCTCTCTCTCTCTCTCTCTCTCTCTCTCTCTCTCTCTCTCTCTCTCTCTCTCTCTCTCTCTCTCTCTCTCTCTCTCTCTCTCTCTCTCTCTCTCTTTCTCCCCTGCCCCGTTCATTTGATCCCGTATCCCGTATCACCGTTAGACGATTGTTCTAGCGAGTCCAGCTCCCACGTTCTGTTGCTCGTGGCGCCTTGGTTGTTTAACGGGCCCGCCGGTTCTGTCGGCTCTCAGGTCCAGGGCCGCCTTAGCTGTCTGCTCGGAGGATGTGAGCTTTCTTCGTTTTTTTCGTTTTTTTTTTTTTTTTTTTTTTTTTTTTCTTTTTTTTGTATGTGTTGATGGGGATTTTGTGTATTTTTGGTGTTTTAGTGAGGTTTTAGTGTGTGTGTGGGAGGGGAGGTGTTTGTTTGTGTGTGTGTGGGGGGGGGAGGTGTTTGTTTGTGTGTGGGTTTGTGTGTGGGGGGAAGGGTTATGTGAGATTGTGTGTGCGTGTGTGTGTGTAATGTGTGCGTGTGCGTGTGTGTGTGTGTATGTGTGTGTGTGTGTCCCAGCATTGCCAGCTCATATATGTGACTGTACGCATATGACACACCACCAACCAATCCCCCACTTCCTCATCTCATTTACCTCTTCCTCCTCGCGCTCTCCTCGCCTGGAATCCCCGATGAATCCGTCCGTTCAGCGAGAACTTACGCCTAATTTAGCGTCGATCCGTTTCCGAAGCGAGGAGTTCAGCGAAACAGCGACTTTGTGGCCAGAGCAAACACCAAAGTGAAGATTCATGCGCGCAAACATGGCAGGTGTTCCGGCTGGACACACAAGGACTTTATTTACGTTTAGTAATAAGCATTTTCAAACATTCCAAAGTTTGGTAATCCACACACTGAGCCAACAGGGATTAGGAACTCGCTGGGAGGTCCGTGGACGGTGGGAGGGGGGAGGGGGGAGGGGGGCTAGTGCGTTGACGTTGTCTTGGTCGCTCTCTCTCTCTCTCTCTGTCTCTCTCTCTCTCTCTCTCTCTCTCTCTCTCTCTCTCTCTCTCTCTCTCTCTCTCTCTCTCTCTCTCTCTCTCTCTCTCTCTCTCTCTCTCTCTCTCTCTCTCTCTCTCTCTCTTTCTATCTCTCTCTCTCTCTCCTCTCTTTTCTCCTCACCATCTCTTATCTCTTCTCCTCTCTCTCTCTCTCTCTCTCTCTCTATATATATATATATATATATATATATATATATATATATATATATATATATATATATATATATATTTCTCTCTTCTTACTCTCACTATTGTCCTTCTTCTGTATAAAAAAATTGTGTAAGTTCGTGCTTTCTTTTTCATTGGCGTATTTTATTTCACTTTTCGTGTGAAAAAAAAATGTATTAGAAAAAATAGATGTTATCTCAATATTTATATTACGTGGGTAGGAAAAAGATCTAGTTTCAGTGTGATTATAACCCACTTCGTTTTTTCTGTATTTAAAGAAAAGAATGTATGAGAAAGGGAGAGACAAGATTTTTTTTTTTTTTTTTTTTTTTTTTTTGGGGGGGAGTGTTTTAATTTTCTTTCAAAGTTGCAAGTAATTTCACCCAGAAATATGCAACAAATCCCCAGCAACAGCGAGGCTTCAAGTCACGAAGATGACCCTCTCGTTTCCCGTGGCCACGTATCAACAAACCAACATGGCAAAAAAATACTCTGTAATCCCAAATGAAGCTGAACAAATATCTCTTTTTACTACTTGATATGGTCATTGTTTACCTTGCACCCGGAGATAAATATCTGCCTCGCAAAATAATAATTACGGCTATGATAAAAGCTACTGTTTGCCTCGGCCGGATCAGTACACGCGGTAGCTTTGCTCAAACACCTTTACCAGGGTTGTCATACACCTCTGACACACACGTATCCCGCAATCAAGTCATCTGTTTGCCTCCGGAACAATCCACACACTCCACAACGGAACAAGTAACTCCAATTTAGCTTAAGATGGCTACCTGTTTTCTCCGCGGAGTCGTCGCTGAGCGGTGGCGATCCAGAAGGATAAGGCGGGAAGAAGGTTCTCCGCCGCGGTGCAAGTGGCAATACTGCGCCAAACAGAGCCGGCGTTTGGATTGAGCCACTGGACAAACGGGCGCCTATGTCAGAATGGCGTGGGTATATTTGTACTGATGGCCAGCTAAACACCGCCTTTTGTGGC
>NW_028234417.1:1691699-1699199 GCF_977035675.1 Penaeus japonicus | reverse complement strand
TCAGAAGTGGCGAGACTGAGAAAAAAAAATGGTCAAAAGTGTCGAGACTGAGAAAAAAAAGAAAAAAAAATGGTCAGAAGTGACGAGACTGAGAAAAAATATAAAAAAAAATGGTCAGAAGGGGCGAGACTGAGAAAAAAAAAATGGTCAGAAGGGGCGAGACTGAGAGAAAAAAATGGTCAGAAGGGGCGAGACTGAGAGAAAATAAAAAAATGGTCAGAAGTGGCGAGACTGAGAAAAAAAATAAAAAAAATGGTCAGAAGTGGCGAGCTTTAAAAAAAGAGAAAAAAGGTAAATAAAAATCTCATTGGGACGAGAGAAAAAAAAAAAAAAAATTGCCACCTGAAGAGCGTCTGACTGAGAGAAAAAAAATGGTCAGAAGTGGCGAGCTTTAAAAAAAGAGAAAAAAGGTAAATAAACTCATCTTCATTGTGGTAACTAGGGTAATTAAAGAGTAATGCCAATAGTAAAGAATGAGTGAGATTTAGGCACAGTGCCTCATTGTTTAGGAGTTGACCTGTACTTCTTTTCCATATTTGTGTTGTTGATCACTCTATTATATTATTATTTACTGTATTATATATACCTATGCTCTCCTCTACTAGTTTACGTTATTTTATGCCACGAGAAGTTAAAACAAAAATAGTTAGTTTTTCACATATTGTTTGCTTGCTTACCTGTTCAGATATTCATTTTATACTTGAAATCCACCAAGAAAACAATAGAAGAAGAAACGGCTTCTTCCTTAAACAATATATAGAATAATCTCAGTAAATACAGCTTGTTCCTATCTGCTATGCTTCTTCGGCTCCAGACATGAACGGAAAATGAAGATAAACATACAAGGGGTTTCGCCCTCTCCTTCAAACCTCCAATTTCCTTCAATTTTGAATTTCACCTTCTCCCCCCCCCTCCCTTCCCACTTCCACCTCTTCCTTCCCCGGCTCTTACTCTGTTATTTGGTTGATTGATTGACTGACGTCCTGGACACGGGAGAAGACAAGTCAGTCAACCAACAGGTACCCGGACGCATTCGGCTTCAAAGATCAAAACGAAAAAATGAGTAAACACAATAACGTGTACACACAGATGAATATAACACAACCACAACAGGAACGTATAAGAAGTCGTGACGTTTCGAAGTCCTGAAAACTTCCTCTTCTATTAAGCTCTTATAGTACGTAATCACTTGTCTCAATAAACTCGTCAAAGTCAAAAAGTCTTATTGTGGCCATCTCGACCTCGACGGCCGAAGACTCTGAGCTCTGTCACTGTGAATCTCTTGAAGTCGATAATGCCATTTGCGCCAAAGGTCTGCATGGATGTGTACGGACTGCACCGATATTGTATAATTAGAACAAAAAAGTGAATAACTCATTTCCGAATCGTGGTCGATTTTCGCCCGTTAGCTGCCCGAGGCCAATCACAGCAATTTGTAATATCATTACTAACAAATTAACTATTATTTATGTAATTATAATTTCACTGTGTACTTCTCCCTGATTTGAAAAATTCCTCTCCGTCTCGAAGTAGCTTATTTCGATCCCTGGGTCACATACTTGCGCAAAATAATGTCCCTTAAATAAATTTTCTTTTGTTCTACCTCTCTTCTCTCTCCATCTCTTCTCTCACTCCCATTCACTCTTCCACTCTTTTTCACTCTCAATTTTGATACTCTTTTTATTTGACAGGGCAACGATAAGAAGTAAATTTATATCACTTTGCACAAATCAGATTAATGAGGATTTGTTGCATTTTGCAGTTCAATATATCACCAGCAGATTTCCATATATTGACTTGACATATTCTCAGTGATCAATATATATATATATAATATATAATATATATAATATATATATATATATATATATATATATATATATTATATATATATATATATATATATATATATATATATATATATTATTATATATATAATATATATATATATATATATATATAATATATATATATATATATATATATATATATATATATAATATATATATAATATATATATATATATATATATATATATATATATATATATATATATATATATATATTTAAAAAATCAATTTAATCTCAACAGTGGGTGGTTTGTTTCTATTAGTATACTTTAAGTTATAATGTGAACATTTATGCGTTAGATGAACCATATTACTAAAGTTGCAAAAAATGAATAAAACTATTTTAAATGAAAATATAAAACCCAGACTTTATCTGTTCGAACACTGTATGTACTACAGTGCATTACAAAGTCGTACTACCGTAACACAAAAAGATGAGAAAGTTTTAATTAACATGATATGAAAGAATATTTAATCAAAATTTATTCTGGGCCCACCATTCCAAATGGCTAGGGCCCTGTATACCCTATATCTGCCCTGTCTATCTCACCCTAAATTTTCTTCTGTCTACCATGCCCTAAATATACCCTTGACTAGCATACCCTAATCATAACATTGTCTATCATACCCAAAACATGACCCTGTCTATCACATAGATAAGTCCCTGTCTATCACATAGATAAGTCCCTGTCTATCACACCCGTAAGGTACCCTTGTCTAACATACCCAAAAATATGCCCCATTCAAACCCTAACTTTGTCCTTGTTTACCACACCCTAGATATCTCACAGTCTATCATAGTCTAAATATATTCCAATCTATTGTATCATACATATACCCCTATCTGTCACATCATAAAGCTGTCCCTGTCTAACGCATCCTAGATATGTCCCTGTCCAGCACATCCTAAATATGGTCCTATCTATCACATCCTTGATATCTTGTCTATCACACTCAGAAGTTCTTACTCTGTCACTCTATCACACCCTAGATATGCCCCCTTTTTTACCACGCCCTAAATATGCCTTTTTTTTACCACACCCTAAAAATGCCCCTTTTTTACCACGCCCTAAATAAAACCCTTTTTACCACGTCCTAAATATGCCCAGTTTTTAAACAACGCCCTAAATATGCCCCCTTTTTACCACGCCCTAAATATGCCCCCTTTTTACCACGCCCTAAATATGCCCTCTTTTTACCACGCCCTAAATATGCCCCATTTTTACCACGCCCTAAATATGCCCCTTTTTTTACTACGCCCTAAATATGCCCCCTTTTTACCACGCCCTAAATATGCCTTTTTTTGTACCACGCCCTAAATATACCCCTTTTTTGCCACATCCTAAATATGCCCCTTTTGCACCACGCCTTACAAATACCCCCCCCCTTTTTACTATACCTTAAATATGCCTCTGCCTACCACACCCTAAATATTCCACTGTCTATCCTTCCCTTTCTCTCTCAATCATTTTTCTTGTACTATCGAAACATCAGTTAAACATTTTCCATTGTGAAATTCTTCCTTTTCAATTCAATCACTTGTTACATACATTTTCTTTATCCAAAACTCACTTATCTTAAAAAAATGATAATCAAACTTCAGAAAATCAATCAAGTCATGTCAATTCAGTTAAAAAGGGATCATGTTGATAAGTAAGGCTCCTCCTGATGACGGGACATGTATGTTAAACACGTGATAGGCAAAATTATAATGGGAATTTGATAGTTTAATCTCCATGTTATGCCTGGCCGGGAATTTTGATGCATCTAGCTGGTCAAAGGCAAAATATTCTTTCTCTTTCTTTTTCTATCGGTCTTTAACTTTCTCTCTTCTTTCTTTTCTCTCTCTCTCTCTCTCTCTCTCTCTCTCTCTCTCTCTCTCTCTCTCTCTCTCTCTCTCTCTCTCTCTCTCTCTCTCTCTCTCTCTCTCTCTCTCTTTCTCTCTTTCTCTCTCTCTCTCTATATCTATCTATCTATCTATCTGTCTATCTATCTTTCTATCCATCTATTTATCTATCTATCTATTCATCTATCTATCTATCTCATTCTCTCTTTCTCTCTCTCTCTCTCTCTATCTCTCTATCTTTCTATCCATCTATTTATCTATCTATCTATTTATCTATCTATCTATCTCATTCTCTCTTTCTCTCTCTCTCTATCTACCTATATCTCTTTCCTTATCTCTCTCTCTATCTCTCTATCTATCTCTTTCTTTTGGTCTGTCAGTGTGTGTGTGTGTGTGTGTGTGTGTGTGTGTGTGTGTGTGTGTGTTAGTGTTAGTGTGTGTGTGTGTGTGTGTGTGTGTGTGTGTGTGTGTGTGTGTGTGTGTGTGTGTGTGTGTGTGTGTGTGTGTGTGTGTGTGTGTGTGTGTGTGTGTGTGTGTGTGTGTGTGTGTGTGTGTGTGTGTGTGTGTGTGTGCGTGTGTGTGTGCGTGTGCGTGAAAGTGACGAGTCCGGGGCAAGTTGGTCAGTTTAAGCGTGAGGATAAAGTTTTAAGGCATTGTTCCCCGTGTTGTCACAACCGCCGCACAAAAGAGGGACTCGGGTTCTCGGCACGCCCAAATATCCTGCACTTGAGGATGTTGGCGACAGACTTAAGATAACTGTCGACAAAAAGACGTTCAGCCATTGCCCCCCTCCCCCCTCAAAAAAAAAAATCTGACATCCAAACTTTCTTAAAAGGACGAGTCATTCATTCCAAAAAAATCTTCATACGGCTGGCTTGGCTGGCTGGCTTTACGAGATACTAAAGGGTTAAGTGGAAGAATTGGTCGAGCTAAGGAAAAAATAAAAAATAAAAATAAAACTTTTTTTTTTTCTCTTCTTTTTTTTTGAAGTTCCGAAAATAAGTCAGAAGTAAAGTCGACCATCCATGTTACCACAAAGGTCTCGAGTGTTTGTTGTCCAGCTTTGTGTTCACGTCCGCCTTGCCTTCTTTCTTTACCTGTGGGCTTCGGCTTCTTCGGTCAAAACTTATTCTTGTCATCATACTCAAATTCTTGAAATCGGTTGCTTCCAGACCTTTGTATCTCTATTTTCTTATAGATATACCAAGAGCAATGTTAAAATGGCGTTTAAGATGGACGTATGTTTGAACGGTGAGAACGTAGGAAATAGTAAGTCCACATTTTCAGCAAATAGGATACAGTGTGTGTGTGTGTGTGTGATGTCTCTATAAGTTTGCTTGCTCCGAGGTGTTCCTTCCTGTGCATTAAGGACTGGACTCATTCAAACCGTAGCTCTTCTTGGCTTACGTTTGTTATCAGATATTTCTCGCTTTTCTTGTATCGTTTCTTTCTTTCTATTCCGTCAGTGCTTATATTCACCTTTCTTCATACATTTCTCTCTCTCTTTCACTCTTTCCCCTCCCTTTCTCTCTCTCTCTCTCTCTCTCTCTCTCTCTCTCTCTCTCTCTCTCTCTCTCTCTCTCTCTCTCTCTCTCTCTCTCTTCTCTCTTTCTCTCTCTCTCTCTCTCTCTCTCTCTCTCTCTCTCTCTCTCTCTCTCTCTCTCTCTCTCTCTCTCTCTCTCTCTCTCTCTCTCTCTCTCTCTCTCTCTCTCTCTAGACTTTGCCTGTAATAGATAAAATTGCAAGGCCTCTCTAGAGTGATATACATGCACTACTATGTCTTATGTATAGCTTTGCCCTAGCTTATTGATTGACAGGGTCACAGTAATATCTGCTTTACCAACAATGTATGTCTCAGAATCTAATATGAACTGTACAAATCATTTAGGCATAGTTCCTATGCCTATTCATGTGTATACAATGTATATAGTATGAATAAACATATCAAAATCAAAATCAATCTCTCTCAATCTCTCAATCTCTCAATCTCTCTGCTCTTCTCTTTTCTCTTTTCTTTTTTCTCTTCTCTTTTATCTCTTCTTTTCCCTCATCTCTCTCTCTCTCTCTCTCTCTCTCTCTCTCTCTCTCTCTCTCTCTCTCTCTCTCTCTCGCTCTCGCTCTCGCTCTTGCTCTTGCTCTAGCTCTAGCTCTAGCTCTAGCTCTTGCTCTTGCTCTCGCTCTCTCTCTCGCTCTCTTTCTCTCTAGATCTCTCTCTCATCCTCTCTCTCTATATCTCTATCTCTATCCTCCCTTCTTTCTTTTCTCTTTTCTTTTCTCTCTTCTCTCTTTTCTCTTTTCTCTTCTCTCACCCCAGTTTCCCTATTTCTTTCCCTCTCTGGCTCTCTCACATTCACTCTCATTCTCATTCTCACTTTCACTCCCTCAGTCTCTCCCTCACCCTCACTCACCCTCTCCTTCTTACTCTCACTTACTCTCACTCACTTTCTCTCTCACTCTCATTCTCACTTTCCCTCTCCCTCTCATTATCACTCTCAATCTCTCCCTCACTCTCATTCTCACTCTCACTCTCACTCACCCTGTCGCCCTCACTCTCACACTCACTCTCCCCACTCTCACTCACACTCACTCTCACACGCTGACACAGCCGAAGAAACCTATGAATAAACTTACCAAAGGCGTTTCGGTCGTCGCTGCTTCCCCAGAATCTCCTTGAAGGGGAAACAGCACGCGAGAGAATGAACGTCAAGACTTCAAAAGATTGAACACTCTTTTGAAGATGTCGAGCAAATCAAATCACAATCTATTCCTTCTGGGGGTAGAGTGGAGGAGGGGAGGGGGGGAGGGAAAGGGGAGGGAGGGGGAGGTTGGAAGGTTTTTTGGGGGGTGGTGGGGGGTGAATGGAATAGATGGGGGACGTAAAAGATGGCGAGGTAGTTGAGGGTTGATTGCGGGGGGGGGGGGGAGTGTGAGGTGGAGGGGGGGGGAAGGGGGGGGGGGAGACGTGTCCTGAAACGAAGTCTTTGGGAGTGTAAAAGGGAGTGTGAAGGAGGACCTTGGTGAAATATAGTTGTCCTTGAGGGTTAGGTTCTCTAAGCCTCCTCGAAGGGTGAAGGTTAGACTTGGAATGAGTCCTTGCAGATCAAGAATGCTTCGTAATTTTTGTGCGCGAGTGTGGGCGCCGACCTTGAGCGAGATGCCGAATAGTTTTTGATTTTCTGATTTCTTTTCGTTTCATCTTTGGGAGACGCTGATTGATCCCTGTTTGCGTTTAAGAAAAAAAGTAAGAATATGAAACAAATGCGTTTTTGTGTGTATGTCTTCTCGTAATATGTTTATTTGCCTACGAGTTCTCTATAAGTTAATCCAGATATTTCGAAACATAGAGAGAATTCTCGTTATTGCATTTATTCGTTTATTTTCGACATAAATTATTTTCATCCATTTCCTAAATCACAAAACCTACCCTAAATTATAATACTCACATTCAGAAAGACAGAACATCATACATGTTCAAAAAAGTTCAGCATTGGATACCAATAACACGACAGCCGTCACATGATACCGTGATTTCTTGAGAATTTGGTGAAATGTCTGCCCTTATCCGCCGTCGCGTTTCCCGCCAAATCTCCGCCTCTTTCGGGCCAATATTTTCCCTTCCAATCTGCCTGGATTCACTCATGTAATTTAAATGTTGTAATTAACTCAGGATAGGAACTCATTAGAAAATGGCGCTCGACGAACCGAAAATGTTTCTAATTACAAAACTTGTGCTCAGTCAGCTTTTAAGCCATTTATTTTTAGTTCCCTCAATGACCCATTTGCATTCCAAAGCTTTTCGTCCTA
>NW_028234417.1:1661699-1686699 GCF_977035675.1 Penaeus japonicus | reverse complement strand
CATAATGACACACATGCACATGCACATGCATGCACAAGTACATGCAGGCACGCACACACATACAGACGTACACACACCCACACGCATTTCTCCTCTCTTTTCTTTTGTCTTCTTTTAGTCTTTTATCTTTCTCTTCCGTGTGTTTCTCTCATTCTCTTATTTTCCTGTTTTTCTGACAATATTTTGCCCTTCACTTTTCTTCTGTTTTATCTGCTCTTCGAGTTCCTGTTCTCATGTTTCATTCTATCTCTCTTTCTCCGCATTCAATCCATCATTCTCTCAAATTTTCTTTCCGTTTCATTCGCTCAGGTTCTTCTTCCTTTGCTTTCCTTCATTCCTGTTCTTCTCTTGTGAATAACGCCATCATTCTTCTTTATTTTCATCACATCCTTCGTCTATTCCTCTTTCATAACAGAGGACTTCCTTTTTTATATTTTATTCCTGACGGTCCCACCATACTAAATATTCTCTATCCTTAATTATATACCCTATTCATTCACCCTTCTATTCATCTATTCATTCATCCATCCCATTTTAAGATAAATCAGCCGGTGACTAGATTACTCTTTACGTGAATACAGTGACACTTTCACTATCACAGGAACAGCAAAAAGGTTCATGTACAAGTAAAACTCAACAGTGATTCCTTTATCTTCTCGGAGGTACGATGCAACGATGCAAAATATTGTCCTTGTTTCAGAAAAGTGCTATTTCAATCACGAGTCTGTTGTTACTTATGTTTTTGTTTTTTTTAAGAGTTTGTTATTCCTGTTATCCTATTCGTGTTATGTTATTCATGTTATATTATCAATTCGGAGTTTGTTTTTCCACGAAGCTGTTATTCGTGTTATGTTATTCACACGGAACTATTAGTCACGAAGCTGTTATTCATATGATGTTATTCACAAACGTTGACCACGAAGCTGCCATTCACCTGAATCTATCATACTCATTATATTATTCACGAAGCTATCATTCACCTTATAATGTTCGTGAAGAACACTCGATCACTTCCTCTCCGCCAGCGTCCTCTTGCCGTAACACTGCGCCGGACAGTCGTTGAAGTAACAGAGGGAGCACACGTGAGGCCCTACGGAAGAAGTGTCCACGCCCGCCTCCTTCAGCGCCTCCTCCAGACAGGTCACGCGGTCCTGGAGCTTCTTGACCTCTTCGTTCATCCCCTCGGCGGTCCTGGCGACGATGGCGTGGCAGAAGGCCGGGAAGGAGAGGGTCCTGGTAGCCGTGCTGTGGCGGATGTAGTAGTTCAGGTCCATCACCGAGTTGTAGTAGTGTTCCTGCGAGAGAGTAGTGGGTGGGGTGAGAGGGGACGGGGGGAGGGGGAGGGGGGGTGAAGATAAAGGAGATGGGGAAGAGAGGGGGAGAGGGAGGGGGAGGGGGAGGGGGGGGGAGATAAAGGAGATGGGGAAGAGAGGGGGAGAGGGGGTAGATGGGGAAGGAGGAGGAGGGGAAGGAGGAGGAGAAGGAGGAGGAGGAGGAGGAAAGGGGAGACATAGAGAAGGAGAAGGAAATTGGGGTGATAGGGATATAGAAGAGGAGGCAGACAGAAAACTAGACAACAGAGGAAGGGAAAGATATGAATACACGCATCTAAAGACAGTAGAGAATAATTCGTAGTCATGGTAACGGGTCAGACGTGGTAATTACAGATGTATATCTGGTATTTGTAAGGGTCAAGTTGAACATTGCGTGCATGCGGCAAACTTGAAAAAAATACCAAAGATACACATACACCGGTATAGGGACCTCTAAATATTGGTTTTCTACAAGTTACAAGGGCGAGGATGAGGTAAATATGACAAGGACCTAAAAATATGGTGATGATACATGTTGCACAAACAAAGCTGCTGTGCCGGAAGGTTAGGCAGTGTGGTAAAGCCGAGAAATTTGACAGATATGTTGTGAATCTGGTAAGGAAAAACAATTCCACCTCTTTCACAACTAACACATAAAAATACATCTAAAAAGAATTATAAAAACGCCTTTAAACTCACATGCTAACAACATAACAAACCGTCTTTGTATCTTTTATCATTATTCACGCAATACCTATACGCGTCATTCTAACAAAGCTTCCTGATCGCACTATACAAACGTCGAATCACATTCCAAATACAAGATCGCTTTATCGCCTTACTATCTGAGGGACAGCGTGGAGCTCCACCACCCACACGTTATTCAGGATCTGGCCTCTGCTCGCCATCACGTTGGTGTACCGAACTCCTAAGAAGATAGGAAGATAACAAAAGACGAAGTAGGATAACAGATATTCAGTGGCGTAAGAAGGATGTCCTACGGATGAGATGCTTAGGATGAGAATGTCCAGCATCCTAATGTTATAATCACGAATTAGATATTCATTCCTACGTGGGATCGGCTTATGATACGAAGCATTGCCCCAACTTACCATACTGCGGGGCATGAAGTCGGGGCATGAGGTAGAACTTGACGGTGTTCATGATGCCCTGTACGAACTGCGCGATCATCTGTGCCTCGGCGGTGATCCCGTGTACAGTGCCGTCCTCTGCCACGCCCATGTACACCACCCCTCGCGCGCCGGCATTCAGCAAGCCCACAAGTAACTGGCCGAGACATTTTTTTTAGTTTATATTAGTATTGTTGTTATCATTGTTGCTTGGTTGTTTGTTATTTTCATTTTTTTGTTAGATTTTTTCTATTTCATTTTTTTTTTAACGATTCAAGTTTGTTTTTATTTTTACAAACTTCTGTCACTTACTTCTGATTTAACTTTGATTCCTTCTTTCTTGCAATACTAAGATAAACCAAGAGTGCAAACCAACTCCCGCATTCACCTTGAGCACAGTATCCCGTCGGACATCGGTGAGGTCAGCAACTGGTAGGAAATGGCATCGCTGACCTGCCGAGAACGACATCTTCTGGTGGTAGACGAAGCTGACCTCTTCTTCCGGCTGGCCGTTGGTCAGCACCGCCTCCAGGTCATCGTCGCCGTCTAACCTCCCGCTGCCATCCCTCACCTGCGGGAAGCCAAGGCGGGCGCAGGGCGTTCAGGTTACTTCGCCCACTCTATCTCTGTCTCACCGTCTCTGTCTCTGTCGCTGTCGCTGTCTCTGTCTCTGTCTCTGTCTCTGTCTCCCTGTCTCTGTCTCTGTCTCTGTCTCTGTCTCTGTCTCTGTCTCTGTCTCTGTCTCTGTCTCTGTCTCTGTCTCTGTCTCTGTCTCTGTCTCCCTGTCTCTATCTCTGTCTCTGTCTCTGTCTCGTTCTCTATCTCTGTCTCCCTGCCTCTGTCTCTGTCTCTGTCTCTGTCTCCCTGTCTCTGTCTCCCTGTCTCTGTCTCTGTCTCCCTGTCTCTATCTCTGTCTCTGTCTCTGTCTCGTTCTCTATCTCTGTCTCCCTGTCTCTGTCTCTGTCTCTGTCTCTGTCTCCCTGACTCTATCTCTATCTCTGTCTCTGTCTCTGTCTCGTTCTCTGTCTCGTTCTCTGTCTCGTTCTCTGTCTCTGACTCTGTCTCTGTCTCTGTCTCACTGTTTCACTGTCTCGCTGTCTCACTGTCTCTGTCTCTGTCTCTGTATCTGTATCTGTATCTGTCGTTGTCTCTGTCTCTGTCTCTGTCTCTGTCTCCCTGTCTCTGTCTCCCTGTCTCTGTCTCTGTCTCCCTGTCTCTGTATCTGTATCTGTCTCTGTCTCTGTCTCTGTCTCTGTCTCTGTCTCTGTCTCTGTCTCTGTCTCCTGTCTCTGTCTCCTGTCTCCTGTCTCCTGTCTCCTGTCTCCTGTCTCTGTCTCTGTCTCTGTCTCTGTCTCTGTCTTTGTCTCTGTCTCTGTCTCTGTCTCTATCTCTGTCTCACTGTCTCACTGTCTCTGTCTCTGTCTCTGTCTCTGTCTCTGTCTCCCTGTCTCTGTCTCCCTGTCTCTGTCTCCCTGTCTCTGTCTCCCTGTCTCTGTCTCTGTCTCTGTCTCCCTGTCTCTGTCTCTGTCTCTGTCTCCCTGTCTCTATCCCTGTCTCTGTCTCGTTTTCTGACTCTGGCTCTGTCTCTGTCTCTGTCTCTGTCTCTGTCTCTGTCTCTGTCTCTGTCTCTGTCTCTGTCTCTGTCTCTGTCTCTGTCTCTGTCTCCCTGTCTCTGTCTCCCTGTCTCTGTCTCCCTGTCTCTGTCTCCCTGTCTCTGTCTCTGTCTCTGTCTCCCTGTCTCTGTCTCCCTGTCTCTATCTCTGTCTCGTTCTCTGTCTCTGGCTCTGGTTCTGGCTCTGGCTCTAGCTCTGTCACTGTCGCTGTCGTTGTCGCTGTCTCTCTCTGTCTCGTTCTCTGTCTCTGTCTCTGTCTGTCTCTGTCTGTCTCTGTCTGTCTCTGTCTGTCTCTGTCTCTGTCTCTGTCTGTCTCTGTCTCTGTCTCTGTCTCACTGTCTCTGTCTCTATCTCTATCTCTATCTCTGTCTCTGTTTCGGTCTCTGTCTCTGTCTTTCTCTTTCTCCCCTTCTCCTTCTCCTTCTCCTTCTCCTTCTCCTTCTCCTTCTCTTTCTCCTTCTCCGTCTCTTTCTCTCTCTTTCTTTCTCTTTATCTTTCTCTTTCTTTATCTTTCTCTTTCTTTCTCTCTTTCTCTTTCCATCTCTGTCTCTCTCTCTCTTTATCTTTCTCTCTTTATCATTCTTTCTTTATCTTTCTCTCACTTTCTCTTTCTCTTTCGCTCTCTTTTACTTTCTTTTTCTCTTTCTCTTTCTCTTCCTCTTTTTATTTCTCTCTCTCTCTCTCTCTCTCTCTTTCTCTTTCTCTTTCTCTTTCTCTCTCTCTCTCACACACACACACACACACACACACACACACACACACACACACACACACACACACACACACACACACACACACACACACACACACACACACACACACTCACTCATTCACTCTTTCTCTCTCTTTCTTTCTCTCTTTCTTTCTCTTTCTCTCTATTTCTATCTCTCTTTATCTCTTTCTCTTTCTCTCTCTCTTTCTCTCTATCTATCTCTTTCTAACTATATCTCTATCTCTCTTTAACTCTCTAACTCTCTAACTCTCTATCTCGCTCTCGCTCTCTCTCTCTCTCTATCTCCATCTATATCTCTATCTCTAGCTCTACCTCTATCTCTCTCTCCACCTCCTCGCCCCCCCCTCTTCCTCGTCATCCCCCTTCTCCTTCTCGTCTTCCCCATTCCTACTCCTCGCCTTTTCTCCTTCGTCCTACTCGTCTTTCTCCCCTCCTCTTCCTCGTCTTCCCCCTCCTCCTCGTATTCCACCCTCCTCGTCGTCTTCCACTTCCCTCTTCCTCGTCACCACCCCTCCTTCTCGTCTTCCACCTTCCTCCTCGTCATTCCCTCCCTTCTTCTCGTCTTCCACCCTCCTCCTCGTCATCCCCCCCTCCTTCTCGTCTTCCACCCTCCTCCTCGTCTTCCACTCCCCTCCTCCTCGTCATTCCCCCCCTCCTCCTCGTCTTCCACCCCCTCCTTCTCGTCTTCCCCCCTCCTCCTCGTCTTCCACTCCCCTCCTCGTCATTCACCCCCTCCTCCTCGTCTTCCACCCCCCTCCTTCTCGTCTCCCTCCTCCTCCTCATTTAACAGGTCCGACTTGGACACTGCTTGTATGTGGGTAACGTGGCCTAGGGTGTGAAGAACACGGCAGGAACAGCTTTCTTGGTTTATTGCAAAGCTTGAACAGTAGGACGTTGGAGTGAGTGCTGCTCCTCTTCCGAGGAGCGAGGTGTTGCTCCTCTGCTCCCCGAGAGGAGACTCTCTACCACAATATGTGACTTGTCTCAGGAGATGCGTGAATCACGTGTTTTCTTGTGACACGTGACATTTGGAATGTGATGAAGGAAGTGTTGCATCAATACATAGCTTTTACAAAGGGAAAGACAAACAACACTGTGAGAGGGGTAGACAGATAGGTGAAGCAACGAGCGTACGTATATGTATGTATATATGTGTATGTGGTAGAATATATATATAACAATTAGAGTAACCTGAAAGATACAGATTACATTGATGATTGCATCATATAGAATACAGTAGCAAAAGCATACATGTGCAAATTATAATCGATGGACACAATAATAATTACAGCAGACATAATATATGTAAATACAATGGTTACACCTCGGCTTCTCCCCTCCTCCTCCTCATCTTCCCTCTCTTCCTCGTCTTCCATCCCTTCCTCCTCGTCTTCCCCCTCCTCCTCCTCGTCTTCACCCCTCCACCTCGTCTTCCCCCTTCTACTCCTCGTCTTCCCCCATCCTCCTCGTCTTCTCCCTCCTTCTCCTCGTCTTCTCCCCTCCTCCTCCTCGCTTCCCCCCTCCACCTCCACCTCCACCTCCACCTCCTCCTTCCCCCTCCACTTACTCCTACTCCCCCACTCCCACTATCCCTCCCCCCACCTCTCCCTCCCCCCTCCACTCCCTCCTACTCCCCCCCTCCCACTATCCCTCCCCCCACCTCTCCCTCCCCTTACCCCCTCCCCCCCTCCACCTCCCTCACCTGCTTGGCCTCGTGCTGCCCCATGGTGAGGAGGGACTCACTCGGGAGAGCCAGCTGGTTCTTCCGCCGAAGGGGTTTAATGGGCGGGGGGTCATGCGCTACGATCACGCCCGCTCGCACGCCCTCCCTTCTGGGTCGGGAAGCTGTTGGTTGGGCCCCCTGCCCCCCGCCCCCCCTGCTGCCGCCGCGACCTCTGTTGGGTCCTCTGTCGGTGCGAAAGATGAAGATAATTATGTCATCATTATTCTGTTATTGTCATCTCAGCATTATCGTTATTATGATTATTATTACTATCATCATTATACTTATCATAATATTTTTTCTCATTATCATCATTATTAATATTGTTTTTGTTATTATTATCATCGTCAACATCACTGTTAAATACTATCTCCTACCAATATCAGATTAATGATGATGATAGCATTGATGACGACGACGATGACGATGATGATGATGATATGATAATGATAATGATAATGATGATGACGATGATAATGATGACGATGACGACGATGATGATGATGATAATGATGATAATTATGACGATGATGATAATTATGACGATGATGATAATTATGATGATGATGACAATGGCGATGATGACGATGAGAGTATTCAATAGAAGACGAAGAACTAAGAAGGCAGAAATAAAACAGAATGAGATAAAACGCACAAAAATTACCGTTAACTACAAAAACAAGTAGTTGCTAGTTAACATTTTCAACGAATATACAGGAAACTCCATTAAACATAACGACCAAAGTACAAAATCAGATATTTCCAACATGCAGTCCACGAATAACAACACTCAATCAATTTAAAAGTCCATCACATAGACATTAGCAATTATACATTATTTCATACATTTCAAAACTTGACAATTAAACAGTCATCCAGAAGTAAAATAATAATAATAATAATAATAATAATAATAATAATAATAATAATAATGATATTAATAATAATAATAATAATAATAATAAAATTAATAATAAAAATAATAATAATAATAATAATAATAATAATAATAATAATAATAATAATAATATCAATAATAATAATAATAAAATTAATAATAAAAAATAATAATAATAAAAATAACAATAATATGCATTAATAGCGACATAAACTTGAATGCCAAAGGATTTTAGTCCTCCAGCATTTCCTTAACAACCCAACTCATTTAGCTATTCTGATCTACCATATGGGAGTCTTTACCTGGAGTAGGACAGCCAAAACAAAGGAGATCGCGAAAGGTCTGGTTGGTGACACAAGCACAGAGACTAGAGGAGGAAGGGAGAGGAATAACTGTCGTGCAACTACGCTTGCAAGGGGGGGGGGAGTCAAGAGACCCCACCGGAGTGATGATTTAAGATAAGTTGTGTGTGTGTGTGTGTTTGTACCTGTGCAGAAGCTCCTTTGTTCTTTGAGGAATTTATACTTCTGATTGATCTATGTCTGCTGCTTTACCTTTAGTGTAAGTTTCAAAATGATATAATTTTGCTCGTATGTGTAAACCTGACTTTTCTAACATTGATTTTTTTCCATGCTACCAGCCAGTTTCATTTTAAAAGGTACAGAATCCAACATGTATGGCAATCAGCAAGTCACGCAACATGCTAGTTATCCGTTACACGTCCATCCACTCAGAATAACAAAGAACATAAATAAATGCAAAAACAAATACTACAGCGACAATAATGATGATATTAATAATAATAGTGATATTAACGTAACCTCTATGACCCATGGACAGTGAAATACCTCTTATTACATCCAATACACAAGTTGAAGAAAAATAAATAGAGATCGCGTCATATAAGAAAAACAGCTGTGGTCACCACAGTAAAACAGCAAATTTCTCCTCAGTTTTCCCTTCTCAAAAAAAACATTACTGTCAGTAACAGAAAAGACGAACAACAAAGGTGCCCCTCTCCTCATTGTAGTTTTATACAGAACAAAATAAAATAACAAGCAAAGTTACAGAAGTCCCTTTCTGCCAACTGCACCAATCCATGAACAGAATGATGCAAACTATCAGTGGCATCGCGCCGTCTATTGTTGATGGTCACTATAGCCCTTACCTACCAATAAGAGAATCATACTGACCTAAATGAGGGGAAAATGGGTTTACGCTTATGGAACCATGACATGTAATGCTAAACTCCTACAACGGGCTCTCATACCAGGTCTATACCTCTGCATAATAAATTGCCCCTCGAAAATAAAGAAGGTACACACAGAAAATCACTAACTCGTTTATTTCCCCAAAGTGGACAACGTAAGTGTATTCAGAGCCAAAGTGAATCACTCATACTAAGCCAGCATCAGTGAAAGGCAAAGGACTCAAAGCCAATGAACTTACATCCGAATCCTTCCCTAATTCAGTGAAGGCCAAAGAAGGAAACATGGACAAAGCCTCACAGCATGCAGGGTGTTTAAATAAAATGACTTACTGATTAAAGTGCCTGCCAAAGTAAGCCATTGCTGATTGCTTCTTAGGATTTATCTTCTAATTGCTTCCTGTCTCGGAAACAAAATGGACGACATTGATACCACACACAAGAACACATCGTCAATATTGCAATAATTCCAGAAACATGGCTCCAAAACGACACTAAACTAAGGGACTAGAGATGGGTACCAATCATAAAGAACAATGGACGTGAGCAGAAATAGTATCAGAACTGATTTTTTTTATCAAATATGTACACTTCTACAGCACTATAGAATGCATCAGTCCATCTAATGATGACCTTGAAACACTGTGGCGTGCAGCTCGGCCCAGACAGCTATATCGTGAAATCAGTAAGCTGGTATCGCACAGAATACATTTTCTACCTAGACTACATATCCAAGAAATCCTCAGAGAACACATACAATAGTCCCTCTTCATCACACTGGGGGACATTAACCTTCATGCTAGGAGGAAAAATAATTTGGATAAAACTTTGGACAAAGAAGAAAACAATAGATGCGTAATCCTCTGTCACTGTGATAGGTAACATAAAGATAACAACAACCCAGGGCCGGCCTTAGGAGCTGCGGGATCCAAATGGGAACAATTTTGGTGGGCCAGGTTCTCAGCTAACTTGCACCAAGGTCTTATAGAATCGTATAAATGTAAAAGCAAGTTTATTACAGAATTTATATTTCTATGGTAGAATGGAAAGCAATCAAAATTTTAGTTTAAAGATCGAACAAATCTAAATTGCACTGACTCCCTTAGGCGTGGGTCCAAAATGGAGCAATTGGTCCTGTTGGCTTAAAACTGGCCCTGCAACCCATGCAATCAAACAGAGTAAAAATCGTGTGTGAAGAATCCCTAATCCAGAAACTCGCGAGTTAGTAGAGTCATGTCAGGAACATCAATGATATAACAAGAGATGCTATAATTACCTCTCACAAAGTAACAAAACGCAGCCTCACTTGAGCACCCTGCTAGCAGTATCAGCAATCATTTAGCAAGCATCAACAAGCTACTCCCTCCATTCCAAACGATTGAACTGCCAGTATATCTACTTTGCCGCCCTCTCGAAGCAATAGTGATTGATTATGAGGTACATCAGCATTTAAAAAGAACAGCCATTTCCTGAACCTGACAATTTTCCTTTCACTTTTTCAAGCATGTCACTTCAAAAATAAACTGGAGGGAACCACGATCACCGTCGACCTACAGACGGCTTTCCAGCTCATTGATCACAACATACAAATTATACGATTTCCCTTAAATTCCATAAGGGCCGGGCGAAATGGGTCTCTTCCATAGACCTCCACTCCTAGAGGACTTGAGCTACTAACCAAATTTCATTGCAGTATCCCTCAAGAACCTGTCCTAAGTGCATCATTATTCCTAGCAAAGATGAATGCGGATAATGTCCCCCACCTAAAATCTACAGCGATAAGGAAGCCAGGGCCGGCCATAAGGCAATTCAACCAATTTGGAGCAATTGGACCCCACGCTTAATGGGGCTCAGGCTATAGTGGAATCTACTGGATTGCATGTATTTTCAAGCACACATTTTCATTGCTTTCCATTTTACCATAGGGATGCAAGGTCTATAATAGACCTTTTTATTAAATTTCTGTGATTCTATAGACATTTTGCAAGTTGGCTGGGAACCTGGCCCACCAAAATCGTTCTCAATTGGGTCTTGCACCTCGTAAGGCCAGCCCTGGTGGATGCCATGACACAAGAGCTTACATACAAACCAAGGCAAGGCAACACTTTCTTACAAGATTCCCTTAACCATGTGTTCAGTGAACAGAATGTACATAAGTACTTAGAAGTCTTTTACAAGTAAATTCAAACTGAGAATTATCCTGAAAATAGTCCATGGTCCTTTGAATCTACCTCTGAGGTGAATCTGTTAGAAGTAGTTATCAGTAAAATCTTCAATGGTTAACTAACAACAGAAGTATCATTTCAAAGTGTAGGGAATTTTTTTTAATATCTTACTCTATATGTAACCCATTTGTGAATATGCAATTCCATTATAGCACTCGCCCATCACAAACTTTCAAACAACCGAATCAGAAAGAAATAGCTATGTTCATAATACTTGGATCGAACTCCACATTGTATCCTGGCGCACTAAGTCAACTATACATCCCGACCATGCAAACATTGGAGAGTTTTTTTTTCACACGAAAGTTTCCTAATAACATCGTAACAGTTAAAAAGGTATGATGTTCCAGATAACATCCAGTCTTACAAACCTCCTAGATGTTGATGTTAGAATACATGTGCTGATGTGTTACAGAAACAGATACTATTTGTCAATAGTACCATACTGCATTAGGCATTCACATGATAATATTTTAAAGAGACGATTTTAATTTGTTTTTTATTATTATCATTATCACTATTAGTATCATCATTCTAATAACGATTATGCAAAACTTTAAAAGTATAGACCTCTGTCAGTGGTAAAAAATTCAGTTTCGAAGTGCGCATATAAACCAAATTTCTTTGGTGAATGGCTCTCTGGCAACTAATCATTGAACTAGGCCCTTTAATCTGTACGCAGATCCGATTCACCAACAAAATCAAACTGATTGGACTCTGGGCTATGGCCAACCCACTCATAAATTTTCATCACATTCAGTCCATTAATTTTTTTTTATCATCCTGCTTCTTTACCAGATATACTAGGAACCAATTAGAAAATGGTTGCTAGTAAGAAAGGTAAGGATAATAATACCGATTTTCTTAATGACAACAGTATCAATAATTACCACGATTATAATAGTCACTCTTCATTTACCGATACCAAGCAAAAATAATCGTGTCTCAGTACGAAAAGAAAAAAAAATATGGTTATAATAACAAAAACAATAATAGTAATGGTAATCACAGTATTCATAATAATTGTAACAATTATAATATTGATAATAATATCTGTAATGATATTTATATCGTCAAAAATAATTTAAAAAGAACAAATAAAACAATAATATGGTGATGATGACGATGGTGATAGTAATAATGATAATAATAATGATTACTTTTATTATCATAATCATAATTACTATTATTATTATCATTATTATTATTATCATTATTATTATTATAATTATCATTATCATTATCACAATTATCATCATTGTTATTACTGTTATCATTATTACTGCTATTATTATTTTGATGGTGGTCATAGTAGTAGCGATGGTAGTAGTAGTATAAGTAGTGGTAGTAGAAGTAATAGTATCATTATAAATAGTGTTAGTAGAAAAAGTAATACTATTGTCAGTAGTGTCGGTGGTGGCAATGGTGGTAGTAGAAGGATAAGTAGTAGTAGAAGTAGTAGTAGTAGTAGTAGTAGCATCAGTAGTAGTAGTAGTAGTAGTAGTAGTAGCAGTGGTAGTAGTAGTAGTGTCGGTGGTGGTGACGGCAGAAGTAGTATAAGTAGTAGTAACAACAATAACATGAACACTACCGCATTTCTTGGCCCAGTCCAAAACAAACCTTCTCTCGCGATAACCGAAAGGAACCGAAGGTCTCGCAAGGAAGTGGTAGTCGTCATGCACCGGCGGGGCAGAGACATCATTCTTGAGGAAGTCGGAGAGCGACATCTCGGCTAAATCCGATGCAAGACTTCCTCCCTTTTCAGTAGCCATTTCTGGTTGCAAGACACGAGAGGAGATCACAGTCAGTTGGGCAAGTATTTCTTGACAACTAGTGAATTCCCACGTGCTGAGACGAGCTTCTTGAGGAGATAAGATAAGGAGGAAAATAATGTAACGTATATTCAAATAATTCACAACTAAAGTGGATAATTTATTGCTCACAGAATATTTTCCAATATGACTAGCCGATAGACATACCTGACACGATAGATCTAATAAATTGTTAAAGAACCATCAACCAAGTTGATTCTCACGCCTCTACGCAATTCTCAATTTTAAAAAAGTCTTTTTAAACTCAATTAATAAATTTTCAACATTTCAAACTACATAAAGATTCCCCACGGCAAATAAATCCAATAAAGTATTAATATAGTCAGTGGATAAAGAACCATCGACCAAGTCCCCCCTCACGCCTCCACCGTCGGCCATATTTGTTGACAGACGCTGAGGCCGGCATCACACCCCGAAGGGAAAGCTGTCAGATTTTCTCAAGAAACGCCCTTAACCGCCATCCTGAAAGGTTAGCTTCGATGTAGTTTTAATCATACTTGAGTTTGGTATCGAGTTAGGTGATTTGGGTGGTGAGGTGGAGGTTACGTGGGCGATTAAAGGAATGAAAGTGAAATCTGAGGTGGACGTGACCTAATCGCAATATTTTTATTTGCTTTGAAAACGCCTAAACAGATTTTCCGATGTTATTGGCGAAAGAATTATTGCACGAGGGTTAGCGTTATTTTAGTGTAACATTAAAGCTGTATAGAAATGTATTCTGGTGATTTAGTAGTACCTTTTTTTTTGTTTGTTTATCCTTTGAGGTTTAATTACTCACTATGGTCAATATATTATATTTATTTGTCATTTCAGATATGATCTGTAACTAATTCATGCATATAAAGTAAATATACGGAATAAAAGCAATAGACTTTAGAAGTAGGTTACATTTTATTATTATAAATATATGTTCATATTTATCTGGATTTTATAGTGGGAATATGATTTTTTTTTATCATAATGTGAAATTGGTCGACTGTAGTATACATTTAAGTGATCAGCACAGAAATTGAAAAATGAGATGCAGTTAGTGTGATACAACTGGAATTAATTCCTTGCGTCAGGATCACAAATGTGTTGGGAAGACTCGCACAAGCAAATTTGATGTTGACTACGAAATCCTCTTCCTGAAACCATGATATAAGGCACAAGATTAAATACAAAGATTAGGCTAGAGTTCTTGTTAATAATAAAGTTTCATGGCAATCGGTGAAATTGGTGAACTGTCACACTTAATTTAGGGTAAGTTTGTGGAACATAGAAATGTAATGTTCGTATTTGCTCCCTCAACCTACTAAGCTTCACAAATTAACAGTCAGTTGACACACAATTTGTTGAACCTGATGTCCACTTGTTTTGAAAAGACCCATCTGTTGGAAAGTATGGTTATTAGACTTTCATTTCATATGTAGGTGATTATTAGTGAAATATTCCTTGAAATAGACAGGTCAAGTATAGACAGAGTTAGTTACGTGTCATATTGTTTGGGCCAATAGTGGCGGTTTAGGCCTAAAACACGTGTGTCCTTTGTAGATCATGGTAATCACTTGGGTCACTGTATCAGGAAGGTTTACCAATATAAATTATTAAGAGTTCCAACATTCTCTTTTGGCTGATCTGTTGGTGCTTTGTCGTCAAGAATTCAAATATTAAGCCCGGCTGATTTAGCCTTTTTACCCAATTTTGTGTATGTCTGGGAGAAAAAGTCTGATTTTTATTATTACTATTGTAATAGACTGTAAAATAATAATGATATTAATAATGATACTAGTGATACAGGTAATAACAATAATTGCACATGTGGAGACCTAAACCAAAACCGTAGTGAACAGGACAAGTTCCCAGTGTCAGCAGGTTAATGTTTCATTAGTTTTAGATTATTCATACCCATTCATTTTGCAGAAGAAGCCATGGCAGACAGTGATGATGAGTACGAGAGACGAAGACGGGACAAGTTTCGAGGAGAGCGGTCAGAGTACACGAGCAGCAGCAGCACCAGAGACCGTAGAGATGACAGTAGGCGCGGGAGGGACGATTGGGCTGACAGGTGAGAAACTGTTCCATTTAAGAATTGGATCCCCCTACCCCATTTGTGAATATTTATTGCAATATGAATTATTCTTCAATATGTGTGTGTGAGTGTGAGAGTGAGAGTGTGAGTGAGAGCAAATCATGTGAAGAATAAACCTCTACTGTTCAAATAATGCTTGTAAATTAACATTTTATCTTATCTATAGCAATACAGGGTCCAATCTACCCATTTATCAAAGTTACATTTTCATGTAGCATTGGAATTTCTCCATGCAGAGGCCGTGACAGCTGGGGTAGCAGGGAACGTGGCTCTTCACGTCGGGAATATGGCCGAGACTATGGAAGATCCCGCGACCGCTATTCCCCTGGAAGACATGACATGTCTCCTCCCATTAAACGGATGAGGCAGGACTGGTAAGAAGTTGCTCAGCTTTATCCACATTGTGTTTCAGTCAGGCTTCACATTCTGTTTGTATATTTTTGGTACAGATTTTGGAACAAGAACATTGTCTGGTTGGAGTACTTTTCATCATTGTTATGACTCACCTCTGACAATACACAAACAGGGACGACCGAAGGTATCCATATGAGAGCAGCGGTGGTGGGGCAGGAGCAAATTATGGGGCCTATGGAGGTAGCTACGGCCAGGATTACGGCCATCCATCTGGTCATGCTGGTGGTGGTGGAAGGTTAGCGCACTTTGTGTTTTTGTTTATAGGCTTCCTGCATAATTGATAGTAGCTTTAAACAAAACTGTCATCTGTTGTGAATTTTACAAGGGAAGTGTCACCTTACCTTTTACATCTTTTACATGAACAAATTTGGTAAAAAAAAATTATTTCAGACAGACTGGTTGTGCAAGAGTACAAGGAATCGATGCATAAATTAAATCCAAAACATTTTTCTTCTATGATATTGTTCCATACTGATATTTTTTGGAAATCAGTTTATAGAATGTTGATAGATGAGTCTCTGGCTTTTCAACACAGGCCAACAGATCTAAATTGTTTATGTTTTGGAAAGATATAGCTTGGATTAGTGCCTTGTTTAAGAATAAATTGCTAGGGATATCAGTAAACATTAAATTTTGTACTTTCCTACCAGTCAACTACTTTTACTACTACTCCTCCTCCTCCTTTTTCCTCTTCTTTCATAAGATGATTTATTTTCAATTTGCAGTTACTATCATTCAAGAAAAACTCAAAATCACCAATATTACAACTCTGTCCTGTTTACCTTGTACTACATGTATATCAAAGATTGTGATTATATATTTTTTATTTTTAAATACTGCTTGCTTTGCACCCATGTGTTATATGTTCATGCTTTGACATACTTAAACTTGAAGGCCCTCGGGTATGTTTTGGTGAAATCCTCATTAAAAAGGAAAAAAAAAACTTTTTGAAGTTATGAATTGTTGCTTTCCAGATGAACATTACTTAGATAGATCTTCACTGTCCATAAGCAAGGTTATCCTACATCATGCAATCATGGCATAATTTGTTATAAGATCCATAGAGCCATGATTAATGATTTTCAGTAATAAAAGTTTTTGCTGTGAATAGTTATTTTATATAGAAACATATATCTATATTAAAAATTTCTATATGTTCTGAAGCAACAGCACATAATGCTATAACTTGATGACATACTTTAAAATAACTATTACCACATGCTTTCCTTACAGTTTTCCATTTAATAATGGCAATTCTGAGTTGAAATTATAATTTACTACACCTAAAGTAAATATACACAGTGATTCTCGAGAATATAGTAGATTTTGGAAGAAATATAATGATTTTATACAAAGTTTCCAGTTCTCAAAGTTTCACATAAATAGAAAAATAAATATTTCAATTTTCTCTTCTCTCTCAAGGTTGGATGAACTCGGCCCAACTCAGCCACCCATGATGACCTTCAAAGCCTTCATGGAGCAGTGCGACGACTCCATCTCGGAGGAGGAGGCTCTGAGGAAGTATTCAGACTACAAGCTTGAGTTCAAAAGGCAACAGCTTAATGAATTCTTTATCAACCACAAAGAAGAAGAATGGTGAGCACCACGTGACATCAACCGTATTTCTCAAGAGGGTTATTTTTCTACCAGGGGATAGAAGATGCTAGGAGGATAGGGACTAAATGATAAGCTGTATTGGAGGAGTGGGTGTGCTATAGTCTTGGCGGGAAAGGGATGGGGTTAGAGGGAAGCACTTCCAATGGGGGGGGTCAATTGCAAGGTTAGACTACACAAAAGTTTTTTGTTATCTTTTGTTTTTATGGCTGTTTATAGTCTAGGTCTTCAGTAGAATAGAACATTCTTGAATCTTCTCATATTAGCTCTTCTTACAAAAGTTCTCTATTTCAAAGTCTTTATGATTTGAATATTTCTTGTATTCAGGCAGGTATCATGGTGTGCAAGATTTCATTGATTAGATTTATAAATTAGTTATTGGTGATCCTGTGTCCTTTGTCTTTTTACTTTTCATAGCAGGTTCTTATTTACACTAGGTAAATCAGTTAGCTCTACTTTCTTCATAGTTTGTGTAGCTTGGAAAATTATATACTTTTTTTTTTTTCTTTTTCTTTTCTTTTTCATTGATATGTCATTTATTTTGGGTTGATAGAACTATTTTTAAATTAGAATTAGGATAGGATATCTTGATAAGCTTTTAGGTTTAAAGTTCTATAAATCTGGGTAACCTTAACTGAAGGTTCCACCCATACTTAATCTAACACTTGCCTCCTGACAGTTGCTTTTCCAGCATCTACAAACTACTGCACACCGCAAGCCAGCTAGAATTTCTGTTCTGACGATCTGATGAAAAACACACATGGGGCTCCTTAACGCGGTTAGCTAGGGTCGCTGCGCGCAATGCAGTGTTAGTGATGCGATATGAATGTTTAGGCTAGGCAGGGGGTCGCACAATGACCCGCCGTTCGCTCCGCTCTGTGTATCGAGCCCATGTGTGGTACAGGTGGCAATTTTCCACTCAGGCAGGTGAGATTACTTTGCCTAATGGTAACATTTCTTCTACTAAATTTTCTTCCCTTGTCACCTTTTCTCATGATGATAGTAATCTGCAAAGGATCGAGAATCGGCGACAGACAGCATCAGTAATTAGCACGAATGCTAGTTCAGATTACTGGTTTCAACATCAGTCTAGTGTAATACCTAGTTTTACAGTGGATTTGTTTTTTTGATGTATACTACCAAGTTGAATTGTAAGTTTGACGGCAGCTGAAGAACAAAGGCTCTATAGGACGCTGATCAAAGAGGAGTAAGTGAGGTGTCTTTTTCTGTGGAAAGTTTGCATATGTCTTATATTTTTGCAATGTATCTGCCAGGTTTAAGGCCAAGTACCACCCGGAGGAATGCGTGAAGCGACGGGATGAGCAACTGTCTAACTTAAAGGTAATTGCTTGATGATTATCGTTTTCTCTTCCTTTCTCTGATACATAGCTCCTGAGGCTTTGTCATGTATGCTATTGGTGCTATATGATTTTAACCATGTTTTCCTTTCCACAGAGGAGAGTGTCTGTGTTTGGTGAACTATTTGAAATGAATCGAATGGAGAATATCAGTGTTGATGCTGATCAGTCAGATCAGCTGCTAAAGCTGTTGGACTCTGTGGTCATCAAGCTGGAAGGAGGCACTGACCTTGATCTTCAGGTCCTGGACCAGGCACCAGAAGAGGATGTCAAGTCCCAGCCAATTGAAGAAGAAAAGAAGCCATTTATTTTAGGGGAGGAGTAAGTTGACCTCATAATGACTTATTGATTGCAATTTTTCTTTTTTCTTTCTTTGTATCAATCTTTCTCTCTCTATACATGTCCTAACATGTTGGTTTATAAATTATCCACTCTCATATCTTCATGATGTACCACATTTCTCAAGTGTTAAAGGAAGTGTGAAGATCCTACATAATACAGTTTTATTGATATCCTCTCTTTTTTTCTTTTTTTCTTTTTCTCCAGTTCCGATGAAGGTGAAGAGAAAGAGAAGTCAGAGGAGAAGAATCCCGATGAACCATTAAAGATGGACATGTCAGAGGAACAGATGGAATTGCAGAAGAAAGCGAAAGAGTACCTTAAACAGAAAGTCAACGAAGGAGAAAAGGGTATGTTATTTGGATTAGGCCAGAACAATTCCTACATTAACCCTCTCTGGACGGGTGGTACAGTACTGTACCGCGCATTCAAAAGCCCAGTGGCTGGGCGGCACAGTATTGTGCCAGCCATTTAATTGATTTAGGCCTAATAATTCGAACGCCCCGGCATTGGGACATTCAAGGCTAGAATGCCCCCGTCGTAAGTGGGTTAAGCAAGATCACCATCTTTGAGGCATTGGTTTATTAACTCTCTCTTAATTATTAATGGATCCTGAGGTTGCCATTTTGTCAATCTGTATTCAAGAAGTTAGGTTTCAAAGTGGCTTTATGAATATTGTTATAGACGTCAAAGAAAAAGTAGTCTTATCTTGTCTCATTCCTTTCCTCAGAAACTCGAAAGCGAAAGCACTCCGGCAGTTCCTCATCTAGCTCGTCAAGTGACTCGGATGACGAGCCCATGGAAGAGGACCTGAAGGAGCCACCGCCCCCTGGCATGGAGAAGGAAGAGGAGAATGTGGTAGAAGAGAAACCTGAAGAGGATGAGGAGAAGAGCAAAGAGGAAGAGAAGAAAGAAAATGGACTCCAGCCCCCAGGAGAAGAAGAGAATAAGGAAGACCTTGATGAAGGTAGGGCAACTTTCAAGGCAGTTGAAATTTGGTGTATTGCAGTAGAAATATTGGACGTCTTTATGAGAAATAAATTCATTTCATATGTTTAGAACCTGAATGGTTGTAGAAATGTTGGCCAGTGTCTTTATAGGCAGTAAATTATTTTACTTTTTATTTATAGAAACTGCTTCTCGTAATGGGGAGAAGGAGGAAGAAAAGGAAAAGGAAGCCAAGAAGGACGATGAAGAGGAGGGCAAGGAAGAAGAAGAAGAACAGAAGCCTAGGGCACTCCACAAAACTGCATCCATCTTTCTACGCAACTTGGCTCCTACTATAACTAAGCAGGAGGTTGAAGCTGTAAGTTTCACCAAGTGTAGTTTACTCTATTTCTCTCTTTATTTTTTATAATAGTGATTGGATATGCCATATATTGTACATAACCAGGACATCACATTTTCCAGATGTGTCGGCGTTATAATGGGTTTTTACGAGCTGCAATTGCAGACCCACAGCCAGAACGTAGGTGGTTCAGACGTGGATGGGTAACATTCAAGAGAGACGTCAACATTAAAGACATTTGTTGGAACCTAAACAATATCAGAGTAAGTGTTCCATATTAACCTTGGAAAATTATTGTTAGGTTTTTATGTAGCAGTCAGAATTTATAGTTCATAATTATATTATATGATTTGATATAAAATATGAATAATTCTTTCTTGATATTGAAGCCATCTAACAGAACTTTCTTTTGTACAGCTGAGAGACTGTGAACTTGGGGCTATTGTTAATCGAGACCTGAGTCGTCGCATACGCACTGTGAATGGAATCACCTCTCATCGCAGCGTTGTCCGTTCAGATATCAAGTTGTCGGCCAAGATTATCCAGAACCTTGATTCTCGTTGGGGGTTGTGGGTCGAGTCAACAGAAGCCCTTGACAATGCAGTAAGGCTTCATTCGCAGGTTTGATTGGTTTTATTTTGAGGAAGGCAATTCCTATTTAATGCATATGATCAAACCTTCTTTTTGGACACACTTATTGATACTTGTGATCTTTTCCTTGGTTGACAACAGCTGCTCAGCCTGACTTCTTCATCGAACCCTGTGCTTCGAAACATAACTGACTACTTGATAGAAGAGGCGAGCGCAGAGGAGGAAGAATTACTCGGAGCCAATGATGCATCAGCTAACAGTAGTGAGGAAAAGGCTGAGGGAGAAGCAATAGAGAGAGACCCAAGTCTGATCAAAGTAAGCAAGTTATCAAACCTTTTTACAGTTGAGAAAAATGTGTTAATACAAATTATTAAGGTTTAGAAGTATCTCAATTACTAATGCATATTTTTTTTATTACAGGTGCTGGATAGATTACTCCTTTACTTGCGTATTGTGCATTCAGTGGATTATTACAATCATTCTGAATATCCAAATGAAGATGAAATGCCCAATAGGTGTGGTATCATGCATGCCCGTGGCATACCACCTTCTAGCAAAGTAACACCGCAAGAAGTACAGGATTATTGTAGAGCCTTTGAGAACAAGATTGGATCATTCCTGCAACCATTGACCAAACTTAGTGATGATGAAGCAAAGAAATTAGGTAGTGTTAATATACATAGTTACACTGACTATTTGAAATGAAAATGAGCATGCATGAAGAATTTGAATGAGTAAATGTAAATTAATGAAACAATGCATCAATGTGTGTATATTTTCTGTAATGAATTCCCTCTGAGATATGTAATGCTACTTCCTCGCTAGGTCTGAAAGAGGCAGAGGAAGAGGTTGAGAAGTTTGTCCAATCCAACACTCAAGAGGTCGCCAAGGACAAGTGGCAGTGTCCCCTCTGTGGGAAGAAATTCAAGGGTGCAGAGTATGTCCACAAACACATCCTCATCAAACATGCTGAGAAAGTCAAAGAGGTTAAAAAAGAGGTATGATATTTGAAGTTCAATTTATTAAAACTTTTATTCACTAAAGTGTGGAGATGGCTGAAGCATTTCCATCTGGAGAATCTGCTCTTGATGTTACGCCCCCTTTGTCGTCTTTTCAGGTTGATTACTTCAACAATTACCTTAGAGATCCGAAGAGACCCCAGCTCCCTGAATATCCCGGGAACAAGCATGGTGGCAGAAAGGATGATAGGCCCGACCCATATGTTGCAGCCTATCCTCAGCAAGCTGCTGGGTAAGGAGATTTTAATAAACAATCAACTTTGTCACATTGATATGTTATCTATTTCACTTTTGAGTGATTCCTTGTGAGTTTTCTGATAATAAATAATGTTTTGATTGTGTGAAACTATATTAAAAGTTGAGACCAGCTTACCTAGAACTAAAACTATATACATATTTGCTGTAATATATATCTTTATATGCAATCTTTCATTTACAGTTATGGTGCCTATGGTGGAGCATATGGTAGGCAGTACCCAGCAGCACCTGGCTACGGTTATGGCAGTAGCTACCCCAAAGATTATTATGCAGGACGTGGCGATCACTATGCCCGTGAACCCTATGCCAGGCCACGTGTAACTTACAGGTCACGGTGAGTTGGTATTTTGGGTCTCTTGTGCTTTTCTATTTTGATTATTTGCTACCATTCTGTTGGGGGATTCCTCCCCCCCTCTTAATTTCATAGTTTTAGATTATATATGTATTTTCGCATTATGTATGGATCCCTTTTTAGTTAACTTGCCATCCCCATCAAAATAATGATGTTAAAGTAGGAGGAAATATTGATGTAGAGAACTAGACATGCTAAATATCCTAAGTTGTTTAGATATAATAGCCGATTTTATGATAAATAGGAAATTTATAGTTGCACTAGTTACTTCTATGCATTGTTAGGAAAACCAGAAATAGCCACTGGACAGATTACTTTACATAGAAATTAGACCTCATGTGTAGTGACGGCAAGTTGTGTGCTCGTGACAGGACATCAAGAAGCAAATTATATATCCTTTTGAGATTGTGCTTAGAATCCGGGAGAGAAGAGTTGTAGATGTGAAATGATTTTCTTGATACCCCTCTTCCCTCTCTTTCCATCTATTGTCTCCATCCCTTCTCTCTCTCTCTCTCTCGCGCGCGCGCGCCCTCATTTCAGCTCTCTTACTGATGTACTATGGAATATTACGTTTTCTATGACTTTTAGCTTTTGTGTTGATTTTTTCTTCCTTATTGTTTACTTCATCTTATTCTTCTTATTCTTCTTTTTCTTTATGTGCCTGAAGTTCTTGGTTATTGTCCTATTTAGTAGTAGCATCCTTAGGCTAAAGAGAAATTGAAACTTACCTTTTTTGACTAGTTAGTCTTGCAGTTGTATAGATTAGAGTTTAGTAATTAAACAAAGATTACCTTCTTTTAAACATCAAAGGTTCTTTAAACATAGATTGTCACTATTAGCTGTTAACTGTTAAAGACAAATAGTTGTGAGCAATAGATACAAGGAAAACTAGTTTACTGTGATTTAATTACTCTTGGTGTGGAGGTATAGGTAGATATACATATCTAGGGAGGTAAGATTTATCCTATTTAGGCAGTAAGGGTAATTCCAGGCCACGCACAGCTGCTAGGCCTTGCGCTGGATGGGTGTCTGGCATCGACTAAGTAATGGTTTTTGTTTCCTTAGGTCGGGCGACCCGCGGGAAGTCATTGGCTACCATGACTTGGATGCTCCCGATGATACAGATCTCTTTTAACCTTGACGCCGCCTGCCCAATTGTACGCACCGTTCCAAATATGAGGTCTCAGTTTAGCCGTTATTGTTACATCTCTTGGTAACAGGTGATGTTGTTTGAGAGTTTGGGGGAGAGCCCTCTACCCAAAGAGGACATTGGCCGGTAAAGCTTCCTGTTATGTCAGAGTTGAATGCGATTGCCTCTACCATCCAACAGCCATGTGTGCTGACACATGTTATGATAGTTTTCAGAGTATTTTTGATAGTTTTGTTGATATTATGCTCTGAGTTAATTTAGTATTGGGAAGAAATTATTGTATATTGTTCTTAGAAGGCCCCTATTTTTATTTTAAAGAGAGAAATCATAAAGACTTGGACTCTCCCAGGATTACACCCCCACATACCATTCAACATTATCTTCACAAAATTGTTACCAAGAGACGGGACATAGCTATGCTCTTGGCTGGGGCACTCCTCAGTACAAATCATAGTTCATGCCTTCAGAAAATAATATTTCTTGATTATTGAATTTATTTTTACTTTTCCTTCATTGAGTCATTACTATTTGCCTGTGGATTTAAAAGGTATTTTATAGAAATATTACTTTCTTTGTAACAAAATAGCTTACTGAACCTATAATAGGAAAAAAAAATACCTGTGCTAAACTGCTTTGCTTATTGCTTCCCAGGAAGGTGTTGCGCTCTTGTCACGTCTGCACTCGGTTCCAGCAGCAACACATTGGTGTCAGCTCTTACTGTTTTTTATCCCTTCAATAACAAAGAGTGCCTTAGATGACAAGTGCACTTCCCTTTCAGCAGTCTGTCAATCTGTGTGTAAATTTTGTATAGTTGTAATTGTATAAGTGTAATATATGTGGAATTCTTTCTCTTCAACAGGGTTGGATACAGGGACCTTGATGCACCCAAGGAAGACTACTAGTTCCTCAAGATTTGACTGAATATAATGGACCTTCAAGTCAATGCCAAGTGTGTTCACTGCTGTGCAGTTACTCAACACAGCAACAACAAAGAATTTCTGATAACATCGTCATTATCTTTTCTTCCTGCAGTGAAGATTGACTTCTGAATCATTGTGAATCAGTTAGAATGTAGGTTTTGGAAGATCTTATCGAATTAGATTTGAACTTGAGACAACTGGTGGATCTCATTGTACCAGATATTGCCTTTACACATTGTTCATGTGAGGATTTTTTGTAAAGATATCAAATGTTTGATTTACAGTTGAACATATATTTGGCATGTTCATCTTGGGGTTTATAAGAGGAGACTTCTATTCATTGATAGCATAGCTTCATCCTTTTAATGTCTTGAATATATTTCGTATTATCATCAGTGTATTATTGTTAATATACCATCAGTACCATTTTCATTACCTTTATGAATGATATTATTTGGGCTGCAGTGTTGTATAGTTCATAAACGGAAGATATTTTTATTGTGGCGGTTTCATGTCAAATTTTTCTGGTTGGTCTTCATCAGAACTAAATTTGGTTTTAGTTTTCAGTTATTTGTGTATTGATTCATATAATGAACAACTCTTTACAATCTTTGTGTTTTTCTTTCCTTACCCATTGTAGGTTTAATTTATTTTGAAGAGGAGTATAGACGGTCTCTGAATAAAACTTTTGCCTAACTCCTAACTTCTTTTCAAAACTGAAAAATGTTTTATTCCATATTTACAAGCGTTTACAGGAATTGCATAACCAGAAAATACAGATATTTGTTTCCATTTATTACGTGTTCAGAAGAGGAAAATGAACTTTAAAAAATGTCTATTCCATTAATTTCACCTTCCTAATCCGGCTCTTTTCCGGAAGTATTTGAATCCAACACACATATATCATACCAGTTCATAAATCTAAAGAACGACAATGGCTTATTATGTTTAT
>NW_028234417.1:1639199-1654199 GCF_977035675.1 Penaeus japonicus | reverse complement strand
TGCAAATAGCAATATGAAATTTAACCTTTTTTTTTTTTCTTCCACATTTCACGCTTTATTGATATAGATACACAACATTGAATACTAAGACATAGTCCAACCTGTTTCTGATATTTACGAACCTAAAACATTTCTGCAAGTGAAAAACTAAGATAAACAGCTAAGCGGCACGGCCACATGCGGCGTCTGGCCAAACAAATTGGAATATATCCACTGGTGACTGCTTATTACTTCCCAGCTGATGCTAAGTCTTATTTTTAAACAGTTGCTAGACATGTTTATGATTTTCAGTTAGGTAAATTGCTTTGAATTAAATGGTGAAAGTACGATGGTAATCATATTCATGAGTAAAAGTGTATATTTATCATGTGCTCCTGTTGTCAGTGAAGGGAAAGTAGTAATGGAAAGGGATTGGTAATTTACATCTAGACTATCTTGGAATAAATTCAGAAAATGTGCTCAAACAATCCACCATATGGCGCATTATGAGGCATTGTAAGATATTTGCAATTGTGGGAATTGGTTAGTGAGGGAGGTACAAATTTGGGACTGTAGTGCCTTTGATATTGCTTAGGTATAAATTTGGGCCCAAAAGTAATCCGGTAATGTTTATAGGATGCCACAAAATCTCCTCGCCCATAGGACACCCACGACGTAGGGTAACTTTCATTGTCACGGTATTCATAGGTGCCATCTGGAATTTAGGCCCACCCTCGCCATGACATGTATAAGTGCCATCAGTCAATAAGTGTAAATGTGCTGAAGTGTTCACTCGGTAAGAATCAAGTGGTCAAAGAAAATGTTTCTCTGTCGGTGATGGTGGTTGAGGGGTCAATGACCCTGTTAGTCTAACTAGATTGGTGGTACTTTCTATTACCTCTTTCTGCTCTGGATTTGACATGACTTGCATCTAATCAAGTTTTAAATGTTTGTTATGCTTTCTAAATGTAAGAAATTGGTCATCTCATGTGGCAAGGCAAACTGGTTTTACTGATTTAGGTATGTTTGAAGAAATTTTGGCGATCGTATGTATTGATATAAATCTTCTATTTTACAGGCAACAGCACCCTTGGCCTCTGTCTTCATTGCAGTCCAACACAATGCAACTGATATGGAAACGACTGAAACTCCCATGACATACACCTATGGCAACAAGGACTTGGCTGCAGTATTCTTCTACTCCCTTATATCCATTGTGATGCATGCAATTATCCAGGAATATGTACTTGATGTAAGTATGGATGGTTTTTACTCATTTTCTTTTACCTGTAACCTTTCAAGATTTGCAATTGGTGGTAGGATATCGAGAGAGATATTGTACTAAAGTAGGGTGTGGTTGATTGCAGAAAGTGAACCGCAGATTACACCTGAGCAAGACTAAGCATAGCAAGTTCAACGAGTCTGGCCAGCTGCTCATCTTCACTGCCGTTTCCGCTGCCTGGGGCATCAACATTCTTGTTAAGTGAGTTTCACGTGTTCAGACATTGCCAAACAATTAGAAGGTAGACCATTTGTTTCTATTGAATCCTTTGGCACTGTGCTTGGACATTTCTGATTGTGATGTTTTTGTTTACAGGGACAACCTGGTGTCGGACATTACTTCTCTCTGGGCAGATTACCCACTTGGTCACGCCCAGATGTCATTCATGCTCAAGTTCTTCTTCATAATTCAGATGTCTTATTGGCTTCATTGTTATCCTGAACTCTACTTCCAAAAGGTTTGTACTTATGATTTAATTGGTTCAAGTGTTCTGAATTTTTTTTCATGAATTTAATGTCTACAGATCTACAGATATGTAATGCTGATTTCTAGATAGTATTAATTATGTTCTTTTTCTTTTCTATTCGCAGACGAAACGCGAAGACATGCCAGCTAGAATTCAGCATGCTACTTTATACTTGGCATTTTGTGCTGCTGCTTATGTGCTGAAGTGAGCATACAATTTTGTGGTTTATTGTACCATATTTGAAAATATCAATAATGAAATTGTAGAGCTTATATTTCAATTGATGTTTATATTAATACTTATTTTTGGTTTTAAACCTCTGTTTATGTAAATTTGATTTTTTAAAAATTCTTTTGCAGCTTCACACATGTAGGCCTTGTTCTGCTGACCCTGAGATTCATTGAAGAAGCTGTCCTACATGCCTGCCGCCTTCTTTACTTTGCTGAGAAGACCAGCATTGCTAATACAGGTGAGTTAGTTTTCAAATATTTTACTAACCTTTCCTTGTTTGAAACGCCAAGATTGATTACTAATCAACGGGTCAAAAAAAAGAGACGCTTGCAATCCAGTAACAAGTTATAAATTCAGATTTCTTTGTGTTCCAGGTTTCCGTGTCTGGAATGTGCTGTTTGTGGTGTGCCGTCTTGCTAGCATCATCGTGGCCATCCTGACCTTCCACTACGGATTAGCCATCAACGAGGACCAGGCTCTGGACATCGCCAGTGGAAATTTCAATACTCCCATAATTAGGTGATTTTTTTTACTTCCAAATAAGGTTCAGCAGATTCATTTTTCCTAACTGGAAAGAGATGATTTTGAACTTCATTTTTACTTGATTATTAGGATGTGAATCTGTTGTAGCCAGGCAAGTTGTGTACTCTTTACTGTGTTTCTTTTCATTGATACAATGAATGCAATGGAAATGTAGAATTTAACAATTGGTTTTCCCTTGCAAAGCAATATCTGATTTCCTTTAAGTTGCATTCTAAGAGATAATTTCATAATGCATAGCTTATTCTTGATTCATTTTTTACTTTTATCTTTGTTACCTCTGACTTAAAACATGGAATTGACAGTCCATTCATGAAGGTATGTTAATGCCAAAGAGACTGATCATTTCTTCTTTGGAAGTGCTTCAGAAATTGAGAAAATTTTCAATTGCCTGCCTGCTAATGCTTTAGTTACATAGCTTTACCAAGTTCATCTGTACCAATCGAAAATGGAGGTATTTTATTAACAAATGTTTTTATTTTTTCCATCAGACTTAATGCTCTAGTGGCAGTATGCCTTATCCAGGCATGGATGATGTGGAACTTCATCCACTTCCACCTGCGCCAGATGCGTGAGCGACAAGCCCTGGCTCAAGTGACACGCAAGAGGGTCACTGAGAGGAAGTCAAAGAGGAACAAGAAGGATGACTGTAAGTATACAGACCATGTGGTCTTGTTTTCATATTCACATTTAAACTTTTTAGTTTGTATTTTTATATTTCTCTTCTTTTGCCTTTTGTAAAAGTTTACCACGTAAATAATTAAGTTGAAATAGTCTTTCTAGTCACACCCAAAGTAGCTTAACTAAATTGTAGACTGTGGTAAGCCACTAATGTAAGCAGGACATGATGTTTCAGCAAAGCGCTATTCTGAGGAGGAAGTCAATGAGTTGCCGGAAGTGGACCAGCAGACACGCAAGAGGAAGTGAAAAGGATGAAGAGAAGATAAAAACCAGCAATAGATCTGCAAGTGTCAGAAATCATGGAAATATTCAAATGGAAACCTGGTTTGTAAGGTTTCAGATACTTGCTTGTACACAAACTGTTCACAAATTTATTTTCCACCTTCAGTTCAAGCTTTTTGCTTCAGAATGAATTTATAGAACTTGTAATTGAACTAAGCTCTCTCTCACTCCCAAATCTTGTATATTTAAGTATTTACATCAGAACTTTTATATGCTCCCTTAAAAATTAAAAAAAATCTTATAAATATATTTATTTAATCAGAAGTAATAGTGCTGGGAGCCAAATTATGTGCTAAAGGTAATACTTATGATGACCCTGTAATTACAATTGTAATTAACTGGGGTGAAAAGCTGTTAGGACAAATGTTATATGGAGGATTTATTTTAAGGGTAACCGAATTGAAGGAGATTTGTAATTATTGTAAGTCTTCATATTTATATCTTTTATAGATGTATTTAATACATTTCTTTTCAAAGTAGTCCCCTACAACTTAGATGGCGGCAATAAGAGGTTGTGAAAATGTTAGAGAATTCTCATTAAAATTTCTTGTGTAGAACCTGCGCAATTAAGGAGTTTCTGTGAAACTTAACTAGTAGCCAATTATCAATTGAATCTCGCCGGAGGCCACTTTTTAAAGGGAAACATCGCACAATGACGTATGCCTGCCAGTCTAAGTATGGTAGTCAACCATTCCATTTTTAGCTTAGAAATGCTGTTTTACATAGTCAACCATAAATTTCCTGCAGCTTGTGCGTTCAATTATGCACACCACCATTACTAACCTCTGTACAACACTATTAAACAAATGGAAGATTATATCATTACTGGCATCTTGCAAATTTGAGTAGGCAACAGTAAACAAATGTTGACTCGACATGGTTTTGAGTTGCAAAAGCAGTTAGTGACATGATTTAGTATGCATCTCATGCCTTCCTTTTCATTATAGGATTTTATATATTATATTTTGTGCTAAATGAACTTTCCATCCTTTTTATCTTGGCTTGCATCCTTCAAGTCTGCACAAAAAGTAAATGGCTTATTTTTGAAACTGAGGAAATACTTAATTATAGGTTTTTCTGTTTGTGTTTGTTAAAATTAGTATTGTGCACATCAATAAATTTAAATTTGGGGGCTTTGGGAAGGTTTATTTTTATATATATATATATCTGCCTAATATTTTGTGAAAATCTGTTTTGTGAAATCTGTTGGAGTTCAAGGCTTTAAGTATGACTTTTTTTCTTTGTTTTTGTTTTTCCTATGAAAGATTGACATATGGATTATTAGCCTTTGGTTTGATAAATGTTAAAAACTAAGGGAAAACTTTTTATAAGAGCCTTTATCTTGATACCACAACGCTGGAAACATTGTGGTAACTCTTGATAACTTTTGCTTGACAAGGTGTTATAATTCTTGAGATATTCAGGAAAAGTTCCTTGCTTGGAATATGGTATCAGAACGTTTTAGAGTAGATGTCATGCAGATAATGTCAGTATGCATGTGCGAGGTCTAAATGTCTGATATGAGATTTCAGTGGTAAAGAGTATTTTGGAAAAGTTGTTGTCCATTAAATAGTTGATTAAACTCGATTTTTTCTCATTTTCCTTTTCAAAAAAGTAGTACATTTAGCCATCAGCTTACAGCTTGCAGTGCCTGTTGGGTTTTGTCCCTTCACTGGATGAAGTCACTTGGCTGCAACTTGGTTGGTGTCTACATGGTGGTGATTTGCCAGTTAGTAGTAAGATCAAATGATCAGTTGGGTCAGGTGTGGCATCACCATTTCTCACAGAAAGCTTTGTCACAAACCATAAAGTTAAGTATAGTGCAGCATAGCATAATAACTGCTATGGGATTCAAAATAGGGGATGAGGTCAAGTGGTTAAATAAAGAAAATGGATAAGGCTTCTCATGATGTCACTACAAGATGGGTGAGGGTGACCAACTACATGAGAATGGACCCAAGTACCTTGCAGAGCTTGAAGGAATTCTATAGGCTAGCTTGTTTTCAAAAACCTGTGGCTTTGCTGCATAAAAAATGCAAATCCCCAGTTGATGCACACCGATACTTGGAATAAGACCCATTGGTCGTATCTTGGACATAAATACCCTTTTCTCAATCTCCCAACCCCTGCATATCACTGAACTTGATGCCTGATTTTAATTTGTTTTCTAATATAATGTCCATATTATTAGAAAATAAAACATTCTGACAAATTAAATAAATGTAATAAATACATGGTCATGTAGGTCTGGTAACTAACTCTTTGGTGACTAAGCATTTGTGGAGCCACCTAAGTAAGAAAAAAAAGGCATGTGCTAATTAATACATACACAACATATGATCTTGTGGAGAATCATTTTTTTTTTTTTTTTGAGGGTCAACTTGGGTCATTTGAGCTATCTTTTTTCCCACTTATAGGCAGCCAATGATAGGATTTTAATGTGTTACAGATTGAAGCCTATTCAATGCAGTATTAGTGATACTATCACTTGTTTTAATCTAAAAAATACAAAACTACACATATCTTTGAAATGCCTACTTGATCCATTCATTAACAGATAAGCTGTGAAAAATATAATTTCAAACTCATTATTAATTAATATTCTGGTTAAGTACTTCAATGTACTTCCTTGTACTGAAATTAGTTTCATATCCACTCTTACAATTTAAAACTTGTTTTCATAAATTTTGTTTAGAACTGGTTATTGTATTTATCATCCAAGAGAAGCTCAAGCTGTAAATTAATATAAATTTTACCTTTAACCCATTGTAGACAGGGATAGAGTTATCTGCCTGGTCCCTAGGATAGGCTCTAGTGCCACCTGCATGGCACCCAGACAAGTTTTATTTCTAAACGAGGGAGCTTCACCAGACATATCGACCTATTGTGCTCTTTCATTCACTCCTTATAATACTAGTCTTTTTTGCAATTGTCATTTCTTTGTGTTCTACTATCTTGTGAGACTTGTATGTGTCACCTGATAGGCTTTATCACTGCTGTGATAGACTATAATTGTAGCATAGGGTCTATTTAAGGTCATTATGTTCTTTATGCTCAGTGTGAAATAGGTATTACAGTTTTATGGGAGTATAAAAAGCAACTTTACTTCCTTTGTGTTTGTGTACTTTCGTAAACAAATACGAAATAAATAAACCATCCCTAATGAAAATGATATGAAGAGATGGGAAAGAAGGAGTCCTGTGCTTATGACTGCAAGTGCCACAGTATAAAGCAGCCATACTGGGAAAAGGTCACACTTGTGCTGCCAATACTTTGGAGCCAGAGGTCGGAATCTTCCTATGCGTTGTACCTCTAAAGATAGTGCCTCTTGGGCTTTCTTTTTTGCTGGTGATAGACAAGATGGATACCATCTATGATTGGGATTTTAAACAAACCTATTTTGGTGAGTTATTATTCATAGTGTAATTGAGACACAGGGTCCCACTCTGTCATATGCCATAACAATAAACATGTGTATCATGAAGCCTGTCATCAGACCAGAACCTTGAGTGTCATGTATGTCATGAAATATATCTGCAATTGGTTAAGTTAGAGAAACCTATGAATTGGACATTACCTTTTATTTGTGAAAATGGTTTGTAGCAAGTATGAAACAATTTTAGACCATAAATACATTACAGATATTTCAACCTTGGAAGATTTAAAATAATTATTACTTCAATAAAATTTATTTCAACTTATAAATTCATATTCTTACATTTATATGTTGACTGTCACTTATTACAACTTAAAACCATGCACCTCTCAGTAATCTCTAAATCATCAGAATTTAATTATGAAACCCCAGTAAAATGCACAAAAAGAATAAATTCAATACTGTACACTTTGTATAACAAGCAGTAACAAGGGGAGAAAAAAAATACAAATATATTTATACCCCAAATGATCAACGTGTCTCCAAAAATAACTTTGCTAATCATACACTGGAAATGACCTAAGCATCATAAGGTGGCAACCCAAAGAGCTCGGGTTTGAAATCCTCTAGAGACTTGAGGACCAGCGAAGCCCCTTTTGTCATTTCTTCCTTCATGCGGGGATCTGGAACCATCACAACCTGCATTCCTGCTGCCACGCCTGCTGCTACTCCATTGGGTGCGTCCTCAAACACTAAGCACTGGAAGCCATCAAGAAGTAAGTCTTAGGTACTGCTTAGAAGTGGGTGGGTGTGATATGACAAATACCTTAGATAAAATTCATTTTTCTACAATACCTGAAAGGAAGGTGAATAATTTTTCATCTCTTTTAAAGTGACTACATTCATATTTAAAGTAGCATAATATAATTTTGTAAAAGAAAAAAAAAAATCATCATCATCTAACACAATCTCATGCCATCATCATCCATTGGAGGAAAAGGAAAAACATCAAATTAGAACACACTTCATACAAAACCTTCAGCAAGTGGTTAAGGGAAATGGTAGATTCATCTTCACTTACCTGTTCAGGTTTTGGTTTATCAGGAAACCTATCAGCACATACAAGGAACACATCGGGTGCTGGTTTTCCATTCTTCACCTCTGAGTCTGTGGACGCCAACACCACATGACTGAACTTTGACACTAATTCCTTGTGATTGGTCGTCTTGAGCTCAAAGCTATCTTGAGCCCCCCCTGATGCAATGGCAATGGGAATCTTGTGTTTATGGAGATGCTGCACGAGCTTATCCGCACCTAAAGGGTACATGAAATATTCATTGAAAAAATTATTTCTGATACAGTATATCATTCGATGCATAAATGAAACCACATGAAGTAAAACAATCAAACATTTACAATCTAATTATTCAAAATTAAGTCTTTATTTCTTGTATATCATGAAAATACTCATATTAGGCTAAAGTTATAATCTTACATAAGTGATTAAAAATGCCTTTTTTTTTGTCAAGGAAAAAAAAGAAAGTAATGTAACTCAAATACATGTACTTCAGAAACCATTACATACTAAAAAACATTTTATTTTTAAAGTCAATTCCTTTAGTGTTGTAATAGAATATTATAATTATCATTTCTATGATGGAGATTTTCTGAACTAATCCATAGAATCCTTAATTAGTAAAATTTCAGGCAAAAGATAAACTCATGTGATTTCTATAGCATCTTATAATTTAATAAGTCACTGATTTATTCAACTCTATTATATTCCATATATATTCATATATAACTTCATGCTCTTAAATTTATCAACATAATCTAGAGAACAATCATTAATGCTGCCAGTGACAAAATACTATAAGGACAAACACCTTCAAGCTTTCTAATTTGCAAATACTTAGTTAATCAGCACTGCCAAAAGCACTTTCTTTTCCATGCAAAACCATAGCCAAAAGGCAGATCAAAAGGCCATTTAGCTTTCACCACATGCCCACAGATATTTAAAAAACAAACAAAGAAGTTAACCATGCAGGAACACGCGTTTGTTTTACAAAACATATTTCCTTGGTAGCTAATAGATATATTGTATGACGATATCATTAACAAATTCCACAGTCATATGCAATTCCTCACTCCCTCCAGTCTAGGGACAATAATTTACATTCTTTATTATCAAAGTAAATAATCTGCATCATGATTTTATCATGGGTCTATATCATAAACCTAATAGTGCATCACTAATGTAATATCTCTTTTGACACTACTATAATCTTATGTTTTTATGTGTATAAAGACATTAAGACCTACAACATAAAAACATTTTCACACACAATTTTGTAACTGCCAGGTTATCTGCATTTCAGTGATAGATTAATACTATAAGAAATCTTTTCACTAAAATTTATGACATGAAGAGGAATGCATTGGATACATCTGCCCTACATCCTACTGTCTAGTTTCAAAAGAAAATAAGAAGAATGACATGCCCTGTATGTACACACCCATCACTATGACATTCAACACGGTAATAATACTATGGAAACTAAATACACACAATATCAAAAGCATAATCAAAGCAGAGGAGAGAGAAAATACTGTCCACATCCTAAATACCTTTCATCAACGCAACTGTTGGAAATACATCAAAATAGGAGGAAGCAACTTTTTCTTTGTACTCTTCGGGGGAAATTGGGAGTTTAAAATAAGCACAAAAGGTCTGTGCAACCTCTAATCCTGTATGCCCCATCTCAGACATTAGTTGCTCCCAAGTAACTGACTGTCCATAAGGTGCAAGAGCTCGATTGTGACATACAATGTACAAGCCCACTGTGTCTGCAATGAACAACATGCTGATGAGCAGTTGCAATACATCAAAACTGAATCATAATAAAAAGTGCATGGTTGCTGGCAAATACTATTTTCCCCATGGTTTCCACAAACTTCTTTCCACCTTAAAACTTATTACCATTCATTTTTTTTTTCTCCAACTACAACTCCTATATTGTGCAAGGTAAGGTCTGCACTGTTAGTATGTTATCTTTAAAGAAAAAAATACCAGACAAGTTATGGTCACAATGTCCACAACCACAGGAAACCTTGTTTCAACCCACTACAAGACAAAACATAGGATTTTGCACATTTCAGTTATGTACTATGCCACACTTGCAAGATGCAAGCCCAATGAACACCTCATGGCACCAGAGTAATCAGTGGGTCTTAATTTGAGCCGGGCCTACCTGGTAAAAGCTGTGCATGAGGGAAATTCTTTTTATATTCCTCCTCAACCTTGACTAGATATTCTGAAGGGGACAAAGGCAATTCTAAAGCCTTTATGATTCCTCTGGCCAGTTCAGTGCCTACCCGCCCCATGAGAGGCCACTTAATCTCCCACGTGTACTCCTTCCCATAAGGACTAACCACAGCCTGAGTGGAAGCTGAGTATAGCTTCTCTGTGTCTGAAAGGATTGCAATCAAATTCTGCTCATGAAGACAATATGAATGAGAGGCAGACAAACAGGTGCTGGAAAAAAAAAACATGATACAGAAGCTCACAACTAAGATATGAAGATTATTAAGTGATGAAAGAAAGGAATATAAACCCTCTACTTGTTTTGCCCTTACAGCAACACCATCATGCATAGGACTATGTTAAAATAAAAATTGTTTCTTATGGTACCACATAGAAAAAATAATAATGATAATTACAGATTATTTTCCTTTGCTCTCCAAAAGAAAAAGGTTAAGCATGTTCTTCATTTTCCCCATTATTAAAGTCCTGATACGCAAATAATACAGCTCAAAATCTCATGAGTCAAATCAAATGTCTAGACTCTTTCCTCAAAGCTCAAACCAAGTATGACATATTGTATCTAATCCATGTTTCCCATGAAGTGCGACAACAGCACCATTAGGAATATCCATCACATATTACTTGCTCCTCCCTTACTGAAGGCTTACTTTCCTCCGATGGGTGTCATCACCAAGAAGTTTAAGACCTTCCCTTTACTGAACAGCAACATGAGGTAGGACGCTAGAGCAAAAGCAATAACATTATTCCACTCTAATATCATAGCAAACTAAACTTACTAAGGGATCGTTCTAAGAAATTAATGTACGACTGCTTGTAGTGGGATGACTAATTTTCTAATCTATATCTTAAAATCTTTATTCCAATTCATAACACCCAGTAATGCTAAAGGTTAATATTACCTGACATCTATATTAGTCATGCAGAACCTAGGAAAACACATACCAGCATTCATGCTATAACCCACAACAGAGACGTCATAAAAGCATAAAAAAATATTATTTTAAATCATAAAAAAAAAAAATATATGGTAATAAAGTAAGCTGTCCCTATGGCAGTACACATGACAGCATTGCTGAAAGTTCTCAAGTGAAATCTTCTTTCCACTGTACCTGGTAAAGCTTTTGCGTTAGGAAAGATACTATTGTACTGTTCTATGATTTTAGCAAGGTACTCATCAACTGTGAGAGGCAGTTGGAGGCTGTCAATGATATGCTGGGCAGCCATGTGCCCCTTCATGCCCATCAATTGGACCTTAATCTCCCAGGTGTACACCTTGCCATACTGCGAAGCAATCACCTGTGTGGCCTCGGTGTATAGCCTCTCTGTGTCTGTTACGGGAATGGAGGAGTTGCATCAAAATTGTTACTGTCGTTTTCTCTGACCTTTCTGGGCTCAGTGCACTGCCTAAAGGATGGGAAGACTAAGGCGACCTCCTCTAGATTCCTTACAAAATACTCTACTAAAAGAACCTTTGTAAAAATAACTTCTGTAAAACTAAAACTGGTAAAAAAGTTTTGTATTGCAGTGTATTACAAATCCTTTCACCAGATTGCTCCAAGAAATCACATTACATGCTGTTATCTGAAAGAAAATGTTAGTTGCTTTTATAATCAATACTAAAGACAAGTGCATTTCCCCATTATATATAATCATGCGCACTGAGAGAAGGAAAGAGACAGAGATAGAAATTTAATACCAGTTATCTGCATAAAATTGTAATTATTTATTGTGTAGTGTATGCTCCAATCCAGTCACTGCATCATTTTCATATAAAAGCCAGATACAAAGAGGCTGTCAATCAAACACTTCAATTCAAGGCAACATGGTCATATCTTAAAATCTGTAAATTTAGTAAAAAAAAAAAAAAAATATGGTAATAAAGTAAGCTGTCCCTATGGCAGTACACATGACAGCATTGCTGAAAGTTCTCAAGTGAAATCTTTCCACAGTACCTGGTAAAAGCTGTGCATGAGGGAAATTCTTTTTATATTCCTCCTCAACCTTGACTAGATATTCTGAAGGGGACAAAGGCAATTCTAAAGCCTTTATGATTCCTCTGGCCAGTTCAGTGCCTACCCGCCCCATGAGAGGCCACTTAATCTCCCACGTGTACTCCTTCCCATAAGGACTAACCACAGCCTGAGTGGAAGCTGAGTATAGCTTCTCTGTGTCTGTTACGGGAATGGAGGAGTTGCATCAAAATTGTTACTGTCGTTTTCTCTGACCTTTCTGGGCTCAGTGCACTGCCTAAAGGATGGGAAGACTAAGGCGACCTCCTCTAGATTCCTTACAAAATATTCTACTAAAAGAACCTTTGTAAAAATAACTTCTGTAAAACTAAAACTGGTAAAAAAGTTTTGTATTGCAGTGTATTACAAATCCTTTCACCAGATTGCTCCAAGAAATCACATTACATGCTGTTATCTGAAAGAAAATGTTAGTTGCTTTTATAATCAATACTAAAGACAAGTGCATTTCCCCATTATATATAATCATGCGCACTGAGAGAAGGAAAGAGACAGAGATAGAAATTTAATACCAGTTATCTGCATAAAATTGTAATTATTTATTGTGTAGTGTATGCTCCAATCCAGTCACTGCATCATTTTCATATAAAAGCCAGATACAAAGAGGCTGTCAATCAAACACTTCAATTCAAGGCAACATGGCCATATCTTAAAATCTGTAAATTTAGTACTAAAAAAAAAAATATATGGTAATAAAGTAAGCTGTCCCTATGGCAGTACACATGACAGCATTGCTGAAAGTTCTCAAGTGAAATCTTTCCACAGTACCTGGTAAAGCTTTTGCGTTAGGAAAGATACTATTGTACTGTTCTATGATTTTAGCAAGGTACTCATCAACTGTGAGAGGCAGTTGGAGGCTGTCAATGATATGCTGGGCAGCCATGTGCCCCTTCATGCCCATCAATTGGACCTTAATCTCCCAGGTGTACACCTTGCCATACTGCGAAGCAATCACCTGTGTGGCCTCGGTGTATAGCCTCTCTGTGTCTGTTACGGGAATGGAGGAGTTGCATCAAAATTGTTACTGTCGTTTTCTCTGACCTTTCTGGGCTCAGTGCACTGCCTAAAGGATGGGAAGACTAAGGCGACCTCCTCTAGATTCCTTACAAAATATTCTACTAAAAGAACCTTTGTAAAAATAACTTCTGTAAAACTAAAACTGGTAAAAAAGTTTTGTATTGCAGTGTATTACAAATCCTTTCACCAGATTGCTCCAAGAAATCACATTACATGCTGTTATCTGAAAGAAAATGTTAGTTGCTTTTATAATCAATACTAAAGACAAGTGCATTTCCCCATTATATATAATCATGCGCACTGAGAGAAGGAAAGAGACAGAGATAGAAATTTAATACCAGTTATCTGCATAAAATTGTAATTATTTATTGTGTAGTGTATGCTCCAATCCAGTCACTGCATCATTTTCATATAAAAGCCAGATACAAAGAGGCTGTCAATCAAACACTTCAATTCAAGGCAACATGGCCATATCTTAAAATCTGTAAATTTAGTAAAAAAAAAAAAAAATAGCCCCTGTAAAATTTAGTTTAAAAAGACCTTGTAACATTTGCTATATATATCTGATATCATTAAGCCTGAGATTTCCTTCCAAAACAGCTGCTGAACTTTTCCCACAAGCAAGCAAGCAGGTTTCACAAAAAGCAATCTGTAAAGCCACAATACCACTATCCTCAAGACAGCACATATTATTCCCAATAACAGTGGTGTACCTGGTAACTTCTCTGCATTAGGGAAAAGTTGGTTACACACACTGTTCACTTTCGTTAGATACTCGTCTACTGTCAGGGGTAGCTGATTTGTTTCTATATTGTACTTAGCATCTTCGGTTGCTGCCAGGCCCATAATCTGGGTCTGCATCTCCCAAGTAAAAGTCTTTCCGTATTCTGCTGCAATTATTTCAGCAGCTTGCATGTATACACACTCTGTGTCTGTTCAGAAAAATTGTGATTACACAAATTGTATTCAGTGTTTTAAAGCTACCCTGATCAAAGAAGGAAAAAAGGAATGATAATTTCGTAAGAATTTGGGCAAGACATTCGCACATAAGTAATTCATATTTTCAGAGAAGCATAATATATAATTATTGCAATCTACTTGTATATATAAAACCAAGAAAATGACCCTAAAAAAATAACAGAAAGAGAATGAAAGAACATGATAAAAAGAAGAAACGAGAGAGACTAAGAAAAAGTACTGATTCTAAAACATCCCTGACTACTTTGCCCATCAAATAAATTCAGCAAAACCACATACCAGTTATATTACACCATGTAGCATACCACAACAATTAGATTCCCTACTCATACCTGCAACATCCTAAGCAAGATCTCATAAAAGAATGAAGGTATTATGTAACTAAACCAGCTGGACAAGTGAAAATATGTAGAAATGACCTACTTGTATTCCTTTTTGTATATACTGTAATTCATGTGCATGTGCTACAAAACAGTGACTCTAATTTTATCCAAGTTTCTTTTGATAAATCACGGTCATGAATATAAAAATAATGGTAAATAATTATCTGTCCATTCCACACAACCTGATAGAATAATATGAAAATGTATATATAAAATACTAATCACATGTAATAAATAATAAAATGGTTATACTGTGGAATTCCAATAACAATTAGTAGTTTTTAATTTTACACTGGATATTCCTGTGACATGTATATTTACTATAAATAAATAAATAAGCCAGATTACCAATACTTTTGACTCTACCTCTCCATCCATGTTCCATACATCTGTGATATCTTTAATTCTTCAATAATATTATGTAAACTCCTTT
>NW_028234417.1:1609199-1614199 GCF_977035675.1 Penaeus japonicus | reverse complement strand
ATGTATATAAGGATAAATATAGATGTAAATATATATATATATATATATATATATATATATATATATATATATTATATATATATATTATATACATATATGCTATATGTAATATATATATATATATATAATATATATGGATATATGTAAATTTATATATATATATATGTGTGTGTGTGTGTGTGTGTGTGTGTGTGTGTGTATACATACACACAGATATACCATATATGTAAATTTCTATCTCTCTGCCTACCGAGCTATCCATCTATTTATCTATCCATATACAAACATACACACACACACACACATATACATACATACCATATACGATATGCAAATCTATCTAGTTATCTGTCACTCTATCTATCTATCTATCTATCTATCTATTTGCCTAACTAGCAATCAGTCTGTCAATCAATCTATCCCTCTCACTCACACTCCTCCTGTCTTGGTCACGTATTCATGAGTATGTTGGCTCATACTTAGGGATTTTGTGTCACGGCTTCTTTGGACACCTATGAGGGATTGGAGACTTTTTTTTTATTATAGGTGATCAGAAATGCAAATGCACGGTTTTGTCAACTGTAACAGGATCCAATGAACGTGTTGCTTTTCCAATGTTGATGATTATATCTGTATATTAGGCGAGGTCTTTGGTACAATAATGTTCATAAAAAAATGTTATATATACACACACACACATGTATATATATATATATATATATATATATATATATATATATATATATATATATATATATATATATATACACATGTGTGTGTTTGTGTTTGTGTCTATGTCTGTGTGGTGTGGATGTGCGTGCACGTGGTCGCAGCTTTTACTCGTATAATTTTTGTTAATCGATAAAATATTGTCAGCTGAGTTAACTTAACAGTAATAACCCTTGAGACCATTTTTTTATGGAAATAATGTTAATTTAATCAATTTTTTTCTGTTTATAAAACCAGTGTTATAGGTTCAAATTGTATCTGTAACATCAGTAAGAAGTGACGTGTTGCCTCAGCAGGCATCTTACATAATTTGTTTTTACAGAAATGAAACGGATCTGTGTGTGCGTGTTTACATGTGTGTCTGATTAAGCCTCTGTATTTGTTTGTTTTGTCTATTTGTTTGCGGTTTCAGTTATAAGCGGAATAAAATTACATCTCCGACAAACGGACGACCGTGACTAATTAGAACTAGTCATCGGGAGATGAATTAATTTACCATTCATGATGTATTTTTAGTGTTTCCTTGAGGTCGGTATGGGTAAGACGCTTAGTGACAGAAATAAAAGCATGTCGGGAAAGTCGAGGTGAAGTTTATAATTTCCGAACGTTTGAAAGATATATTTTATTTATTTATTCATTTATTCATGTATCTATTTAATTATCACTATTAAAAAGCCACTGTTACGAACTGTGCTGTAAGTCCTTCCTCTTTTCCTCTATTGGAAGCACAGCGACAGTCCAATATCTATTCTTATGATTAAAAAGGAAAAGATACGAGAAAGAGAGTGTTTATTTATATTTATTTATTTCCGTAGGTGTCCTCTCGTCTTTAAAAAAAAAAGGTAAAGTGAAGATGCATACCGCTTATCCATCGATTTTCTTTTGTTTTAACGCCTCGGCAATGATACCCGAAGCGGGTAGGTAGCCCGATGGAAGAGTGTGTTATGCATTGATAGACCCACACACCCGTTGGGGCTATTTTTAGGTACGCTCTTAACGTCTTGTATTTATTTCCGCGGTGCTTTTAAAAATATCAGGCTCCGTGTACGAGGTGAGGACTCGTGTTTTCTCGTCAGTGCTTTGTTTCGATTCGTGGACGTGGCTTTGCTTGTGAGCGATGGCCGGGAGTGAGAGAAAAAGGAAGAGAAGAAAAATGTGTTCATAGGTTTTTGTATTTAGAGTGCGGATTTATGCTTGTTTGTTTGATCACTATGAAAGGAAAAAAAAAAAATTCTTTAGCTGTTGTGTATTTTTATTATTTTTTTTTTGTACTATACATCGATTCGTGAAGATGAAAGGAATAAAATTCCATGCTTACTTGTTCATCAGAGTGGATTCATCGAGGGAGAAAAAAAAAAATTGAACTAACCCCAAAGGAAAGGGATTGTGGCAGATTCATGGTGAGATTCGTTGATTCGTATTACAAGAAGGTAATTACAAACAAATCCTGGAAAAAAAAAACATAGTGATGTTGAGTGAAAGGATGACTAAGGAAAGGTACTGTTTGTAAATGCACCCATTTCGTTACTTTTTTCAACAAGAGCGGTGCAAAGACCATTTCCAGTGCTTAAATTTCGTGCAATTTGGATTCGTAATGCATGTAGAAACCTCTATTTGTTGTCACCAACTTGTGGGATCGCCAAGGGGAGACATCCTTCCGTTTCCCTAGTCACTTTCTCCTCATGGTCTTCGCCGGCATCTTCGCAGTCGCCTTCGCATTGTCGCATCCCGAGTCGTTTTGTTTTCGCAATGTCCATCCGCAATCTCGAAATATTGTTGGAAGGATTGTCACGTCCTTCGGCTGGGGGACGATTAACGAAGGTAATTGTATAAAGATCTTGAAGTATTATGAAATCACCATTCTATTTCGTACCTTACGAGGGTCGTATCGGTACAATGAACATGGCAATAGAAAAGATACAAAATTCATACCTTTAGAAGGGTGTTTGGTTAGTTTCAGTGGTCTCCAGTGTGATCGTAACGTTTTTTTTTTTAAATTTCCAGTGAGGAAAATAAGTCAGGAGTATTTTCTCGATATTAACAGAAGGAGATTTCTATAATGGTGAGAGAAATTTGCTCCTTGAGATATGAACAGCAAGAAGGATTGCTTTGCCGTTCATTGCTGGATTATCTGATCCTTGGTGTGAATGTTGCAGGGCAGAAAACACTTCATTTACATTAATGATTCTCTCTTGCTATGCAGTCAAGTCTATTCTAACACTAACAGTTTTGTAGAGCTTAATACTGTAGCTTTTTTATATGTGTTGAACCATAGCTTGTTTCAAAGTCACATTCTCTCAGTTACATTCTATCATACCTTGCTTACTGTTCATGTCAAAAATGTTTTATATATTTATGATTTGGAGGTATTTTCTAGCTTTCAAGCAGGATTATCCATTCTGGTCTTGTCATCTATATACATATTGTATTAACTGTCTTGACATGAGAGAGAAGAGAGAGTATAATAAAACTCTCCCTCTCCCTCTCCCTCTCCCTCTCCCTCTCCCTCTCCCTCTCTATCTTTCTCGGCAAGTTGACAACAGTAGATCACTATGTATTGTACGTAATATGATATTATGAGCTCAGTTAACTTAATGTCATGCGGTGTTAAGTGAACCTACTATTATATTTATTTAACGTTTTAAACATGCACGCATATATCTATATCTACCAAGCTCCCTAACTCTCTCTCTCTCTCTCTCTCTCTCTCTCTCTCTCTCTCTCTCTCTCTCTCTCTCTCTCTCTCTCTCTCTCTCTCTCTCTCTCTCTCTCTCGGTTACTTATTTCTAGGATCGAGTGTGTGTGTGTGTGTGTGTGTGTGTGTGTGTGTGTGTGTGTGTGTGTGTGCGTGTGCGTGCGCATGTGCGTTCGTGTGCGTGTGTCAGTGTGTCGGTATGTCTGTCTGTCTGTCTGTCAGTCTATGACAAGATGTTATCATTCTTCACAAAGTCAGTTTCACGGCCACGATAGATTGATGTCGGTAATCACATGTCCTCCGAGGTGACATCACGATATGTATCAACACACCATTCATGATGTTCTTTTGTACACCCCCTTTAGCTTAGGTGTGTATGAGGGCTGCGCGAAGCTTCGACCGTGAGTTGATTTGACAACTATTGAAAGTGTGTCTTTGTGTGTATTTGTGTGGGACTTTGCGTGGTCATGGTGTGTTAGTATGTGCATGTAAAAGTAAATCTATATAGTTTTGCATATACATTTCTTAATGTATACATTTGTTTTTTGTTTATATACATATACAATTTTAGTTATACATATACAGTTTTACAAATACGTTTTGAACTAAAGAATACGTATGTAGCAAACTAAATTGCATTCCTCGCTTGATTAATGATTGCAATGACCGAAACCACATGGCGGGCAACACACGATCATCGAAACCATGCAATAAAGGAAAGATAAATCAGTGATAATGACACACGCCGCAGATACAGGAAAACGCGGACCAAATTCACGTGGAATGACGGGAGTCTTATCCTCTCGAAACAAGTAGCTCTCGCCCATGATGCTGCCGCGATGCTGCAGGGATGCTGCAGGGAGGCTGACCTCGAGGACGGAGCTAAAAATGTCTCCTCTTTAGGAAAGCCTTTGAGGAAAATACTCGCGTCGGCGCCCAGGGAGGTGGGTGGTATCGGAGGGTCCTGTCTTCCTTCCTTCTCTTTTTTTCTTGCTCTTCTTGTTCCCCTCCTCTTTTTTCTTCTTCTTTATCCTCCTTCTCTTTCTTCTTCATCTCTTTCTTTTTTTTCTCCTCGTCCTTCTGCTTCTTCTTCTCCTCCTCCTTCTTCTCCTCCTCCTCCTCCTTCTTCTTCTCCTCCACCTCTTCCTCCTCCTCCTCCTCCTTAGTCTCTATCTCCTCCTCCTCCATTTCTCTTGCTCCTTCACCTCCCTCTCTTCCTCCTCCTCCATCACCTTCACCTCCCACTCCTCCTCATAAACAACAATCAGCTTTGATACACGCGGTCTTTTATCTCGCGTTATACCCGAGGACTAAGTAGCTCTGCTGAAGCTCCTTCCCTCCCACCTTCCCTCTCTCACTCCCTCCTCTTCGCACCCACATTCTCAGATCTCCATTCAGAAGCAAAAAATCATTCTATTTGCATACACATTACAAGAAAAAAGTAAATGGAAGACAAATGAGTGAAAAAAAAAATCAATTCAAAACGCATCTCCCCCGAGCATGACATCCCCGCATCTTTGGCGATGAAAAATCATGCACACCGGCGAATCACCTTGGCACTAAGACATAAACTACC
>NW_028234417.1:1586699-1604199 GCF_977035675.1 Penaeus japonicus | reverse complement strand
CCCGGATGAATTATCGTCGCTCCTTCCGCCCACTTTCTACAAGGACAGGTGTCTGATGAAACCAGTAACTGCAACCATTTCGCTGCAAGGCTTTGAGTTTGTGGTTGATACCTTTGACCTGTGGGCTGAAAGTAGGACTGAATTACTTTGCAAAAATTGCAAAAGAGGGAGAGACCAAAAAAATGTCTAATGAGATAATGGTTGGTTTTATTGTTGTTAATGATAGTTTTACGATTGTTAATAATGTTTCCATTATTTGCTATGACCTGTTCTTTTGTTTGCTTTTTTTATATTATGATTATGATTACTAATACTACAACTATTACCGTTACTTCTACTAGTACAACTAACACTACCACTACTACGTCACTACTGCTGCTGCTACAACAACTACTACTACTACTGCTGCTGCTACTACTATTTCTACTACTACTACTGCTACAACTACATCCACGGTTATTATTGATATTGCTGATAATTAGTTATTTGATTAGTGGTTATAAATTTAATATTATCACCATCATATAATTCATTATTTATAAATATCAGTACAAAGTAGTATATATTAAATTAAACAAAAACTGTTGATAAAAATGCTAAATAGATTGAAGGAAGATATATGAAATAAATACTGAAAAAGAAAAGAATATTTTATTTTGTAAGAGATAATTATCTCAATTGTATTCTCTAATAAAATTGTGTTACAGGACTTTCCTTTTACTAAAGTGAATAGCGTAGTGCGCTTAAAATTGAAATGGATTTGCTGTTTTGTAGCAGGATTAGCAGACGGTAATTAAGATAGAATTGCACGGATGGGTGTGACTGTTGGAAAACATTGTACACTGTTTGCCATGAACTCGTATATACATATATATACACATATATATATATATATATACATACATATATATACACATATACATATATATATACATATATACACATATACACATATATACAAATATATATATACATACACACACACACACACATATATATATATATATATATATATATATATATATATATATATATATATACATATATATATACATACATACATATAGGTATAGATATAGATATAAATTAACATTTAAACCATTTAAACACACACACATATATATACATATACATACTATACATATACACACATATATATGTATATATTTATGTATATATATGTATATATGTGTGTATATATATGTATTCATATATATGTATTTATATGTATATATATGTATATGTGTATATATATATGTATATATATGTATGTATATATATGTATATATATGTGTGTTTAATGTCATATGTGTATATATATATACTTATATATTATACATATATATGTATGTGTGTGTGTGTTTACTGTCATATATGTATATATATATACATATATTATACATATATATGTATATATATACATATATACAATACATATATATGTATATATAATATATATGTATGTGTATGTGTGTGTGTGTATGTATGCTTAGATATATTCACATGAAGTTGAATGTTTAATTTTAATTTTCTTGTAGTCGTGTTTATTGCCATGTAGATGTAATGCTAAAACTTATAGGTTGATGCACATTATACTGTTCTTTCCATTTATAAACAATCGTTAAACTTATTAAGTAGCTTTTGATAAACATATCAAATAGCCTTTGTGATAAACATTTTGAATATAATTTGATAAACATTTTAAATAAAATTTGATAAACATTTTAAATGAAATTTGATAAACATTAAATGGCCTTTGATGAATATTAAGTAACATTTAATAAACATAATAAGTAGTATTTGATAAACATTAAATAACATTTTATAAACATGTGTAACAGCTTTCGCTCAACGAAATAGGATGATCAAATATGTAACACCTGTCCAATACATAAATCATTCCGTGATAGAAGGCTAAGGAGAAAAAGCCAAGTTTCTGATTGGCGGCTTCCAGTAGGTGCTTATAGCAGACCCACGCCCACAGCCTGTAACACTCATCGGACCCACGCCCACAGCCTGTAACACTCAGCAGACCCACGCCCACAGCCTGTAACACTCAGCAGACCCACGCCCACAGCCTGTAACACTCGACAGACCCACGTGCACAGCCTGTAACACTCAGCAGACCCACGTGCACAGCCTGTAACACTCATCGGAGTACAACACCTGCAGGAAACCAGGACTGTTGATGTGGCAAACTGCAGTGCCCGGGGATACGCGAAGGACCTGCTCCCGTCTAGGCACTACTCGAAGGTCGTGGTCGGTGAAGTCCGAAGTCATGGCGCTCTCGGCCATTTTGCCTTTCCAGGCGGCGCGGCGACGGAGTATCTATCGGACGGCGCGCCTTGTCTCGCTGTTCGGTCGTTCGGTCGCTTGCTCGTTGGCTCGTTCGTTCGTTCTGTCTGTCTCGCCTCTTTTCCTCCTCCTTCCTATTCCTCTTTTTGTATTTCTCTCGATCTTTGTTCTCTTTCGTTATCTGTATCTCTCTTTATTCCCTTCTCCTGCTTCCTTTCAATTTTTCTTCTCTTTCGTCCTCTTCATCTCTTCCTTCCCCTCTTCTCCTCCTTCCTCTTCCTCACCTTTCATTTCTCTCGAACTTTCTCCTTTCTCGTCATCTTCATGTCTTTTCCTTCCCCTCTTCTCCTCCCCCTTCTCCTCTCCTCTTTTCCTCCTTCGTCTTCCTCACCTGCCTATTCCTCTCGACGTCGCTTCTTCTCCGTTATCTTCATCTTCCATTCCACTCTTCTTCACCTCCCTCGCTTTCCTGCTCCATCATCTTCACATATTGCTTCTTTGTTACCTGGTCAGACCTCCTCTTGTTATTTTCCTCGTCTACGTCGCTATCTTTATCTTCTTGGTTTGTGATTTATCATTATCCTTTCATTCTTCTCTCTCCTCCTCTTCCTCTGCGTCTCCTTCCTCTTTTTATTTTTATTTTATTTTACTTTTTTTGTTGTCATTCTCCTGCATTTTCCATTCGTTCGCTTTTTTTCTCTCCATATACAAATTCTTCCGCCGTTATGGGTTCAAAAATTTAGATCTTGAAGAGATTAGGAGAACTCTGCAAATCAACAGCTGTTCAATATTAAGGAGTAGAGCGTCGCTGGATGCTTTTCTTGGTATCCTACCAGACTCAGGATGGACTTGTGATGCTAAAAATAGCAACATGCGGGGAGTGTGGATATGTTGAAGAAAGAGGTTGTGGATTTGGTTTTTAGAAGAATATTGTAATTTTCCATTGTGTGGCATCAGGATTAAAGCACGTTTTTTTGTCTCTGTAATAATTTTTGTAATATATAAAAAAAATATTACGCATTTTTTCCTGCCGGACAAAGGGCGGAAAGTCTGCAGCGTGGAAGCAGGAAAATTGCATGGGAAAGAAGACGAGAGCCTTGTTGCACTCTCACATCGCGTGTATACATCAAGCTCCGCTGATCTCGGAGTCCGGGTCGAGAAAAGTGATCTTGAAAAAGTTGTTTACATCAATATAATCCGCGCTGAACGATTGTCGATTCCGAGTATCTTAAGATAAGGCCATTGGAAACGTCTGAAAGTTTGTTTGTTTGTTTTTTCTTCTCCGAAATTGTTGGCGAAGAAGGACAGGACAGAGATGAAGATAAAGCCAACGCGAGAGATGGACGACGGTCGTTCTTGTGTCGTTTAGTACGAGTACGAGTGGGGGTGAAGAGAAAAACGAACAGATAGAGGAAGAAAGGAAAGAAGGAAGGAAGGATATAAAGAAAGAAGGGGAAGGAAGGAGATAAAGAAAGAAGGAAGGAGATACAGGAGGGAATGAAGAGAAGAAGGAAGGAAGGACAGAAGAGAAGAACGAACAAATAGAGATAAAAAAGAAAATAAAGAAGACAAAAACAAAAAACGAGATCACGGAAGGAAAGAAGAAAAGAACAAACAAACAGAGAAATAGAACAAGATTGAGAAGAGAAGAGAAGAAGAAAGAAAGAAAAAAGGAAGACAGCGACACTCGAGTTATTTTTTTCTTCGATAACATACCTGCGTTTGTTTTGACTTCCCTTGGTGAGTAAGATTTGTTATTGCTCGGCGAGAAGGAAGGATTTTGCTTGCTTTTGCTTTGTTATTATTGTTGCTTTTGCTATTATGATTATTGTTATTAGTATTTTTTTTGAAGTTATAATTATGTTATCATCATCATCATCATCATCATCATCATCATCATCATCATCATCATCATCACCAACGTTATTATATTAATTTTATTTTTTACAATTATCATTGTTGTTATTATTATTGCCATTATTATGATTATTACTATTATTTTTATTATTTCCTTTTTGTATCATTATTTGTATTATTATTATTATTATTATTGTTATTGGTATTGGTATTAATATTATTACTATTGTTTTCGTTAATGTTGTCATTATTATCAATATTATTAAGAGTTATAAATGTATAGCAGTTGTTTTTATTAATAGGATCATGTTTAATAAACAAGTATCATGAACGTGAGAAATGCATAAACAGTAATCAAAGCATCAGTGCTATAATTACAAATAATTTTGACCATGTGAAAAAAATATCTAATTTAAATCTCAATATCACCAACTCTCTCTCTCCCTCTCCCCCTCCCTCCCTCCCCCCCTCTCTCTCTCTCTCTCTCTCTCTCTCTCTCTCTCTCTCTCTCTCTCTCTCTCTCTCTCTCTCTCTCTCTCTCTCTCTCTCTCTCTCTCTCTCTCTCTCTCTCTCTCTCTCTCTCTCTCTCCTCTCTCGCCTCAGTCACCTTGACCTTGCCTTAGTAGGCCCCGTTCATTCGAGTGCATGACGTGACGGGACTGGATTGAACGTGGTTATATATATTTTTTTCGATTCGGTAGTTTATGTCTTAGTGCCACGGTGATTGGCCGGCGTGCATGATTTTCATCGCCAAAGATGCGGGGATGTCATGCACGGGGGAGATGCGTTTTGAATTAGTTTTTTTTTCACTCATTTATTTTGTCTTTAATTTTTTTTCTTGTAATGTGTATGCAAATAGAATTATTTTTTTGCTTCTGAATGGAGATTTGAGAATGTGGGTGCGAAGAGGAGGGAGGGAGGTAGGGGGGGGAGGGAAGGAGGGAGGGAGGAAAGGGAAGGGGAAGGGGGGGAGAGGGAAGGAAGGAAAGGAAAAAAGAGAGGTAAGGAAAGAAAGAAAGAAGGGAATGTGGGAGAGAGGGAGAGAGAGAGAGAGAGAGAGAGAGAGAGAGAGAGAGAGAGAGAGAGAGAGAGAGAGAGAGAGAGAGAGAGAGAGAGAGAGAGAGAGGAGGTACATATCTGAATGTCTCTATGCAACCACAGTGCAATCATGTTTGCATGTATGTAAACATTCGTGCGTAGACGCAATATGTGATATTGTTGTCATTTTACCCCTTTAAAAAAAATTGTCAGCATTATTTTTAATTAGTTTTAAAGTACTGACCTAATTTAGAGACCAAATTAGGTCCACGCCAAAGAATGACGGGTTCCAGATGTTACGTTATTTGTATTATTTTATTTTGGTATGTGGATGGTTGGAGAATATTATCCCCTCCCCGCTATGACCATTTTTTCATAATGACATTGCAAGATGGAATAGTATGTGGAGGAATACTTTCGAGTTCATGTGCGTATAACTAACACACACACACACACACACACACACACACACACACACACACACACACACACACACACACACACACACACACACACACACACACACACACACACACACACACACACATACACACACATACACACACACACACACACACACACACACACACACACACACACACACACACACACACACACACACACACACACACACACACACACACACACACACACACACACACACACATATAATTATATGTATGTATGCATGTATTCATAACCCTTGCGCTCTCGGCTACTCCTTCAAGCACAGTTGGGGTTAGTTTTGGACTTAGACAGATTGTTATCGTTAGCTGAGTTATTAAGGAACCGAAAGAATGGGAGGAGAACACCCCAACTACTTGGCAGGTTGCAGGACTCGAGGCGATGTGCAAGCGATGCAAGCAATTGCGAGCGTTGGTTGGTGCCGTAAATACCGTGTTGGTCCTTATTTTATTTTTCTTTGATTTTTTTTTTACCTGTGCGTATCATCTTGTTGTTGTTGTTGTTAGTTTATATCTGTTTGTTTATGCTTTGTTTTATATTGCAATGGTGATCGTCTGGATTTGAATATCTTGACCTTTAAATTTTATTTTACATTTGCTTTTTTGTATCTTTCATTTTCTTTTCTCTTTTGTTCCATGTGGCATTTTATATCATTATTTTTACATTTCCATGAGTTGTTTTCGGGGAAAATAATACGCTCAAAAAACACTCTCAGTACTGACTGCCGGATACCCAAGATGCGTAGAGGCGAAAATCTCATCTAAATACATACTGCCTTTCGACTTTTCCTGCTTACGGAGTCGTATCTGCTCTGCGAAATTGGTCTTGCATTTTCTCTCCTGCTGCTTGCTTGGTCTTATCTTCTGCTGCCCGAGGTTTCTTTTTCTTATTCTTTGTCGCTCATATCCGGTGTCGCTTCTTTCTATGATGTTTTGTCGTCGTTCGTCTTTGTCGTTTTCGTGGTCGTCGTCTTCTCCTCCTCCTCCTTCTCTCTTCTTCTCTTCGTCCTTCTCTTTTTCCTCCTAATCCTCTTCTTCTTCGTCTTCCTCTTCCTTCTCCTCCTCTCCTTCCCCCATGTCTCCTTTTTCTCCCTCTTCCTCCTCCTCATCTTCTGCCTTCTCTTCCTCCTCCTCATATTCTGCCTCCTCTTCCTCCTCCTCCTTCCCACTTTGTCTTCCTCCTCCTCCTTCCCACTTTGTCTTCCTCCTCCTCCTCCTCCTTCTCTTCCTCTTCCTCCTCCTCCTCCTCCTCCTCCTCCCTCTCCTCCTCCTCCTCCTCCTCCTCCTCCTCTCCTTCCTTCTCTCCTTCTTCTTGCTTCTCCTCTCTCCTCCTCTCCTCTCTTCTCCTTCCTTCTCCTCCTCCTCTTCCTCCCGTATCTCCTCCTCCTTCCCTCCTTCTCCCTTCTCCTCCTCCTCCTTCTCTCCTTCTTCCTCCTCCTCCCCTCCTCCTTCTCCTTCTCCTCCTCCTCCTCCTCCTCCTCCTCCTCCTCCTCCTCCTCCTCCTCCTCCTCCTCCTCCTCCTCCTCCTCCTCCTCCTTTCCTCCCCCCTCTTCCTCCTCATCCTCCTTATCCTCTTATTCCTCCATATCACGAATACACATAGCTGTTATCAGCCATGCTCTTCCCATCCCTTAAGTAAGAAGAGAGAAATCTTCCGCCTTTGCTGTCGTAAGAATTTAGTATTCAAGTCTTGTCTCATCTGGAGATTACCTGTGTCGAATCTGCTTTTATAGTGTTAATTGACTGGGTGAATGAAGTTGTATGATTACATAGGAGAAATACAGTAGCTACTGTTGGTTAATACGCTAGAGAAATACAGTACTGTTGGTTAATACGGAAGGGAATACAGTACTGTTGGTTAATACGCTATAGAAATACAGTAGCTACTGTTGGTTAATACGCAAGATAAATACAGTACTGTTGGTTAATACGCTAGAGAAATACAGTAGCTACTGATGGTTGGGAAGTGAATAGGTTTTGCTGTTGATGGTAGAGGAGATAAGTGCATTGGCTATTGCTTGCAGGACAGATAGAATGAATTAGATGTTAACGGAAGCGTAAAGAAATTCACAACTGTTAATAGGAGTAAATACCGTTGTTCTCGTTATTAAGAAGGAAAAATACTCCTGTTTGTAATAGCAGGTAAACAGAGCTCGTAGGGGACGTTCACTGGCTTATGTTTCAAAGGGATAAGAAATATACTAAATTTTGTCCTAGGGGAAATGCCTACGAAAAAAAAAAATAAATAAATAAATGTAGAGAAGGGAAATACAACTGTCGAAGTGTCACGTTGATACTCATTTGAATCAAGAGTCACATAATCTGTCATGCACGCACAATCATACCTTTTTCTTTTTCTTTAGAAGAGGGATGGTGAATCTGAACGCTATTTTACTTCCACTCTTATGCTAGAGAAACACCGGAGGTTCAGCTCATGTCCGTTTTAATAAGCACGTGAAAGCACTTGTAATCGGGAACAGGTGTCCAGGGCGACCACAGGCGTTGGAACAGCTGATCCCTTAACACTTCGAAGGGGAACAGGGAGGAAGGTAGGGCAAAACGGGTACTGGTGCGGGTATCACGTGACTGCTTCGGGTATTGGCTATCAGGAGCCAGTGCAAGGTCCTGGGTTAATAAGGTAACGCACACCGTATACTTTATACACAGCCATAGACTCCTCCAGGTTCTCTCGCTTTCTCAAGACCCGTTGATCAACCCAAGTCTAGGAATACTGCAGTCCTCGTATTAATGCGTTACTAGTAGCGATTACCGTTACTATTATACCAGAACGATTTAAGAAAAGGCTATTGAAAGTCGCCCGAATGTCGGTCAGTCTCTTTCGAGTTCCCGTGTTCCATGCGAGACGGGAAAACAAGACGGTTCATGTAATGTGAAACACGGGAGCGAAAGTCTTAACAATGTAGGACGCAAGGGTGGATGTGTGGATGCGGATGCACGGACTGTGCGGATAATGCTTTGTTGATTAATGATTTACTGCATGTTTTGAGCTCTTTCGTGTGTGTGTGTGTGTGTGTGTGTGTGTGTGTGTGTGTGTATGTGTGTGTGTGTATATGTGTGTGTTTGTGTGTATACATACATATATATATTATTATTATTATTATTATCATTATTATTACGCACACACATAATTATAATTTCGGAACGAAAGAGCTCATACACACACACACACACACATATATATATACATATATATATATATATATATATTTATATATATATATATATATATATATTATATGTATACATATGTATATATTTGTATATATATATATATATGTATATACATATATATATATATATATATATATTATATATACAGTATATGTATATCTATATATATATATATATATATATATACATATATATATAAATGTATATATATATATATATATATATATATATATATATATATATATATATATGTGCGTGTTCGAGCGTGCATGTATGTTTATGTTTATTTACCTACATATCTACATATTTATATTCATATAAACTGTACAAGGATGACATGCACTGTACTGTATAAACATATAACTATCCATCTGCCTATCTAGATACGTGCTTGTGAGTGTTTGTGCATGATCCAGTTCAAAGAAGGAGTGCAGCCCAACCGGGAACCTGCAACCTGCAACAAGGGAATCTCCTTGAGTTAGAGCTGAGTTGCGGGCGTAGTTTCCCATCGCGCGGTCGGCGGGGCGGCATGTGGGCGGGCGGAGGAAGGTCACAGAAAACGTTGTGGATGCACTCGGCGTCGCGGGGGATACTGATCATTCTTTGGAGGGACGCGCGATGTTGCATTTCTTGGTTGCAACGTTGAGATGGAAATCAAGTCGAGATGAATATAGGGGGATCGCACGGTGTCGTAGGATGAAAGGGGTATTGTATGTTTCTATATTTAATATGATTGTATATGATTTTTTTTTTTATTATGGTTTGTACGTAAGGGAATTGCAAATCTGGCTGCAAGGGATAAGGAAGTGACTTGCAACTTGGCATTAAGTTTGGCTTGTTGGGTTAGGGTCATCGAGGTATATGATTGGCACTTTGCTAAGGTATTCTCTGTTATGCCTTGTTTTTATTTATATGTTTATTTTTTACTCTCTCTTTCTCTTCTCTCCTCTCCTCTCCTCTCCTCTCTCCTCTCCTCTCCTCTCCTCTCTCCTCTCCTCTCCTCTCTCCTCTCCTCTCTCTCTTTTCTCTCTCTTTTCTCTCTCTCCTCTCTCTCCTCTCTCTCCTCTCTCTCCTCTCTCTCTCTCTCTCTCTCTCTCTCTCTCTCTCTCTCTCTCTCTCTCTCTCTCTCTCTCTCTCTCTCTCTCTCTCTCTCTCTCTCTGCACCATTACGTTTTTTTTGGCGATGGTTTCCAAGAACTCTTGTGATTGTAATTACACCTGGATGTTTTATTTTTTATCTCGTGTGTGTGTGTGTGTGTGTGTGTGTGTGTGTGTGTGTGTGTGTGTGTGTGTGTGTGTGTGTGTGTGTGTGTGTGTGTGTACGCGTGCGTGCGAGCGAGCATATGCGTACAGCATATATTGAAGGTCTATAGGGCAAGTTAATGCTACATCGGTGTGTGCGATGTATATTGTTTTGTTCCAGTGTAGGACAAACCTATCTTTGGTAATTACGGAAGATTGCCTTTGCTTGCAGTCGCGGCTTTGTGCTCGCCGGAGGCATTGCCCAGGCGGCACGGGGAGGGAGGGAAATGGAGAGAGATGGAAGGAGGTAGTGGAGGGAAAAGGAGAAGGGAAGCGGAGGAGGGAGGGATGGAAGGAGACGAATTTAGGAGGAATGGAGGAAGGCGGAGGAGGGAGGAATGAAAAGATGACGAAGGAGGGAGGCGGAGGAGGAAAAGGAGGAGATGACGGTGATGGGAGGTAGGGAGGGAGGAATGGAGTGAGACGGAAGAGGGAAGCGGAGGAGGAGCAGAGGAGGGATGCGGTAAAGACAGAAGAGAAGGGGAAGGGAGGCAGTCGAAGGAAGCGGAGAAGGACACTGAGGAGGGAAGCGAATGAGGGAGTCGGAAGGAGCCATTGGAGGGAAGTGAAGGAGGGAACACGAAGGAGTCACAGATATCAGGTGTTGGAGGAAGCGAATCGAGGGGCGGCGATGGAGATGGAGATGGAGATAGAGATAGAGATAGAGATAGAGATAGAGATAGAGATAGAGATAGAGATAGAGATAGAGATAGAGATAGAGATAGAGATAGAGATAGAGATAGAGATAGAGATGGAGATGGAGATGGAGATGGAGTCAGCTCTGACCGTGACCAGGTCGCAGCACGGAGGGGGGGGGGGTAGAGGAGGTAAAGGGTGACTTTCACCGTGAGTACGTAGCCAGTGGGAGAGGTGGAAGTGGAAGGAGTGTTGGTGGATCAAGGAGGTGGAGGGGACAGTATTGGATAAAGGCGGCACTGAAGGGTGGAGTTGGGGGTGGAGATGGCCAGGATGGAGGTGGGGTTGGGGTCGGGGTGGGTCGGAGGAAAGGTTAAAGGGGTTAGGATAGGAAATAGATGGTGGATGGAGGTGGAGGTGGAAGTGATGGGTGTAGGGAGATAAGGGGTGGAGGTATTGAGTGGTGGAGAGTGGGGGACAAGGTAGGTGGATGGGCGAAGGAGTCCGGGGATAGGATAGTGGAGGAGGGGTGGAGATTTGGGTGGAGGAGGGCTGGAAATTAAGGGTGAAAGTAGTGGTGGAGGTGGAAGTGGAGGTGGAGGTGGAGGTGCTGGTTGAGGTACTTGTGGAAGGTTAGTATGGAGGTACTGGTAGAAGTGAAGGTAGTGGTGGAGGTAGAGGTGGAGATCGGGGTGGAGGAGGGGTAGTGGTGGAGATAGAGAACGGAGAGGTGTGGAGGTGGTGGTAGTGATGAAGATAGAGGTATCGGAGTGGTGGAGGTGGAGGTAGAAGTGGAAGTAGGTGGACGAAGGAGAGAGAGGCAAGGGGAATTTTGAGGTGGACGGATGACGGAGGATCATCCAAGGGAGGGGGAGGGGGGAGGGGGAGGGAGGGGGTAAGGAAAAGGGAAATGCAAGGAAATGGAGGAAGGTCACCCCCCCACCCCCGAATAAAGATATAATAAAATAGATAAATAGACAAATATACGAAATGTACAAGAATATAATTCCAGCAATAACTGGTACCAAGTCCCCTCACTTATTTGTCTTAAATTGCTGCATTTGATTATATGATCATTATCCGCTTGAGTTTCACCATCATAGTGACGTCACGACACTGGTAACAATATTTATATTCACTGATGTACTCTAATGGTGAGTCTTGGTGCGCAGCCATGTGTGTCGGTATGTTTTTGCTTGTTAGTAAACGGTTTAACAATATTTAATCTGGAGACATATATATCTCCGTTTAAATTCCTTCCTCAAGACTTAATTCTCCTTTTGATTTCCTTCCTTAAATGGGTGGTAAATAGAAGAAAAAAAAATTCCAAGAGCTTAGATAAAGCTACATGTTCCTTAAACTAGGAATATTTAATCGCAAATGGACAATTCCGAAATAAGTTTTGAGGAAAATTGACCCTTAACCCATTGAGGTATAATTAATCGTTTGAGCGTGTGCATTTTGTTTCTCTTTTGTGTGTGTGCGAGAGTTTCAAAGCAGTCGAATATAAAGTACTCGACACGTTTACAATTTATGTGTTGTTTTTGATAATGCTCGGCGGGAAATAATTCGTCTCTGTGGCTGTGAAATAAGTGTTCGAGGTCAGCCGTGAAATGTACGATTAACTTTTGGCGAAAGGTTTTAATTAGCGTCCCATTTTTCGTTCTTTTTTTTTCGTTTTGGGTCAAGGGAATGAGTGTGACTTAAGGCGTCTCTTCTGTTTAACGATTTGTATTTTTTTTTTTTTTCGCCATTCCTTCTTTCCGTTTCTCACTCCGTCTTCCATTCTTATAGCTAATCTCACTAATCAATCTCTCTCTCTCTCTCTCTCTCTCTCTCTCTCTCTCTCTCTCTCTCTCTCTCTCTCTCTCTCTCTCTCTCTCTCTCTCTCTCTCTCTCTCTCTCTCTCTCTCCCCCTCCCTCCCTCCCTCCCTCCCCCTCTCCCTCCCTCCCTCCCTCTCTCTGTCCCTCTCTTTCCCTCCCTAACCCTCTCTCCTCTCTCCTCCCTCCCTCTCTCCTCTCTCCTCCCTCCCTCTCTCCTTTCTCCTCCCTCCCTCTCTCCTTTCTCCTCCCTCTCTCTCTCCTTTCTCCTCCCTCTCTCTCTCCTTTCTCCTCCCTCTCTCTCTCTCTCTCTCTCTCTCTCTCTCTCTCTCTCTCTCCCTTTCTCCCTCTCTCTTCTCTCTTCTCTCTCCTCTCTCCTCTCTTCTCTCTCCTCTCTTCCTCTCTCTTCTCTCTCCCTCTCCTCTCTCTCCCTCTCCTCTCTCTCCCTTTCCTCTCTCTCTCTCTCCCCCTCTCTCTCTCTTTCCCTCTCCCACTCCCTCCCCCTTCCCCTTCCCCACCCCCATCTCTCTCTCTCTCTCTCTGTTGTTTTTTTTATTTATTTTCCGTTTCTTGCTGCCTCGACGCGACAAGCTCCGACCTCGAGCCACGTGGCCGATGTTAGTCATTCGTTAACGTTATAAACAATTATTTACGTCCGGTTAACGGTTAGAGATTTGAAATGACCCATCGCTTTCATTAATTTGCTTTTTTAGTTTTTTTGTGGATTGCTATTGTTGTTATCATTGTTATCATTATTATCATTGCTTCTTTTTTATTATTATTATCATCATCCTCATCCTCACCATCATCATTTTTATTGTTATCATCATTATCAGTTAGTTTGTTTTGTTTTATTGAAGAAACGTAAATTCTCAGCGAAGTGGAGAGAATGGAGCTTTTGTGTATGGTTGCTTTACTGTGTCAAGGGCATTTGGTGAGAGAAAATATCTATAGATTAAAGATAAAAGAGAAAGAGAAACGGCAATATGGAAATAAGAGATACGTGGAGAAGAAGGAGGAGGAGAAGAAGAAGAAGAAGAAGAAGAAGAAGAAGAAGAAGAAGAAGAAGAAGAAGAAGAAGAAGAAGAAGAAGAAGGAGGAGGAGGAAAGAAAGAAAGAAAAAGATTCCGGAAGGCGAAAATTAAAAAATGGTAAATAAATGCTTGGATAAACAAACTTTCTCTAATGAAATGAACACGTAAAAAAAATCCGGTGACTTCCCCCGGTGCAGTGAATGAATCAGTCACAGGAAGGAAAAACGAAATAAAATAAAAAGGAGGGAAAAATCGCTGACAAAAGATCGGCCTATCAAAGGCCTACGACGTGAGTGTAAATTAATTTCCCACGATCGCCTCTCGCCTCCGACCGCAGCCATCACCGGCCGCCCGCATCGTAAACGGGATAAAGCGGCGGGCAGAGATTGCAGCCCCCCCACCGGAAGTGTGAGTCGCGTCGACGACCAGGGAGACATTCACGCCGACTCATAAACCCACCGCATGGACACCATAAAATGCCACAGCCTATGGTGCGGGGCTTCGCGCGACGCTCTTGTGGGTATGGTGTGTGGGAAAGGGTTGTGTTTGGGGCGGTGGGCGGGCGGGCGGGCGGACGGAGAGGGAAGGTTTGAAGGCTAAGAAATTTTAGGGGGGACATGGGGAGAAAGTGCCATGGTGAGGGAGGAATATGCGACATATATAAATGTATATATATTTATTTATTTATATATATATATTATTTATGTATATATACATATATATATTTATATATATGTGTGTGTGTGGGTATGCGTGTGTACATATATATATATATATATATATATATATATATATATATATATATATATACACATATATGCATACACACATATATATAGGTGTGTATGTATATAAATGTATGTAAATGTATATGTATACGTATACGTATATGTATATGTATATGTATATGTATATGTATATATATATATACATATATAAATATAAATGTGTATATATATGTATATATATATGTATATTTATATGTATGTATATGTATAAATATATATTAATTTATATATAATCGTACACACACACGCACACACACACACACCTCTGAATATTCATATACCAACAGATATACTTACATCACTCTTACATCACATAAACCATGCGACTGGAGCGCCTTTGAGAAGACATCGCGGCCTCTCTTGGATTTTTTTTTTTTTTTTTTTTTTAATGACTAGAAAAAAGGACTTGGTTTCTTGCAAATATATCAGTCACGCTTATCTCGGATATGACATATTGCAGTAAACAAGTCACAGCTTATCAACCGTTTGCAATAATCTCAGATAGTTTATTTTATGTTACTAGGTTTTATTATTGTGATAAGATGAGAGAAGGAGGGGAGAAATGCAAATTGATAAATAGTAGAAGAGGGAATTCACGTGACGGTGGGTGTTGTTGCAAATGATCAACGGAGAGGATCTCTTTTTTTTCAACTGCAAAGTATTAGACTTTTAAAACTATCACGTCATCGAAATCGTGTTTATTGATGCGTCCATGGAGATTTTTTTTTTAAGTACGAGAATTGATTAGATATGAAAATGAGGACATGTGCTTTTTCACCGATTTTTACCCTATTTTTGATATTTAGGTTTATATATATATATATATATATATATATATATATATATATATATATATATACACACATTATGTATACATATATATATATATATATATTATAAATATAATATATATATATATTTATATATATATATAAAACACATATGCATACACACACGCACACGCAGAGAAGAGAAGAGAGCGAGAGAGAGAGAGAGAGAGAGAGAGAGAGAGAGAGAGAGAGAGAGAGAGAGAGAGAGAGAGAGAGAGAGAGAGAGAGAGAGATAGAGAGAGAGAAAGATAAACAGACAAACAAACAGAAAGAGACAGAGAGTGTATGTTTTTCTCATTTATAAATCATTTGTTTAAGTTATTACCACTTTGGACCCATAACCCTTATTATGTATATTTTGGTCCAATTCAAGGAAGTCAGATTAAGTTACCACGGTTTGACCCGTGTTTTCTCCGTTTCTAGTGTGTTTTAGCATTTTTTTTTTGTCGAATTAGTTGTTATTATGTCTGATACATAATTTCTCCGCTTTGCTATCATTATCACCACCTCTCATCATCATCGCCACCACCACCACCACTACATCATATTATTGCACAACACCACCACATCGCATTATGACACATCACCACATCACATTATTGTGCGTCACTACCATCACATTATGGCTTATCACCACCACCACATCACATTTTGGCACATCATCACCGCATCACATGGCCCATCACCACCACTACATCACATTTTGGCACATCACCACCACATCACATAATGACACATCACCACATCACATTGTGGCACATCACATAATGACACATCACCACCACATCACAGTGTGGCAAATCACCACATCACATTATGGCCCATCACCACCACATCACATTATGGCACATCACCACCACATCACATTATGGCACATCACCACCACCACGTCACATTATGACACATCACCACCACATCACATTATGGCACATCACCACCACATCACATTATGGCACATCACCACCACCACATCACATTATGGCACATCACCACCACATCACATTATGGCACATCACCACCACCACATCACATTATGGCACATCACCACCACATCACATTATGGCACATCACCACCACCACGTCACATTATGACATCACATTATGGCACATCACCACCACATCACAATATGGCACATCACCACCACCACATCACATTATGACACATCACCACCACATCACATTATGGCACATCACCACCACCATTATCTTAATTCAAATCAAACTTATTTTACCCCTGCTCTCTCTCTCCCCTCCAGTGTCCCGTGGGGCGTAACTCAGTGCCGCTCTGCAAATAAGGTAAGTAGGCATTTTTTGTCATTTTTTGTAAACTTTTTTCAATGTCATTCATGATTCTTTGCATTCATTTATTATTTATATATATATATTCTACCGTAATCACTATAACCTTTGAAATGTCACATACGGCTTAATTAAGACGGTGAGTCATTAGGAAGTTCAAACTGGCGAGCGCTGGAAAAGAAATTATGTGAGGTAATAATATCATACCAAGGTCATTAGAGTACTGCTCACGCCATGAAGTCACGTATATATTATCAACCTTGGAGGTTCCTTGGTTTTCCACCGGCTTGGTTTACCTTCACGGTTTGATTGGCTGAATGATACCTAGAAAATAGGTCTCTCTCTCTCTTCTCTTCTCTCTTCTCTTCTCTCTTCGCTTCTCTTCTCTTCTCTCTTCTCTTCTCTCTTCTCTTCTCTCTTCTCTTCTCTCTCTCTTCTCTTCTCTTCTCTTCTCTTCTCTTCTCTCTCTTCTCTTCTCTTCTCTTCTCTTCTCTTCTCTTCTCTTCTCTTCTCTTCTCTTCTCTTCTCTTCTCTTCTCTTCTCTTCTCTTCTCTTCTCTTCTCTTCTCTCTCTCTCTCTTCTCTCTCTTCTCTTCTCTTCTCTTCTCTTCTCTTCTCTTCTCTTCTCTTCTCTCTCTCTCTCTCATACACACGCACACACGCCCCCCCCCCCCACACATATATATATATATATATATATATATATATAATATATATATATATATATATATATATATATATATTATATATTGGTAATATGTATCTATCTCACTTTCCGTTTTCATCTTATTTTCTGTAAGGGACCAGATTGATATATTATATGTGTGTATTTATGTACGTATTTATCATGTAATTTCCAGAGCTGTATTCAGTCCGGTAAAATGCACGATCCCTTTGAACCGCGTAGCAGAACAAGAAAAGAGATTTTTAAAAATGAATAAAGCT
>NW_028234417.1:1561699-1576699 GCF_977035675.1 Penaeus japonicus | reverse complement strand
TTCCTCTGCCACTCCTCTCTCTTCCCTCAGCCTGTCCGTCACCGCAAACCGCTTCTCTTCCCGGAATCACCTTTTCTTCCCTCCCTTGTATTCCGGTTTCGGGTGGACGTTCATTCATTCTCTCGCGTCTCCGTTTCGTTGTTGTTGTTTTTTTTGTCATTTATTCATTCATTCTTATTTTTTTGTAGTTCTATTTTTGTTATTGTTATTATCATTGCTGTTATTATTATTATTATCATTATCGTTATTATTATTTTTTATTGTTATTGTTATTATTGTTGTTGTTATTATTATTATTATTATTATTATTATTATTATTATTATCATCGTTATAATGATAATTATTATTAATATTATTATTATTATTATTATAATCATCATTATTATTATTATTATTTTAATTATCATTATGACCATCATAATTACTATTATGATTGTCATCATTATAAGTGTGGAAGTATACATCATGATTATCACCATTATTATTATATTGATATCAATATCGATAATTACTATGATAATACTAATTTAAAATAACTACCACAGCAACATGATATCAATAACAACTGTAAGTATCATGAAAATTATGATAACTACTAAGACTACACCTACCTCTACTACTTTCCGCTATTTCTGTTGTTTTTTTATGTCCTTGTCTCTTGCGTTTGTACAATATACCTTTTTAAGAGTGAAAGCAGAAGGGAAAATGATTATATCGCAGTCCGTCCTTGTGACAATTTTCTTGTAGTTTGAGAAGAAAACGGGGAGTCTCTTGGCTGTAATTATTTGCATTATCTCCAGAGTGAATTGTTCAGGACTATAGGTTTAATCTCCTGTAGGTTTCAGGAAAAACGAGAGAGAGAGAAGAGAGAGAGAGAGAGCAGAGACAGAAGAGACACAGCGAGAGACACATGGGGTGGGGGAGAAGAACACACACACAAAAAAAAAAAGAAAATAGAAAGAAAGGGAAACACGGTGTGTCTGTGAGATAGAGACAGACAGACACAAACAAACATCACTCCCAGTTCAAAACGAGTGAACAAGTGAACAAACAACCAATCACAAGATGTCGCACAAAATATACCAAAGGAAAGGATTCCGAGGCCTTAGAGACACTCCAGCCTCCTGCAGTCACACCAAGATTTTTTTTTTCCTCAAAGGATTCTTCAAGTTTTTTTTCGATGGCTCCCCCCCCCCCCCCGCTCGGCCAAGGGGAAATCCCGTGCATTCTTTTTTTCCCCTTGAATTGTAAAACGGGTTTTATTTTTGTTATTGTCTTTGCTTTTGCTGTTGTTGTTATTGTTTTTGTCATTAAAATTGTTATTTATGTTGTTGGTATTACTGTTTTTTTTGTAATTATTATTGTTATAACTATTATTTTGTTATTGTTATTATGATCATTATCATTATTATAACAATCTTTTAATTACTGATAGTAATCAAAGCTAGTAGGAATTACTTTACTATTTATTAATTCACACCTTAAAGTTACATCATTTCTTGAGGAAGAACCCGCTTATCAGAACCTGCTTGCCTCACCTTGAGGAATATAACGTTTTGAAATTCAAGATGACTTACAAATGGACAGATGTTGACATTGGTCTCTGCATTTATATCATATCTGAAGAGTCAATGATTATGAAACAATATTGATGATCATTTGGTTGAGGAAAGCTCTGCGAAATGGAAGAATGGAAGTCATTTGTATTTTTGCCGACGTCTTGAAAATTAGATAAATGAATGGAAGGCAATACCTCTCTCTCTTTCTCTCTCTCTCTCTCTCTCTCTCTCTCTCTCTCTCTCTCTCTCTCTCTCTCTCTCTATATATATATATATATATATATATATATATATATATATATATACATACATATACATATGTACATATATAATTATACATATTTGTATATATATATACATATGTATATATATATATTATATATATATATATGTATATATATGTATGTATGTATGTATAATATATATATATATGTATATATATATAAATCAAACATATGGAAATGAAAGCGCGAATGAATAAGAATGTTTCCCAAGAAATGAGAGGGAGATAGAGTTACAAGAAAAGGGGCAAAGAAAACGCACGACCTTGGCCAACAGTAAGCTCGAGGTGGCCATCATGAAATCAGCCAACCGGAGCGCGTGTGATTTCGAAAAGGAAATTCGAAAACGTTTTAAGGGAGAATATTTTGTCGGGGTATTCTAGAGATGAATATTTTGAGTGGATTGGTTGTGAATTTTCTTGTTTTTTTATTATTATTGTATGGGGTGTTTTGGTAGTCTGTCGTGTCGTTGTTGTTGTTATTGTGTTTGGGAAATTGCCTTGTTGCAGTTGTTATCAGTACTGGTTATTTGTCATAACATTTATCATATCATTGATAACGCCAGTTGTGTTTAGGTATATTTCATACGTATTAATCATTCAATGATATATACACATGTTATATAAATGAAACAAACCATACATATTTTATAATTCATGAATACATATTATATATATTGTGCTTGAAGGAAAAGTAGTGCGTAGTACCCCCTCTCTCCCCAAAAAAAGGAAGAAGAAAAAAAAATCTCGGATTACGGATCCAAATTCTCTTCGTCTCAGGAAATGTTCAGGAATTCTTCAAGTCTGTGTTAAGATGGGTGTGAGAAAATTCTTGTCTTTGTTCGTATGCATCCTTTCTGTTGTTGTTCGTATTGCTATTGTTGTGATTGTTGTTGTTATTGTGATCAATGATATTGTTGATATTATTTTGAAGTTATTAGTGTTTTTATTATTATTATATTGATACTTTTATTATTTTTGTTATAATCATTGTTATCATTATTATCATCCACTTTCCTACTCCCTTTCCCTCCCCCTCTCCCACTCCTCTCTTCTCCTTCTCCTTCTCTCCCCCTCCCCCTCCCTCCATCTCTCCCTCCCCCTCCCTCTCCCTCTCCCTCTCCCTCTCCCCCTCCCTCCATCTCTCCTTCCCCCTCCCTTCATCTCTCCCTCCCTCTCCCTCTCCCTCTCCCTCTCCCTCTCCCCCTCCCTCCATCTCTCCCTCCCCCTCCCTCCATCTCTCCCTCACCCCCTCACCCTCCCTCCCTCCATCTCTCCCTCACCCCCTCCTTCGCCTCCTCCCCATCAAACTAGACACCGTTATGTCTACCAGGAAGACAGGCCATAGTACACCTTTATGGCTTTTTGTTACGTTTCAGTGCGTGGTTTAAAGAGCGGTGATATTGTAAAGGATTTTTTTTCGGGTGGGTGGGTGGTGGGTGGGTGTGGGGACGGGAGGGGGGACGGGGGACGGGAGGGGGATGAGGAGGTGGCGTGGGTGGGAAGTGGGTCGGTGTGTAGGGAGGGGGTTAGGTGGGTGGGTTGATGGGAGGGTGGTATTGGATAGGGTTGGGGTGGTGGGTGAGGGGGGGGAAGGGGTGTTTGCAGGATTAACGTATGATGGGGATTTCAATGCGGATTAGGTAAGGGTGTGTGGGTTTTAGGTCTGTTTGGATACAAAGGAATTGATTTTCTCTCTCTCTCTCTCTCTCTCTCTCTCTCTCTCTCTCTCTCTCTCTCTCTCTCTCTCTCTCTCTCTCTTTCGCTCTCTCTCTCTCTCTTTCGCTCTCTCTCTCTCTCTCTCTCTCTCTCTCTCTCTCTCTCTCTCTCTCTCTCTCTCTCTCTCTCTCTCTCTCTCTATCTCTATCAATCTTTCTTTCTCTCGCACTCCCTCTCTTTATTCCCTTGAATTGTGCGATCAGATGTCTCGGTTTAGAAGATAGTTTATTTTTAAAAGAGGAGGAGGAGATGGAAGAGAAAGACGAGAAGCGAGAGGGAGTTGGAGAGGGAGAGTGGGGAGTGAGGGAGTGAGAGAATGAGGGGGAGAAGGAGAAGGAGAGAAAGAGAAAGACAGAGAGTTGAAACTAAAGTACAATAAGACATAGAAGAAGAGGGGAAATAAATAGAAAAAAAGAAGAAGAAGAAGAAGGAGAACGACGAAGAAAAATAAAAAAAAAAATAAAAAAAGTATGTTGCTCAAAGGCCTAGAAACGCCAAGCCTTATCAGGTAAGTGGATACAGCAGCCTGGTCAAGACGCCAGCAGCGGCTGCGCGGTCGGATCCCCCATGTGGAGCGTTATATGTGAAAGTTCAGGTGTCAGAGGGCGGCCTTCAAGGTCGACCTCGGCGCGGGCCAGTCACGTTCCCGTAGCGGCATCGACGGCGGGGTTGGGGGGTGGGGGTGGGAGGGAGGGAGGGAGTTGGAGAGAGGGAGGGATGGGGATGGGGGTAGGACTTGGGGGAGAGGGGGAGAGAGGGGTTGAAAAAGTGGGAGGAATGTGTGTGAGAGAGAGAGAGCGAGATGGAGAAGGAGGAGCGAGAGAGAGAGAGAGAGAGAGAGAGAGAGAGAGAGAGAGAGAGAGAGAGAGAGAGAGAGAGAGAGAGAGAGAGAGAGAGAGAGATGGAGAAGGAGGAGAGAGAGAGGGAGAAAGAGAGAGAGAGAGAGAGAGAGAGAGAGAGAGAGGAGAGAAGGGAGGACAACAATAAAAAAAAATAATATATTCATACCCTTTCTTCGAAACGACAAATGTTGCAAGGGTCGCTGTTTTGTCTCCCGCCTCGTAGTATGTCCTCTACTGTAGATCCTCATTCCCCTCCCCTCCCTCTCTCCTCTCCTTCTCTCTTTCTCTCTTTCCCTCCTTCTCTCCTCCTCTCTCTTCTCTCCTTCTCTCTCCCTCTTCACTTTCCCCCTTCTCTTCTTCTCTCCTTCTCTCCCCCTCTTCACTTTCCCCCTTCTCTTCTTCTCTCCTTCTCTCTCCCTCTTCACTTTCCCCCTTCTCTTCTTCTCTCCTTCTCTCCCCCTCTTCACTTTCCCCCTTCTCTTCTTCTCTCCTTCTCTCCCCCTCTTCACTTTCCCCCTTCTCTTCTTCTCTCCTTCTCTCCCCCTCTTCACTTTCCCCCTTCTCCTCCCCTTGCCACTCCCTTTTTCTCCCACTACCCTCTTCCCTTTTCCCTTTTCCCCCGTTTTCCAACTCCCTCCCACTTTGTCTTTCTCTCCTCCCCTTCTCCCTTCTCCCCTCTCCCTTTTCCACCTAAATTCTCCTTCTCTTTTACAGCCCTTCTCTGTCCTTCTCCCCCCCATCCCTACGCTCTTTTTACCTACATTCCTCTTCCCCATCTTCCCTTTTCCATCTACATTCTCCCTCGTTCATACCTCTCTTTTCCCCACCCTCCCCTTTTCTCTCTTCCTCTCCCTTCTCCTCCTCTTCCTCATATTTTACCCTTCGCTCCTCCATCTCCTCCTTTTCCTTCTCCTTCTCCTCCTCCTTCTCCTCCTCCTCCTCCTCCTCTTTCTTCTTCTCCTTCTCCTTCTTCTCCTTCTCCTTCTCCTTCTTCTCCTCCTCCTCCTTCTTTTTCTCCTTCTCCTCCTTCTTTTTCTCCTTCTCCTTCTCCTTCTCCTTCTTCTCCTCCTTCTCCTCTTCCTCCTATTCCTTCGAATCTTGCTTTTCCCAGAGTCTTGCTTTGGACATTCCCAGGATTGGACCATCTATGTTTTTGCTTTTGCTTTTCTTTTTGTCGTGATATTTATTTATTTATGTTTTATTGTTTTATTTGCTAATTCTTATCATTTTGATTTAATGTTTAGTTTGCTTTGCGACCTTTATTGTTCATCTCCACTCCCCCACCCTCGCTCATTATCACTGAATATATATAATTTATCATAACACGCCGAGAGAGAGAGAGAGAGAGAGAGAGAGAGAGAGAGAGAGAGAGAGAGAGAGAGAGAGAGAGAGAGAGAGAGAGAAAAGAGAGAAGAGAGAAGAGAGAAGAGAGAAGAGAGAAAGTGAGAAAGAATGACATAAAAAAGAAAGAAAGAGAATAAAAGAAAATAGATAGATTCAGGAGCAAAAGTACGCAGAGACACACAGAGAGAGAGGGAGAGACAGAGAGAGAGGGAGAGACAGAGAGAGGGAGAGACAGAGAGAGGGAGAGACAGAGAGAGGGAGAGACTGATAGAGAAAGAGAGAGAGAGAGAGAGAGAGAGAGAGAGAGAGAGAGAGAGAGAGAGAGAGAGAGAGAGAGAGAGAGAGAGAGAGAGAGAGAGAGAGAGAGAGGGAGAGGGAGACAGAGGGAAACAGAGAGAAACAGAGAGAGAGAGAGAGAAGAGAGAACGAAATAAAGAAAATGAGAAAGAACGAGAAAAAAAGAAGAGAGAGAATAAAAGGAAATAGATAGATTCAGGGGAGCAAGAGTACAGTCGCAACATTGAGAAAAAAAGAGAGAAGATAAAGAGAGGCTCCGGACCTCAATGACACGTGAGAACGTCTCATGCACGTGACTAGAAGCAGGATCACGTGCATGGCGGAGGTGTAGATAGCGCGAGGGGGGAGAAGTCGGGAGAGTAGAAGGGGAGGGGCGTGTGAGCGAAGGAGGGGAGGGGAGGGGAGGGGAGAAGGGGTGGTGAGGTGTTGGAGGAGAGGGGAGGGGGAGAGGGAGGAGAGAAGGGGATGGGTGTAGGAGCGAAGGAGGGGAAGGGAGGGGGAGAAGAGGTCGGGAGGGGAGAAGGGGTGGTGTGTGGGAGGGGAGGGGAGGGGAGGGGGAGGAGAAGAGGAGGCGGGGGGATGGGAGAGAAGAAGGAGAGGGGAAAGGGGGCGGGAGAGATAGGAGAGAAGGAGTGAAGGAGGAGAAGGGAGAATGAAAGTGGAGAGGGAGAGAGGGGGAACGAAGGAAGGGAGGAGAGAGAGAAGGGGGGGAGAGGAGGGGCGGGGGTCGTGCTGGAGGGGGGGGGGGAGCTGGTCACATGATGATGCAAGGTGGCTGGTTCTGGGTGCTTTTATCCACGCATCTTTCATTTGCTTTCGGCTCTTTCCTTATGCGTTCGTTTCCTTGTTCATCGTTCATTTGGTCTCGTTTTTTTCTGGTTCTTGTCCATGCCTGTGTTCTTTTGATGTTGTTCTTGTTGTGTTCTATTGATTTCGATGTTTTATTGTGATTTATGTTTCATTTCTTCATTCTTTGCTTTGCTAGTTGCTTGGTCTACTTCATTCTCGGTTTCCTCCTCTTCCTCTTCCTTTTCCTCTTCCATCTCCATCATTATCATCATTATCTCGGTCATGATTTCCAAATTCTTTTCTTCCTTTCTTTATCCTTTCCCTTCCTCTCTCTCCCTCTTAAGTCTTCTCCTGCTCTTTCCTTCTCCTTTTTCTCTCTCATTCTCCCTTATCCCTCTTCAAGATCCCTCTCTAGTTCTTTTCATCTTCCTTTTACTTCCCCCCCTTTCATACATTCTCTCTCTTTTATGCCCATCCCTTTTCCTAACGTATAGTCACACTTTTTTCCCCTTCCCTTTTTTTCACCTCTTTTTTTTCCCTATTCTCTACTGACTTTTCTCAGTTTCTTCTTCCTATTCCTCTTCTTTTTTCTCTTCGCCTCTTCTTTCAGTTCCTCGTCCTTTTTCTGACCTATTTCCATTTTCTCCCACTTTCTTCTCCTCCTTGTCTCTTTTCCTCCTCCTCCTCCTTCTCCCTATTTCTTCTCTTCCCTGTTTCTTCTTCTCCTCTTCCTTCTCCCAGTTTTTCTCCTCCTCCTCCTCCTCCTCCCTATTTCTCCTCCCTGTTTCTGACCTTTTCACCACCCCGCGGGACCTTGGCTGTTCTTGCCACTGCAGGGAAGAGAGGGGGGAGGAAAGGGAGGAAGAGGAGGAGGAAGAATGGGAGGAAATGCAGAAAGAAGAAAGGGAGGAAGAGGAGGAGTTAAGGGAGAGAGGAGAAGGACAGAGACGAAGGGGAGGAGGAAAGGGAGGAGAGGAAAAGAATAGCGGAAGGAAGGAAGAATATAATGAAAGGGAGGAATGGGAAGATGAAGATTAGGAACATGGGAAGGAGAAAGAGAAAGAAGAAAAGGAAAAGGAAAAAACAAGAAACAGGAGGAAAGGAAGGTGAAAATAAGGAAAATGAAAGAGGACAGTAAGAGGAAAGGGAAGAAGAACGAAAATGAAAGAAGAAAAAGAAGAAGAACGGAAGAGAATGAAAGAAGAAGGGTAGAGGGGGGAGGGGGGTTAAACAACCTTGACAATTTGTGAGTGGAATGCCATACGCGGAGATTCGCAGGCGTGCAGTTCCAGCCCATTGCCGATGCACGAGGTAGACAGATTGATGGCGTCGCATTGCAGGAGTCGTCGCGTCGCATTGCAGGAGTCGTCGTGTCGCATTGCAGGAGTCGTCGTGTCGCATTGCAGGAGTCGTCGCGTCGCATTGCAGGAGTCGTCGTGTCGCATTGCAGGAGTCGTCGCGTCGCATTGCAGGAGTCGTCGCGTCGCATTGCAGGAGTCGTCGTGTCGCATTGCAGGAGTCGTCGTGTCGCATTGCAGGAGTCGTCGTGTCGCATTGCAGGAGTCTTCGTGTCGCATTGCAGGAGTCTTCGTGTCGCATTGCAGGAGTCTTCGTGTCGCATTGCAGGAGTCGTCGTGTCGCATTGCAGGAGTCTTCGTGTCGCATTGCAGGAGTCTTCGTGTCGCATTGCAGGAGTCTTCGTGTCGCATTGCAGGAGTCGTCGTGTCGCATTGCAGGAGTCTTCGTGTCGCATTGCAGGAGTCGTCGTGTCGCATTGCAGGAGTCGTCGTGTCGCATTGCAGGAGTCGTCGTGGCGTGTCCTCGAGTCTCAAGTGGTGTGTTGTTGTGTCGTTGTGATGGATTAGGCGTTTGCTTTTTATTGGTTTATGTATGTTATTGTGATTATCGTTATTTTTGTTATTGTTATTATTATTGGTATTATTATTATTATTATTGGTATTATTATTATTATTATTATTATTATAATGCTAATAATAACAATGATAACCATCATTTTCATCATCATTATTTTTTTTTTTATTATAATCATTATTTTCATTTAGATTTTAATTTGGGTTTTATCAACATCAACGAGAGTCTTCATCAATCACCGCTGTCTCCGATCCATTGCAAAAGGAACATGTGCAGAGGGACGTAATGAAAATGGCAGTCTGAGACTCGCCTCGTCGTATGATATCGTCAGGGACAAGATGCACTCTCTGTCTGTCTTTCTTTCTCTTTCTCTCTCTCTCTCTCTTCTTCTTTCTCTTTCTCTATCTTTCTCTCTCTCTCTTTATCTTTCTTTTTCTCTATCTTTCTCTCTCTCGCACACACGCTCTCTCTCTCTCTTTCTTTCTTTCTCTTTCTCTATCTTTCTCTTTCTCTATCTTTCTCTCTCTCTCTCTCTCTCTCTCTCTCTCTCTCTCTCTCTCTCTCTCTCTCTCTCTCTCTCTCTCTCTCTCTCTCTCCCTCTCTCCCCCCCTCTCCCCCCCTCCCTCTCCCTCTCTTCCTCTCCCTTTCCCCTTTTCCCCATCCCTATCCCTCCCTCTCCCTCTGTCTCCCGCCCTATGCCTCCCTGCCTCTCGTTTCTATCTTGCCTCCCCATCACCCTCCCCCTCCACCTCCCCTTCCCCTTCCCCTTCCCCTTCCCTCTAGTTATTATCGGAACGAGAGTCCGTTTGGGAGTTGAACAAAAATAACAATTAACGGAAAGATAGAAAAAAAGAAGCCAAAAAAACACGGAAAAAATGTCTCTGGGAAAAAAACAGGGAAAAAATGTGTCTCGCACATTTATCATCGCCGGAAATACAGACAGCGGTAATTTCAGTGGTTTCCTTCGGAGAGGGAGATGGGGAGGGAGGGAGGGAAAGGGAAGAAAGGGAGTGGGAGAGAAGGACGGAGATGGGAGAGAGGGAGAGAAGGGGGGAGAGGAGGGATGGAGAGGGAAGAGAGAGAAAGAAGGGTGGGAGAGGGGGAGAGAGGAGAGGGACGGGACTGAGGTGAGAGAGAGGAGAGAGAGGGGGGAGAGAGGGGGGAGAGACGTAAGAGAGAGAGAGAAGGGAGAGAGAAGGAGGGGAAGAGGGAGGGAGATAGAGGAGGGAAAGAGGGTGGGAGGAAGGGAGCAGGGAGAGAGAGAGAGAGAGTAGGAGGGAGGGAGGGAGGGAGAAGGAAGGAGGGAGAAAGGAAAGTAAGAGAGGGAGGGAGGGAGAAAGGGAAGGAAGGAGAAAGAGAGAGTGAGAAGAAGAAGGAAGGAGAAAGAGAGAGTGAGAGTAAGAGAGAATGAGAGCGATAGTGAGAGCGAGAGAGAGTGAGAGTAAGAGAGAGTGAGAGCGAGAGCGAGAGCGAGAGAGAGTGAGAGTGAGAGCGAGAGCGAGAGAGAGTGAGAGCAAGAGAGAGCGAGAGAGAGTGAGAGCAAGAGAGAGTGAGAGAGAGAGAGAGAGAGAGAGAGAGAGAGAGAGAGAGAGAGAGAGAGAGAGAGAGAGAGAGAGAGAGAGAGAGAGAGAGAGAGAGAGAGAGAGAGAGAGAGAGCAGCCGCAGAACGAGCCAACGTGTTGCGCCACCTTCCCTCTGGCACGAGACAGAAGAATCCCTGTGCCTGCATGCAAGCAGACATCCCGCGTTCCCTGTCCAGGACGCTGCGAGATGTGCCTTTGTATATAACCAGTATGTAGTGTTATTGTTTTTATTTTGCTAAAGGTATTAATATGAAGGGGGCACTTTTCATCACACGCACACACGCGCGCACACACACACACACACACACACACACACACACACACACACACACACACACACACACACACACACACACACACACACACACGCACACACACACAAACACAAACACAAACACACACAATTGCACATACACACGCACGCACAGTCGCACACATTCAGGTTTCCAGCCCGTCGACATTCGGATGCGAGAGCAGCGAGAAGTGCCCGAGTGATGCCCAGGCCACAGAAAGCGCCGGTCAATTGCGCAGTTATCTCCGCGTCGGCATGCCCATTGCGCAAAGCCCCGCAGGATGGATGACGGAAGAGAGCGTCATGCAGGGCACGCCGCAGCCTCCCTCCCTCCCTCCTCCATGCACACGTGCAGCGCCTGCAAGAGAATCCAGCGGGAGCGAACCTTCGGGAGTTAAGACCGCTAATTTCGGTTCTCAGACGGCGCCGATTCGTAAACACGTAATGGTCGTTCTGTGGCGAGTCAGGATCACATGAAATTGTCCAAGAAACGTGTATGTAATGATGTAATGAGGGTTGATGCTTTTGGTGTATTGCCGTGCGAGAAAGCTGGCGCAGGGCTTGTAAGAGAGGTGATTTGTTGTATTGTCTCAGTGAGCGATAATTGATAGAAAGAACGATAGATGGATAGATACAAATAGGCAGGGAGACGGATGGACAGACAGCAGACAGACGACAGACAGACAGACAGACAGACAGACAGACAGACAGACAGACAGACAAATCGAAGAATTAGATTAGGAGAAGGGAACAAACAATGTTTAAAAGAAAATAGTATGAGAGACAGGAAGAAAGAGGATAAGGAGAGAGGGAAAGATACAAAAGAGGTACAAGGAATAAATATAGCTATGTCATGCGCAGTTCGGAATTAAAACAGACAAGCACAACAAATGCAGGGGTAGGAAAAGTAAGTAGGGAAAAAGAAGATATACACAGAAGACAAAATACAAACAAACGCACGATTAAAAAAGGAATCGAGAAAAGAAAGAAAGAAAAGGAAAACAGACAGGCACGAAATGGACTAAGGAAAACAGTATACGCTTTATCAAATAGTCTTTAAATGGAACGTGACTTCGATTACATAATGAATGATGCATGTGATGAGAACAAAAGAAGATGGAGAAGAAAGGGAGAAGCAAGGACAAGGATAAGAAAAAAACGCAAGAATAAACCACCCGTTGAGGTTCGCGTCGAGGGCGGGAAACGCCTTCGAAACGGTGAGCAGATGTGATGTGGTCTTAGTGAAAGCGTGCGAAGAGAAAAAGAAAAAGAAGTGATGGAGGAAGAGGTAATAAAAGGGGATAGACGTTGAGTTTTTTTCTTTCATTTTTTTTTACCACAGTGACTCCAATGCGTAAAATGAGAATGGCGGATATGATTAAGGTTATTCCCATCTGTTTTTTTTTTTTTCCTCTTTTTCTTTTCTTTCCTCCGGCGATAGACTGTCTTGTAAGGAAGGAGCTTTATGGACGTCGTCTTTGGCTTAGTGCCGTGTTGATCCATGGAATTTTACTGGAAGAGTATAATTTCTAAGATTATTGCGTAAGTAGAATTACAACGAGCAGATTTGATTAGGATCTAAATCCATCTCGATATGAGGTTGAGGCTTTTGGCATTAGATTTTCATATGATCCATTGACTTTTGTGAGTGAATGATATCAGGTCCATGCATCTCTACGGGGAAATATTAATCCCTTGTAATATTGGATTTTTGGGGGGAAGAGTAATATAAAGGTATGAACGCCTTTATACAATCGTGGCTATAAATGTCATGGGTATGGCTCCACTTTTCTTTGTGAACAAATTTAAGAGAACACTGAATAACAAAACATAGGGAATGGCTTTATGAAATCGGGGTCAGATGTCGTTATATTTTTGCATTTGGTTCTTTTTCCTTTTTGGTAAAGGAGAAATTTAGTCCTTTAAATCGACGAAAATGAATCGCAGTATTCTTGAATTCATTTTAAATATGATTAAATGTCTTAGTATTATTGTTACCGTTACACTCTGGTCTGTTCTGTTGGTTGTATCACACCGCCAGAAGGGGATAATAACCTTTCCGTTTATTAAAAAAAAAGGTAAGAAAAAAAGGGTCCAATGCCTCTCAAACGTGTTATTATTCTCTTGACTTATGAATGCACAGAACAAGTGTTAGAGCCTCCCTGCTGAGCGTTCGACTTGACTGAGCTCGTGCCTGATGAAAGGGTCGAGCTGACATTTTCAGCAAGTTGTTTTCGATTGTTGCATTGCATCTAATTGGGCTATGGACGTGCATACGGATTCGTCCTTCTGTGCGATTAACAGAAATACGAATCACAAAGGCTTTTAAATAGTTGAGGTTGGAATATAACAGTTCTGCGATTAACTAGAAATAACGAAATCACAGGCTTGTTAAATAGTTTGAGTTGATGATAACAGTCACACGAAAGAAACAAAATTTGATACGTTTCGAGTGAAATATTACTCCAACTCAGGTGGGAATACCAGGTGTTTTTCGAAACGGCGCGTTTTTTCATATTTTTCTTTAATTAATTAAGTTTAAATTTATGTAAATTGCAACGCACCCTTATTTTTTTTCTCTCTAATATAGATTCGTGTGAGCTGCATCATTAAAAAAAATATAGTCCTTCTTCGACTCATTGCTAGTCCGTCTCCACGTAAATTAAAAAAAAAGTATATGTCTTACTACGTAAACTCATGGCGTTACGCATGGTTTGCTAGACTTCCATGTATGCCTCAACACCAAAACGCATGACAGCACTATCATCATACTACGTCGAGTTCCTTGTGTTAGGAGTCTTTTTTTCTTCTTCTTTTTTCTTTCTAAGTTTCGGTCAAATTCATTTTCATTGACGGGACGAGGCAGGCAGCTGAGTTGCGGCTGGTGATTGGGCAATTGTGTTCTTTTGCGTTAAGGTAATTGAGCTTGAATAACAAATTAGAATCTTGAGGCGGCTGGACAGGCAGAACAAGCTTAAAGGCTTAAGTGTATAAAGGTTTCGAAGTGAAAGAATGTTCTTGATGATATTTGCTTTATCACAGATTTTTTTTCTTTTTTTTTACTTATATGAAATAGTGTGTTTCTCATGATGATTTCTACATATTATAGGCTCCTATTGTTTTGTTCATAATAGTATTTTGAAGATGAGTCTAATATACTTCATTTTTTTCGTTAGTTTTTCATTTTTTTTTATTGGTTGTATTTATCAACCATTCTTGTTATTTACGTACTTTTATGTTTACACCCCCGTTGATATATTTAATTACCACTGAACTCCAGGAATTACAGTCGGTGTCGAATGCTGGAGTTCGATTTTTAAGACTTTATTCCATCCAGACTCTTGAGAGGGAGAGAGAGAGAGAGAGAGAGAGAGAGAGAGAGAGAGAGAGAGAGAGAGAGAGAGAGAGAGAGAGAGACAGAGACAGAGACAGAGACAGAGACAGAGACAGAGACAGAGACAGAGACAGATAGAACGAGAGAGAGAGAGACAGATAGAACGAGAGAGAGAGAGAGAGAGAGAGAGAGAGAGAGAGAGAGAGAGAGAGAGAGAGAGAGAGAGAGAGAGAGAGAGAGAGAGAGAGATGGATGGAGAATCCCCAGCATAACACACATCCCCGACTGGACACAAACGACTCGGAAGGAGCCGCCCGTGTTTCCAAGGAGAGAGTGTCGGCAGGGCTTCGTGGACAAGCAGAGGATATAGATGAAGGAAGAGCATTACGTCACGCCATGTTTGGGAGCGACAACAGCTCACTCCCTCGCCACGAACGGGGGACGGGTTACCTCCGCGACGGAATGGGAATTTGGGGAGCATATCGTAACGATTGATAGGTATGGAGAGCGTAGTGTGAAGTGTGAAGAATGTGGTATGTTATGGTGATGGAGAACGTGGTATGATTTGGTATAGGTACGGAGAGAATTATACTGATATGATGAATGGGATATAAGGCATTGTGAAAATGATGGGTCTATGATGTAATGTAAGTATGATGAGTACACTGTAGCACAATATAAATATGATGGGTATAGTATACTATGGAGGATATATAATGCGTGTCATCTGTTAAGGCTTGGTTGACGATACGGGGGGGGGGGGTGATAGACGGCCTCGTTGCAGACCGTTGCATGCTCGCCTACGCTCCGTTGCATGTCTCGTTGCGCACTGTCTTCAGTTTGTATTGCGTGTGTTTTTCAGTTGCATGATCAATAGGTTAAATAGAGGCTTTGACGCTTATTGAATGATGGATGTGCTTCGGGCGGAGGGGATGCTGAGATATGGTACGAGTTGTCAGGTTGGAAGTTGGATGTTGTCAGGTTTTTTGTTGGAAAGTGTCAGGCTGGCGTTGGAAGGTATAAGGGTTTTGTTGGAAGGTAACAGACTCACGTTGGAAGTTGTCAGGGTTGACTGGAAGATTTTATTG
>NW_028234417.1:1551699-1556699 GCF_977035675.1 Penaeus japonicus | reverse complement strand
GCTCATTTTTCATTTCACTGACTCATTCTATAACGGCCGCATTCAAGCATTTATTCTCTTGTATTACCCTTTTCTTTGCCCCTGTTTCGCTCACGCACGCACTCTCTCATTCACTCATTTCTGTTTCTCCTTTACTCTTACTTTGGTCTTTGATGCCTATGCACTCTCTCTATGGTATTCCTCTGTTCTCACTAGCATAATTATTCTCTCTCTCTCTCTCTCTCTCTCTTTCTCTTTCTCTTTCTCTTTCTCTCTCTCTCTCTCTCTCTCTCTCTCTCTCTCTCTCTCTCTCTCTCTCTCTCTCTCTCTCTCTCTCTCTCTCTCTCTCTCTCTCTCTCTCTCTCTCTCTCTCTCTCTCTCTCCTCCCTCCTCCCTCCCTCCCTCCCTCCCTCCCTCCCTCCCTCTCTCCCTTTCTCCCTCCCTCTTTCTCCCTCTCCCTCCCTCCCTCCCGCCCTCTTTCTCCTCGCTTCCCTACCCTCCTTCCTTGATTGTTTCCTTTCTCCCTCCCTCCCTCCCTCCCTCCCTCCCCCCCCCCTACACACGCACACTCACACGCACACTCACTCACGCCCACACACCACTCAATCAAGATGACGCACTTTGTATGGCACGCACATTAAAGCACACGGTTATGGCATTCGTTTATACTAGCAAGAGGCTTAATAGGCTACACGAAAGATAAATCATGCAATTATCATCTATCAGAATGATTTTATGGTCCCGAGATTCTCAAAGAAAGATTGAAAAAAAAAGAAAATATTCCAATGGCACTCGATTTAGACGTCTTACATTTTTTTCTCCCGTCCCCTCGCGAGTGAATGCCAAGGTTTAAGGCAGCGATACACACTCGCTCGCTTCTCGTATGCTGTCAATAAGGTTCTTTTAATGTCAATGCGTCAGACTCCCCGTAGTTCCGTGCTTGGCTCCGGACTTGTGGTTGGATTACCGTGTGTTGCAGCGTGTGCAAGCCGATTGCAAATGATTCGGGTCTTGTCTTAGGATACGGAGAGGGCCGACTTCTCTGACTATTCGGTCACGGCTTCGGGTAACCCACTCAGCCAAGGCCGCCTTCGGGAAGCGTGACTGTCAAGAGGTGATGATTTTTTTTTTTTTTTTTATTATTATTACTTGCGTGCGACGTATTGTTCACAAGTGCTGGTATATGAATGGGGATTAGTTTAATTCTTTCATTTGTTTTTTTTTTATAGAGATGTCGGTGGTGTAATATTCGATTGCGTACGTGGAGGGGAATATATTCATTTGTCGTACCGAGATATGTTTTTTTTTTTTGTTTTTTTTTTTCCTGTGACGTATCGATACGGTACAGGTGATAATGTTTACGGAGAAGGTATTGTTTACGTCGATATCCAAGCGGTTGATTTCCCTTGCGGGGCTCGCGGCGCTCGGTGAACTCGCCAATACATAGTGATATCGAGGAACTCATTACCCAGCTTTACCTCGATGATAGTTTCTTGCGATCATCGGAGGAAAAAAAGTTATTTGTGTTTGTATGTTTTTTTGTTTTTATGTTTTGAAGTAAATTTCCGAGGATGAGGAACTCTCATAGAGACGGAAATTATATATGAAAATATCCTCCTCCTCAACTAGACGAGGGAATCCTCCGTGGAGTTTCAGCCTCGGCACACCTGAGCGAGGTCTCTTCTCCTCGCCCGCCGCTCTCCCTCGGTTAGTGAATGTTGCAAAGTCGAAGGATGTAGTTGCAAGGTCGGCAACCAAGCAGGAGTTAACGAAGCTCCTTTTATGTAACATATAGTGCATGCGTCTGTTGATAAATGTGTGAACTAGTCTATTAGGACGGCTGGATAGATCATAAAGAGGTCGTGAACTGGAAACCATATTTTTAAAAAATTCATCAATTGCTTTGCCATCGGCCATACGGCAGCCTCCGTTTTTATTTCAAAGGGAGGGGTGGGGAGGAGGAGGGGGCCAGGGGGAGTTGAATTTGCAAGTCACTCAGGTCAGGGTCACTCACCCTTTACTCATTCACTCTCACATGGTACTCATCCTTTCGTCAACCCACGGGCGTATTATGAGTGACTTTCCTCTACCTGACGCGAGGAGTAAAATGATGTTAAAGTGCAGCGCAAAAGTCGATGGGAAAATTAGAATATGCAAATGTGTTAGTCTGCCACTCCGATGTCGGGCAGGTCTTGGTCGTCGGGTGAATTTCACTTGATATCATCTTAATTAATAAACTCTGGTGTTCGCGGTCGTGCCATTAAGACAACGAGCAACAACAGGTCGTGTCGAGAACATTCTTCGGGTTTCTCGGTTTTATTTTTTTCTTTTTTTTTTTTTTTTTTTTCTCTCTTTTTATTTTTTTCTTTATTTCATTTATTATTATTATTATTTTTTTTTACTACACCTCGACAAAGGCGTTATTTCGACTGCAAGGTTGCGCTTTATTTAGGCATGGAACGATTGCTTTATTACGAGTGGATGTCAGTCTGTAGGTATGTATATCTTTTCCTCTCTCTCTCTCTCAAATTGTATGTGTGTGTGTCCATGTGTGCGTGCCTGTGTGCGTGCGTGTATGTATGTATGTATGTATGTATGTATGTATATGTCTCTCTGTTTGTGTGATCATGTTTATACACACACACACACGCACACACACACACACACACACACACACACACACACACACACACACACACACACACACACACACACACACACACACACACACACACACACACACACACACACACGTGTCCCCCTCCCCTCCCACACACACACACACACACACCCGTCCCCCCTCCCACACACACACACACACACACACACAATTGCATTAAGAATATTTCAAGCAATACCGACCCACTCACGCCCATCTTGTCTCACTCTTGATCGCGTCTCATATAAATCATGATTTGATATCTTCTCAAGTTGCCTGACAGAACCTTTGTTTATTCTGTGAGACAAGGGCGGAGTTGCGTTGGGAATCAAGGGAAATTTTTACCTTAGTGTTTATTAAAAGTTCCAATTTCGTTTTAATGATGGAAACACATATATTAATGAATTCGTGTTTATTTCGCTAGAATCACGAGTATGTAGAGTTGTGTCGTGTAGTTCTAGTGATGTATTCGTGTTTATTTTATTAGAGTTACGAATGTGTATATAGGGATTCTTACGACTTTATGTAAGTGATTCCCTGTTTATTATTCAGGAAATTTTAGGTCATAGCTGAGCGTTCTACCTTTGAGGGAGTTGGAGGAGGAGTTGGAGGTGGAGGAGGAGGAGAGGGAAGGAGGAGGTGGAGGTGGAGATGGAGGTGGAGGTGGAGGTGGAGGTGGAGATGGAGGTGGAGGTGGAATGGAGGAGGTGGAGGTGGAGGTGGAGGTGGAGGTGGAGGTGGAGGTGGAGTGGAGGGTGAGAGGTGGTGTGGTGGTGGTGAGATGGTGATGTGTGTGTGAGGTTGGGAGGTGGGATGGAGGAGGAGGAGGAGGAGGAGGAGGAGGAGGAGGAGGAGGAGGAGGAGGAGGAGAGGGAAGGAGGAGGAGAGGGAAGGAGGAGGTGAGGGAAGGAGGAGGTGGTGGTGGAGGAGGAATAGGAATAGAAATAGAAATAGAAATAGAAATAGAAATAGGAATAGGAATAGAAATATGAGGAGGAGGAGGTGGAGAAAAAAGAAGAAGAATAGAAAACGAATGGAGAAAAAAAACAAGTAGAAAAGGAGAGAAAGAGAAAGAGAAAGAGGCGAAAGTGCTCGACTGTTCCGGCGAGATAGAGAGACAGAGCACCGCGGTTCCCTCCCCGCAGCCGTGATCATCCGCGGATGCTTAGAGCCGTCTCTTTCGGGACTGCAAAAACCGCTGGCTTTTTCGTTAATTGCCGGTGATTGGCTCGGAGGGAATGATCTCGAGTTTTTCCTGTGCACTTGAGTAATTAAATTGATAAGTGGTTTGTTTGCTTGAGAGTCATAAAGCAGCTAAATGCGTGAGCTTGCAAGCAGACGGGGAGATAAAAGGAGAAAGAGAGAGAGAAAAAAATTCTCGGGTGACACTCCAGATAGAGTCAAGATCCCGCCATACCTTGAACCTGGAGTCATGGTTGTTTTCTTCTTCCTCAAACTTTTTTTTTTTTAATGAGTGTGAAAGTCTGTTTAGTTTATTGATTTACGTGTTTGATTGTCTTTATGTTTTTTTTTTTTTTTTTTTGAGTTTTTGTCTTATTACAGGAGAGGAAAGTTCGTAATAGTAGAACACACGGTTTAGGCTCTCCCCCCTCCCTCCCTTCCCTCCACCGTCCCTCCCCTCCCACCCCCGGACACCACCCACACCAAGCTGCCAAGAACGATCGAGGGTTGTTGTGCTTGCTGGTCGAGATTAGTGTTTGTCGCCACCAGAAGCGCGCCTCCAGAGTGACCAGAGTGCAGGGTTTGAGGCAGGGTGCTCGCTGGGCGGGGAGGGGAGGGGGGAAGGGGGATAGAGAGGAGAAGGAGGGGGAGGGGAGGGCAAGGGAGGGGGAGTGGATGGAGATTGAGGGGGGAAGGGGAGGGGGAGTGGAAGGGGGATAGAGAGGGGTAGGGGAGGGGAGGGGAGGGGAGGGGGAGTGGAGGGAGATTGAGGGGGGAAGAGGAAGGTGGAAGGAGGATAGAGAGGAGAAGGAGGGGTAGGGGAGAGTAGGGGAGGGGGAGTGGATGGAGATTGAGGAGGGGAAGGGGAGGGGGAGTGGAAGGAGATGGAGGGGGGATGGGAAGGGGGATGGGAAGGGGTCACCAGGAGGAGGGTAGAGATGGAGACCGGACATGCTGCGTGCCATTCACCTTGGGCTTACCTGTTGTTGTCTTGTGTTGACGCTTTTGTGGTGCCTGCTGTTGGGTGGGGAAGGGGGAGGGGGACTGGAAAGGGGGTGGGGGCAAGGCTGGTCTCGGAGACAACGGACAGACACTGTCGCTTGCACGTACACGCGCTTAATTATTTGCCCCGTATCACACACTCGTGCTCTCACTCACACTCACTTTCACTTTCACTCAC
>NW_028234417.1:1539199-1544199 GCF_977035675.1 Penaeus japonicus | reverse complement strand
TCATCATCATCATCATCATCATCATCATCATCATCATCATCATCATCATCATCATCATCATCATCATCATCATCATCATCATCATCATCATCATCATCATCATCATCATCATCATCATCATCATCATCATCATCATCATCATCATCATCATCATCATCATCATCATCATCATCATCATCATCATCATCATCATCATCATCATCATCATCATCATCATCATCATCATCATCATCATCATCATCATCATCATCATCATCATCATCATCATCATCATCATCATCATCATCATCATCATCATCATCATCATCATCATCATCATCATCATCATCATCATCATCATCATCATCATCATCATCATCATCATCATCATCATCATCATCATCATCATCATCATCATCATCATCATCATCATCATCATCATCATCATCATCATCATCATCATCATCATCATCATCATCATCATCATCATCATCATCATCATCATCATCATCATCATCATCATCATCATCATCATCATCATCATCATCATCATCATCATCATCATCATCATCATCATCATCATCATCATCATCATCATCATCATCATCATCATCATCATCATCATCATCATCATCATCATCATCATCATCATCATCATCATCATCATCATCATCATCATCATCATCATCATCATCATCATCATCATCATCATCATCATCATCATCATCATCATCATCATCATCATCATCATCATCATCATCATCATCATCATCATCATCATCATCATCATCATCATCATCATCATCATCATCATCATCATCATCATCATCATCATCATCATCATCATCATCATCATCATCATCATCATCATCATCATCATCATCATCATCATCATCATCATCATCATCATCATCATCATCATCATCATCATCATCATCATCATCATCATCATCATCATCATCATCATCATCATCATCATCATCATCATCATCATCATCATCATCATCATCATCATCATCATCATCATCATCATCATCATCATCATCATCATCATCATCATCATCATCATCATCATCATCATCATCATCATCATCATCATCATCATCATCATCATCATCATCATCATCATCATCATCATCATCATCATCATCATCATCATCATCATCATCATCATCATCATCATCATCATCATCATCATCATCATCATCATCATCATCATCATCATCATCATCATCATCATCATCATCATCATCATCATCATCATCATCATCATCATCATCATCATCATCATCATCATCATCATCATCATCATCATCATCATCATCATCATCATCATCATCATCATCATCATCATCATCATCATCATCATCATCATCATCATCATCATCATCATCATCATCATCATCATCATCATCATCATCATCATCATCATCATCATCATCATCATCATCATCATCATCATCATCATCATCATCATCATCATCATCATCATCATCATCATCATCATCATCATCATCATCATCATCATCATCATCATCATCATCATCATCATCATCATCATCATCATCATCATCATCATCATCATCATCATCATCATCATCATCATCATCATCATCATCATCATCATCATCATCATCATCATCATCATCATCATCATCATCATCATCATCATCATCATCATCATCATCATCATCATCATCATCATCATCATCATCATCATCATCATCATCATCATCATCATCATCATCATCATCATCATCATCATCATCATCATCATCATCATCATCATCATCATCATCATCATCATCATCATCATCATCATCATCATCATCATCATCATCATCATCATCATCATCATCATCATCATCATCATCACATGCATCATCATCATCATCATCATCACATGCATCATCATCATCATCATCATCATCATCACATGCATCATCATCATCATCATCATCATCATCATCATCATCATCATCATCATCATCATCATCATCATCATCATCATCATCATCATCATCATCATCATCATCATCATCATCATCATCATCATCATCATCATCATCATCATCATCATCATCATCATCATCATCATCATCATCATCATCATCATGATTATTATTATCATTATCGTAGTCGTCATCGTCATCATCATCGTCATCATCATCATCATCATCATCATCACCACCATCATCATCACCATTACCATCATAACCATCATCACCGAAAGCTAATTTCTTCTGCCTTATTCTGCCTTATTATATTTTAACATACAGTCTCCTCTCCTTTTTTTCTGATTCTTTTCCCTTCATTTTTATTTCATTTTCTCTTTGTTCTCCTTCTTATAAAGTTATCAATTTTTCGTTTTTTGTTTTATCAGTCGTATATATCTTCTTCGTTGTTCTTTCTCTTTGAGTTTTTTTCGCTATTTTTTCTGTCTCTCCCTGTCACTCTCTCCTTCCTCTTTCTCTTTCTATTTCTCTCCCACTCCTCTCCCTCTTTTAGTTTATCTTTTTCTCCTTCTCTTTCTTTCTCCTTTTCCCCCCCACTTCTCTCCTTCTCCCTCTTTCTCTCCCTTTTCCTCTTTATCACCTCTTCTTCTCTCCCTCTTTCTTTTTATCTCCTTCTCTCTCTCTCTCTCTCTTTCTCTTCCTCTCCCTCTCCCTCTTCCTCTTACTCTTTCTCTCAAATCATCATCTCTCTTCGATATCCTTTCGGTCTTTCTCTTTATCTCCTTTTTTTTGTTTTTGTTTTTGTTTTTTTGTTTACTTCAGTCTGTTTATTGCAGCTTTGTCTCTCTCTCTCTCTCTCTCTCTCATGTTTATATATATATATATATATATATATATATATATATATATATTTATATATATATATATATATATGTATATGTGTATATATATATATATATATATATATATATATATATATATATATATATATATATATATATATATATATGATTTTTAGTTCACTATTTTGCCCTCGGTTTTTGTTTGATTGTAGGTGTGTATTTTCCCGACATTAGATCTATCGTGACTGCAACGTCTGTCTCCTCTTGTTTGTCCGACCACGATAGATGCTGCTGTTATTTTGCTCGATTCCCCGGGACGGTGTTTTGGTCTTGTATTTGGTGTTGATCACTTCGAAGTGCGGTCGGCTGTTTCCGCTTATTGTTTTGACCAAAAGGTGTGATTCTGTTAGTTGTGTTTAACTGGTGTGGTGCCGACTGAGCAGCGTCATCGGTGGCTATCCATCTGTCTCGTCTATGCCATATATATATATATATATATATATATATATATATATATATATATATATATATATATATATATATATTTATATATATATATTTATATATATATAGATATAGAAATAGATATATGTGTATATATATATAGAGAGAGAGAGAGAGAAAGAAAGAAAGAAAGAAAGAAAGACAGAAAGAGAAAGAGAGAGAGAGGGTTAAAGACAGAAAGAAAAAGACAGACAGACAGACAGACAAACAGATAGATAGATAGATAGAAAGAAGGACATCCAGTGGCCATAGCGTGTGACGTGTGCGAGTGTGAGCAAGTAATGGTAATTTTCCCAGACTGTAATCGAATATTCTGTATTACTGGCTTTAGTTGAAGTAATAATTGCAATATGTTGAAATAACGTGGACGATTGTACATCAAATAAAGAATAAAAGAAGAGTCCCGTTCTTCCTTCTCTATTGTATTTATTTTGATTTTGTTTTTTTTATGCTGCGAGAAAATCCTTGGCCTTAACCTTAACTCGCACACATGCTGGTAACTTCTTCCTCACATCTTCGGAATCGCGGGCCTGGTTTTGCTGTTGCGTGTTTGGGTCCCGAGTGCCATTCTCTGGGGTCTCTCTTGGCACCGGTCGTGTCGTCGTTCCCAAGTGGCACTCCTGGTCTCTCATGGGCGGTGGAAGCACTCCTAATACGCTCATGCACGCACTCGTACGCGTACACGCACATTCACTTACAGATGCACACGATTGCGAGCACGTGTGCGTGTGTGTGTGTGTGTGTGTGTGTGTGTGTGTGTGTGTGTGTGTGTGAGTGTGTGTGTGTGTGTGTGTGTGTGTGGGTGGACATAAATTTATATATACGTATATATTTTCTTTTGATCTAGCATTATTATCTTTAAATCATTTTATTTTGATCCCCCTGCTTTGCATCCGTGATCTCTAAACTGTTGGCGAGATATGTTCTCGTCCGCCCCCTCGGCATCACTTGGCACCACTTGGCATCAGGGCCGTAAATCACCCAGGTTGAGACAGCACCGCGCGGACGGCCGTCACTCTGCCACAAATCTTCATGATGGAGCTCCTCCTCGAGGGGCTCGCCCTTGTTAACGCCAGCGACCCCGACCTTCAGTACTATCTCAGCAAAGGGGCGAGTCACGGCCGGCCGCTCGCTCTTTGCTTTGGTCGGACTCGACTTTGCTTTTCTCTCTCTCTTGCTCTCGCTCGCTCTCTGTCTCTCTCTTTTTCTCTCTCTCTTTCTCTCTCTCTTTCTCTCTCTCTTTCTCTCTCTCTTTCTCTCTCTCTCTCTCTCTCTCTCTCTCTCTCTCTCTCTCTCTCTCTCTCTCTCTCTCTCTCTCTCTCTCTCTCTCTCTCTCTCTCTCTTGCTCTCGCTCGCTCTCTGTCTCTCTCTCTCTCTCTCTCTCTCTCTCTCTCTCTCTCTCTCTCTCTCTCTCTCTCTCTCTCTCTCTTGCTTTGGTTCTTGCCTTGTTTTTCCTTCATTTCTCTTTCCCTCCTTCCCTTCCTCCCTCTCCCTCTTTTTTTCTCCCTCCTCCTCTCCCGCTTACCCCCTCTCTCTCTTCCTCCCTCCCTCCTTCTCCCCCCCTCCCTCCCTCCCTCCCTCCCTCCCTCCCTCCCTCCCTCCCTCCCTCAGTAAACGAAGCGCACAAACATCTCGCGAAAATCCCTTTCTGACTCCCTTCAAGCAACGCGACTACACGATGACCACGCGCGCCCGTAACACTCCGCCGTCATCATGCGGG
>NW_028234417.1:1524199-1529199 GCF_977035675.1 Penaeus japonicus | reverse complement strand
TTATATATATATATATATAACTCCTCTTCCTCTCTCTCCCTCACTCTTTTTCTTCTCTCCTCCTTCTCTCACTCACTCTCTCACTCCCCACCCAAACCCACATCAATATCAGACTACCATTGAGTAAGAGAGACTTCCGAATTCAAAGGACAACGAAAGCAAAGAGTAACAAAAGCAAGACGAAAGAGGAAGCGAAGAAGAAGAAGAAAATCCGCTGGCACTGCAAGGCTGACATCACACCATGTGGACTCACAGCGTGACGTCGTCGGCGGTCGGGCGTGATCCGTATTCAAAAGGGCATCACAGGGGCATCGTTTCTCTACCTCCTTCGCCTCTGTGTCACCCTTGCCCACTCGCTTGTCTTCCTCCGCCTGAGATTAGAACTGGATTCCTCTTTGGGAAAATGGGGGATGTGGAGACGAACTTTTGTCCTTTTCCAACTCTTTAAGAATTTCTTCTCCCCCCCTCCCTCCCATCCCGACCTTTTAGATTTTCAATAAATTTTCTCCCTATAGATTTTCAATGCATTTCTCTTGGAAGATTTCCCAAGTAAATTTCAAAATTGTTCGAGCTTTATTTTTTCGAATTTTAGATGTTCGTTATTTTTTCCTTCCCAAGCAATTTTGAAAATTGTTCGAGTTTTATTTTCCGAATTTTGGATGTTCGATATTTCTTTCTTTCTTGCTAAATACTGATCCGATGCAAATCAAGGTTAACCACTTGTTTACGAAGTTAGGAGATACACATTCATTTTGTATAAAAGAGAGATTTGAATGTTTGTTTTAAGTAGAGAACTTCATGGCAAGGCGAGTTATTTCTTAGTTTATCTCCACAATGTGTAATCGTCTAAGAAAAGATATGTGCATGTCCACATACTGTTGATTCCACTGCCATTGCCTCTAGGTATTAGTCAGATGTTTTTCTTTTCTTTTCTCTTCTTTTCTTTTCTTTCTTTCCTGTAAACGTTCCTCTCTGCTTCGCTGCAAAGAAGTTGAGAGTCAGCACTACTGAAACATGGACTGAACTTAAATCTCGTATTTGTATTAGCAATAGAGGAATAAGAAACCGAAAATGTGCAAGAAATTAAATAAGAACAATCAGAGTCTCGGCATAGTGCAGATGTAAATGCTGCAAAGTCTCGAGTATCAGGGAAGTATCAAGTATCAGGTATTCAAAAAGTCAGAAGTTGACCCGCCCGGGCTTAAGCGTTAATGCTGTTTTCTCGATGTTATCAAAAAAAACCTCTTTCGGTGAAAATCCAGATCTGATGTGTGTTTATTTGGAAGTTGACATTCTTGCTTCAACGAGCTTGACAGATTTGCAATCGTCGTGGCAGCTTCTGTTGGGAGAATTTTCCGTTTTCTTCGAGGGTCAAAAGGGAAAGAAAATGGCGTTTTCCTTTTCGACAGATTTTTAAAAAAATCATGAAAAATGTTTCTGGTTAGCGTTCTTTTTTTCTTTTTCTTTTTTTCTATCGACGTTTGTCTCATCGGCGTGCAGGGTTGTGCAACCGGAGTGCGGTGTGTTTACAGATCTACATACTCATGGCTGCGTACATAGTTGCCTGGGGCGACGCGTGGTCCCTCGTCGCACGGAATAATAACCTCTGCGTCCGTGTGCTTTAAGATTTATAATGGCCTGAGGAGTGGTTTCATTCTAATGGCCGCGCTCCAACCAGTTGCTAGGCTGCGTCACAACACAGTTACTGCCTCCCCCCCCCACCCCCCTTTTTTCCCTCTCCTCCCCACCCCCTCTCTCCCTCCCGTGTGTGACCCCCTTTCCCGGTGTGTGTGTGTGTGTGTGTGTGTGTGTGTGTGTGTGTGTGTGTGTGTGTGTGTGTGTGTGTGTGTGTATGTGTATGTGTATGTGTGTACACGTGCGCGTGCATTGGTTTGTTAGTGGAAGTTGTTTAACTTTCACTTAAAGCTAACAGTTCTTACCTGTTTATTATTCAAATGGTATACGTACTCTACGTACAAATTACGTACGCTGTTTTGATGAGTAAGGTTGTTTCCTCCGCTGTCTTTTTATTCTCTGTTCTTCATTCCCTTTCTCCCTCTTCCTCCTTCCTCCTCCTCCCCCTCCTCCCATCACCTTCCTCCTCCTCTTTCACCTCCTCCCTCCTCCTCCCCCTCCTCCCCCTCCTACACATGTCTCTCACCCTCAAGCACAGACATCCCTTAACCCTAAAGATGCCATCCCATGCTGGAGTCTTTCCTCGAACCCTTGTTATCCAACGCTATGCCCAAGTGTTTATTTTATTTTCCTTTTATTACATACCCTAAGATTTTTTTTTAACGTAAGCCTACAGGGTCGTAGGCCTCCCATTTCGGTTTAGGTCATCGTGAGTATTTTGTCTTTTCGTATTTTGATTTTTTAAATGTTTTTCTTCTTTCATTTTTTTTCGTTCTTTTATTTTTTTATTTTTCTTTCATTCTTTTTTGTTTGTTTATTTTCTTTCATTCTTTTTTGTTTGTTTTCTTTCATTCTTTCGTTTTTTCTTTCATTCTTTCTTTATTTTTTCTTTATTTTCTACCATTCTTTCGTTTTTTTTTTCACCATTTCTTTCTGTTTTGTTTTCTTTCGATTTCTTTTTCTCTTTTTTCTATCTGTCTTTGATCATTTTTTCTCAACTGAGTATTTATATCAGATTCCCATTCGTTTTTTTTTCTTTGTTTTGTTTTGGTTTTCTTTTTTTTTATTGATTGTTCACTTGCATCTTTCTCTTTTCCTTTTTTTCCTCTTCTCTTTCTCCCTCCCTTTTCTCTCCTTCATACGGGTACGTGAGTTGTAGATGATGTTCCTCTGGCCAAAAACAGTCGCCGTTGTTTACACACTCGTTAAAAAAAATAGTCCCTGGCCCAATACAGGTGCATTTGTCCACGAACCTGTTAACAATTTTCCTCCAGCATAAAACAGATGCTGTTGTCCACGCACCTGTAAGCAGTGTATCCCTGGCCCCCCAAAACAGGTGCCGTTTCCAACACACTTGTAAACAATGTTCCCCGGCCCAAAACAGGTGCCGTTTCCAACACACTTGTAAACAATGTTCCCGGCCCAAAACAGGTGCCGTAGTTCGCAGATTTGTAAACAATATTCCCCGGCCCAAAACAGGTGCCGTTTCCAACACACTTGTAAACAATGTTCCCCGGCCCAAAACAGGTGCCGTTTCCAACACACCTGTAAACAATGTTCCTCGGCCCAAAACAGGTGCCGTAGTTAACAGATTTGTAAACAATGTTCCCCTGGGCCGAAAACAAGTACCGTTATTCCCATACCTGTTCGGAATGGAGTGGTATCGTGGTGGAAATAAATGGCTTCCTGTAAAAAAAAAAAAAAAAAAAAAAAAAAGATTACAGTTTATATCCACTGATGTATTGCTCATAATGATAGAGTAACAACGGCACTGATAGTAATATTGATGAGATAGTAATGATGAACATGTTAATGCTAACAGCAATGCCAAGAATGATAAGAATGATGAACCAGATAGGGAATGATAAAAAAGATAAGAAATGCGAGTGACTGGCGCTTTGCCGTACTTACACAGCACTCTCCTCGTATAGAGCGCCGTGCAATGGGTATACAACACGTGGTATGGGTGTTTTAGGGAATGCGGGTCGCTGTTTCAGGAGAGGAACGTATAGTGACGCAGTCTGAACGTTGTTTGTTTATTTGTTTTATGGTTTAGTAGCTGTGTTTCAAGGAGGTTCGTGCTCATACCGTAGCACGGTTAATGTAAAGTGTTTTTTTTTTCTTTATGTAGGAATTGTGACTGACGGGGAGGTACATGTAGTTGTGTGATAATGTGTAGGATAGCCTACTAAGGACTTGCTTTCTCTCTCCCTCCCTCACCCTCACGCACACATTCTCTCTCTCTCTATATATATATATATCCATCTATCTATTTCTCTCTGTATCCATCTATCTATTTCTTTCTCTCTCTCTATCCATCTGTCTATTGATCTATATCTCTTTCTTTTTCTCCCCCTCCCTCTCTCCCTCTCCTTTTCCCTCTCTTTCTCTCTCTTTCTCTCTCTTTCTCTCTCTTTCTCTCTCTCCTTCTCCTTTTCCCTCCCTCTCTCCGTCTCCTTCTCTTTCTCCCTCCCTCCCCCTCTCCCCCTCCCTCTCTCCCTCCCCCTCTACTTCTCCTTCTCCTTCTCCCTCCCTCCCCCTCCCCCTCCCCTCTCCCCCCCTCTCCCTCCCTGTCCAGGTATCCCGTAATAAGCAGGCGAGGGTTGGTTGCGTGTGCTACCGCTGTGCTTCGGCAAATGTACAGTGGACTTACGGGCTGTTAAAAGTGTGGGTAATAGAAGCCTTGTTTTTGTGGATGATAGTGTGCTGTATGGACGCCCTTTGGTTACTTTGTTAGTTCAAAAATATCGCTTCTGAGGCCCGTATTTTTGGTGGATTATGACGTAAGTTTATGTTTTTTTTTTGTGATTTTTATGTTATAATTTCTTTCTTCTTCTATTTCTCGATTTTCTTCTGTATGCAGGTATTATTGTACTTCTGTGTTTTTGTACTGTTCTGTCTTTTTTTATCTTTATTTATCGATCTGTTAATAAGTCTCCCTGTTTTTCAATATAAAGTTATTTTTTATATTAGTCCAGCTATGAAGCATAGATTCCCCCCCCCCCATCTCTCTCTCTCTCTCTCTCTCTCTCTCTCTCTCTCTCAATCTCTCTCTCTCAATCTCTCTCTCTCAATCTCTCTCTCTCCCTCCCCCTTCCTCTCCTTCTCCCTCTCCCTCTCCCTCTCCCTCTCCCTCTCCCTCTCCCTCTCCCTCTCCCTCTCCTTCTCCCTCCCTCTCTCCCTGTCCTTCTCTCTCAACATTTACATATATATATATATATATATATATATATATATATATATATATATATATACATACACACACACACACACACACACACACACACACACACACACACACACACACACACACACAAAACACAAACAAACCAACAAACCAACACCACACACACACACACACACAC
>NW_028234417.1:1509199-1516699 GCF_977035675.1 Penaeus japonicus | reverse complement strand
GCATTATGGGCGTAAACCTTAGTCGCTGATATATATTATATTTGTGTTTGTCTTCGAAGTGAATATCTGTATCTGGGTGGGCAGGTAGAGGTGCCGGAGACATGAGATAAAATTAAAGAGCCAAGGTTGCCCCCCCCAAAAAAAAAAAATAATAAAAAATAAATAAAACAATAATAATAAAATAAATAAATAAATAAATGAATAAAGATGAAGAAAAGAAACAAAAACAAAATTAAGAGGCCAGGATCGGAAAACAACAAACAAAGAAATAAAAAGAAGAGAGTAAATGGCGAGTACCAAGGTAATGGAATGAACACCTTGGGACTTGAACATATTCATCACTGTCAGAATCGGTGCATCAGGTGGGGAGGGAGGAGGAGGAGGTGAGAGGGAGTGAGGGAGGGAGGAAGAGGAGGTGGGAGGGAAGGAGGGAGGAGGGAGGGAGAAAGGAAGGGAGGATGGGAGGAGGGAGGGAGAAAGGAAGGGAGGAGGAGTAGGAGGGAGGAGGGAGGGAGGGAAAAGGGAGGCAGGGTAAGGGTGTGTGTCGCTGTGCTGTTCTTTAGTGTAGCACTTATCGACGCTAAAGACAACATAAGGGAAGTGGTGATTGTGTTCTGCGCATGTTCTAAATGCTGGAAGAGAAAGAGCGAGAGAGTGAGAGAGTGAGTTGAGGTAGTGAGTGAGTGAGTGAGTGAGTGTGAGAGAGGGAGAAGGGGAGAGAGACCGGTGGTAAAACTGGCCGGATACTGTTCTCTGATAAGGTTTGGAAGGCTATCCTACGAAGAGAGAGAGAGAGAGAGAGAGAGAGAGAGAGAGAGAGAGAGAGAGAGAGAGAGAGAGAGAGAGAGAGAGAGAGAGAGAGAGAGAAAGAAAGGAGAGGGAGTAGGTGAGGGTGAGGGAGAGGCAGAGGCAGAGGCAGAGGGAGTGGGAGAGGGTGAGGGAGAAGGAGACTGTGGGAGGGAGAAAGAGAGGGAGAAAGAGAAAGAGAAAGAGAGGGGTTCCGGTGGAAATGAAAGTTCTAGACGACTTTCACACGTGATTGAATAAGAGTAAGAGAAAAAAAAATAGATAAAGAGAATGAACCTAACAGAAGCCGATGAAGAATCAAAGAAAGAGAATAAAGAAGAAAACGAACAGGGAGAAGGATAGCAACAGCATCAAAAACGTTACAATACCCCGGAAGAATCAAGAAGAAAAGTTTGCAATGAAGACAAGGATAAAAAAAAAAAAAAAGAATCACGTAAACACGAGTCCGACATATTGTAGTTTTGTATTGGATATTTTTTGTGTGTATCTCTGGCGTTCTGTTGCGATTACTCTTATCACTGATTGAGGTCGATAAGGGCGGGAGGGGGAAGGGGGGAGGGTGAGGGAGTAGAGGGAAGGGGGAAGGGAGGAGGGGAGAGAGTGGGGAAGGGGTAGGGGTAAGGAGGAGGAGTTAAGGGGAAGAGGGGAAGGGGATAGGATAGGAGGGGAAGGAAAGGAGAGTAGAGTAGAGGGAAAGGAAAGGAATGGAAGGAGATAGGATAGGAGGGGAAAGAAAGGAGAGTAGATGGAAGGAAAGGAAAGGAAAGGAAAGGAAAGGAAAGGAGAGTGGAAGGGAGGGGAGAGAGAAGAGAGAGAAGCATGCAGGGTTGAGATACGGAGATAACGTCTCCTGTCTCTGGAGCGCGCGCACGCAACCTTGGGGATACGAACTGATTGTGTCCTTGCGCGGTTTGTTGCGTTTGAGCATTATAATGACAAGGAGAACTGCCTTAAAGAGGGAGTTTACTTGTTTAGAGTTTTGTGGCTGTGCCTGTGTGTGTATGTGGAGGGGGAAGTATGCTTGTGGGGGGGTTTTGCGTGTGTGTGTGTGTGTGTGTAGGGGAGGGGGGGAGGTTGTGTGTACGTGAGCGTTTGCATGCGTGTTTCCACTACTTCTCCAGTACCTCTATGTATTTGCATGTGCCTGTGCCAGTGTGTATGTGCGTGCATACGAGAAGGAACAGTCAAAACCAGAGAGGGTGTTCTCTATACTCGTTCTTCAGCACCATAGCCGTGGAACGTCAAAGCAAACATGTAGTCTGGCGCATTTATTATTTATTATTATTATTATTATCTATTATTATTATTATTATTTTGTTATCATTATTATTATTGTTTTGTTATCATCATTATTATGATTATTTTGTTATCATTATTATTATTTATTATTTATTATTTATTATTTATTATTTTCTGCACCACCACCGTGCTTTACGAAGAACAGTGCTAATGCAAGGACGATGTTTTGATGTCTACTCGCGAGTGACGAGTGACTGGCGAGTGGCGAGTCATTGCTTTGCTGCTGTCGCCATTATTATTATTTATGCTATTGGTTTCGTATTTATTGGCATTGTTATTATTGTTGTTATTAGTTTCATCGTTGTTGATGTTATTGCTGTCTGCCTCGCTCGTGTGATATTTATCTTCATGTGATTATGTGATAAGATTAAACAGAAAGTAACAGAAAAAAAAAACAAAAAACGATCATACGAAAGAAAGAGAGAAAAAAAAGAACGATTAATAATTCCTTCACATTTCTCGACAATTACAGGAGCAACAAAACAAAACAAAACAGGTTGCACACATGACCACGACTAAGGGTAATGCTAGAATGTTGCACGTCGGTTATTGACAGTCTCGTGTGTTGTTGATACTTATTGCCATGGTCAGTTTATCGCAGTGATAACACTCAGGGCGCACATAAAACCTCCGACCGTGTTCCCGGGATGTGCTTGCCAGTGCTGTGTGTTTCGGAGCTGTAAAAAGTGGTGTTGGGAAGTGACGTTGTTTTGCCCCTCGGAGCAAGCAAGCAAGCAAGCAAGCAAGGAAGCAAGCAAGCAAGGGCCTCAGGAAGGAACCCGCCCGCTCGTCTTGTGAACTGGAGGTTTGGCGAGACACTTGGAAGCTTCTAGGCAACCGGGAGTTCGACGTAGTGCTGGAAGCTTTGCCTTGAAGGATTTTGGACTCAAGGTAAGGAGCGTGTATTTTTTTTTTTTTTTTGTGGTAATCGTTTTTATTATGATAGTGATTATGAAAATGATAGTAATGATAGTTGTTAGGAATAACAGTAATATTGGTATTAATGATATTAATGAAATTATTATTATTTTTGTTATTATTTTTATCATTATTATCATTACTATTGGTATTATTATTATGATAATAGGAAAATTATTGTAATGAGTAATGATGATTATGATATTAATGATATTTAATGATAATGAAATTGTTATCATAATTGTTATTATCATCACTTTTATTAGTATTATTATTATTATCTTTATTATTTATTTTCATTATTATTAATGTTATCATTTTGAAGCTCTATATATATATTTTTTGGCATTCTAGGTGATGTTGGTTTGAATATTTTTGTTCTTTAGTGATAAAAGTGATAGTGATGAAGACAATAACAATGATGATATTTATGGTGTTATTGTTAAAACTGATGGAATTATCTTGAAATTAAGGCACCAGTTCCTCATGTATCTAGCAACATCAAAGTAAGAATCAATTCTTATATATAAATTGAGGAAGCTGTCAAAGAAACGACACTTTGATTCTAAACGACCAGAGTATCTCCTTTGGGATCTTATCAACTACACGTGATAGATGATGGTCGAGGCATTTATCAGGTTGCCTTTTGATTGATTTTGATATCGGGAAAAGAATCAATGTGATTTGAATACAAAGCCGATGAAGGGAGAAGATAAAAAGAGGTTTGGTAGAGGCAAGAGAGGGGAGGGGAGGGGGAGGGGGAGGGGGAGGGAAGGAGAGGGAAGGGGGAGGGGGACGTCATCAGGCAGAACATGTCTGATGATAAGTCCCTGGAGCGAGAACCCGGATGCGGTGTTCTCTCTGTGTTCTGTGTGTGTGTGTGGGGGGGGGGGAGAGGAAGAGGGAGAGAAGGAAAGAGGAAGGAGGGAGGGAGAGAGGGAAAGAGAGAAAGAGGGAGAGGAGAGGGGAGAGGAGAGGGAGAAGGAGAGAGGGAGAGGGAGAGAGGGAGAGGGAGGGAGAGAGAGGGAGAGAGAGAGAGAGAGAGAGAGAGAGAGAGAGGGAGAGAGAGAGAGAGAGAGAGAGAGAGAGAGAGAGAGAGAGAGAGAGAGAGAGAGAGAGAGAGAGAGAGAGAGAGAGAGTGAGAGAACAAGAGAGCGCGAGAGCAAGAGCGAGCGAGTGAGAGAGAGAGTATATTTGAGAGGGAGAGATCATTCAACTTGCTGGCAATCAAAAGAGCAGTAGGCCTTTGGGACGTGGGCTGAGACGACTCACTCATTGATACGTCCATTCAGTGACGTCCGCTTGAACACACACACAGATGTGTATGTGTGTGTAGGTATGAGTGGTGTAATTATGTATGTGTATATGTATTTACATTGATGTGTGTGTGTATATCTATCTATCTATATATATCTATATATGTGTGTGTGTGTACATATATATATTATATATTTATATATATGTATATGCAAATTCATCGGGTATGAATATAATTTATTCATATATTGGTTAGTGTGAACGTGGACTTGATCATTTGCGCACGTTTGTGTATAGGAGGATGTATGTAGGCCTATGTATATAAATATTTACATCATTAGACATATATGGTTATATATATTATATTTATATATATATCTATTTACATGTGTAAATACTTATACATACGTGTTTGTGATTTATAGTTATATAGATAGATACACATACATATACATAATCATGTACATATACATATGCATATACATATACATATACATATACATATATATATATATATATATATATATATATGAATATGCATATACATATACATATGCATATGCATACACATACACATACACGTACATATATAAACATACATTTGGAGGTGTATATATCGTATTCATGCATATACCTTTGTTCCATGTACATGTATGTTAACACACACTCACGCACACGCACACATGCACATTTCTTCCTACTATGGAGCGCCGGTTGTGGCAGCACAATCGGTTTGGCTCACATGCGGCGTTGGCGGAGTGGCAGTGCGCGAAGTGACACTTGTTACTGTGCCGGGCGGGCGGGCAACAGGTGGCAGACGCGCGGCGCGAGTATCGGGTGCGAGCGCCGACACTACGCTAAACGTTCGAGATGCCTCGGCGACTGCCTCATGCTGGGGGCAGCGGGAGAAGGGGGAAGGGGGAATGGGGAGGGAATGGGGAGGGGGGAAGAGGGAGGGAAAGGGACGGGGATGGGGGGGAGAGGGAGGGGGAGGGGAGTGGAAGAGGGAGGGTGAGGGGAAGGGAAGGATGGGGTGAGGGAAGAGGAGAGGAAGGGGAAGAGAATAGAGAATGGGACGGGGAGGGTGGAAGAGGGAGGATGAGGGGAAGGGAAGGATGGGGTGAGGAAGAGGGAGGAGGGGGAGGGGAGGAGAGAAAGGGTGAGCTTTAGTTGTCCTCCTTTTCCCCTCGTGTCTTCTATGGGATCATGTGTTTTGTTTTTGAAGAAGAGCTAGATAGAGTGATGGCGAAGGGAGCACCGCCTTGAAGGGTAAGTGAGAGAGGAGGGAGGAGAGATAGGAGATATCCTGAACGGATGTCTTGGTAACATTGTCATGCTTGCTGTCCAACCAAGATGTCAGTGCTTGGTGCTTTACCGGTGTGTTTTTTCCGTTAATTCTATCATGGAAAGGTTTTTGAATCCTTTAGCGGTGGTTCAGTCGTTTAGCCGATACGGGCGTTTAGCTGTGATTGAGTCGTTTAGCTAGTTTTATTGTCTAAGTCGTTTAGGTATGCGATTAGTCTGGTTATTTACCTTTTTCGTGGAATTCAGATTGTTACATTCATGTAGTTCATGCATAAAAGAACAGACTCTCTGGTTAGGCAAATGTTTGTCTGGTAGGAAAGTTAGTTTACCCCATAGAACAACAGAAAGGTGTTGTTATGAAAGGTACGCACAGAATTACAACTTCTCGGGTGCCCGTGAAACTTCAGAACTAGCATTTGAGAGGCCAACACCAAGCGACTTTGGGAGAGAGAACTTCAGGAATGATCCTCAGCTAATCCCCAGAATCAAGATTAATACCAGGTGTGAGCATGAGATATTCCACATGTACCAGGCCACTACGGTGGCGAACGTGGGTCTTTTGATTTGAATCCACGGGGTTTTGCTCTCATAGCTACGGTTGTTTTTTTAAACGAAGGTATACCATTGTTGCTGTGTTTCTTTTCCTTGCATAAACGTTTTGTTACTTCTTTCTTATTTGGTTCCTTGATACTTCTACAACGTCGCTTGCCTTCCGCGAGAGTTTGTAAATTGTCGTAGTAAAGTGTAGCATTTGGCGACTTGAGTTGTCAATGAAAGCTTGCAGGCTATCGAATGACAGTGTTGTTGATATGATGCGAAGTGATGCAACATGCAGGTGGCGTTGCTCCTCTGGTTTTCCTTGTGAATAAATCATGGATGAAGGAACGTGGATTTTTTTTTTTTATCATTTAATTCGTTGGTGTGTTTATATGTACCTCCTATCTACTTGAACATTCATTATCGTTGCTTCTATTACTGTCATTCGGTAGTACTACTCATGCCACCTTTACGGCTTAGTGCGAACCGTCGCAATACCATAACGCGTAACGAACCACGGCGTAGGCTATCTTACCTCGGAATGAACAATCTTTTGCAACATCTTGAGAAGGAGTAGTAGTAGCGCCCTTGACATCGACTTAAAAGTAGATACTGGTAGAGCCGAGGTTTAGACGCCCCGGGTAAAGTGTCTTAAAATGGCTTAGATAAGTGCAATAGATTTATATACCCGCGTCTAGACGGGGGCCAATGGGTGAGGGTGAGAAGGGAGGGATTGGAGAGAGAGCGTGGTGGGAGGGAGGGAGGGAGGGAGGGAAGTTATAGAGAGAATGGTGGGTGGGAGGGAGGGGGGGAGGGAAGTTATAAAGAGAATGGTGGGAGAGAAGGAGGGAGGGAGCGAGAGAGAGAGAGAGAGGAGGGACGGATGATATACAGAGATGATGGTGGGTGGGAAGCAGAGAGAGAGAGAGAGAGAGAGAGAGAGAGAGAGAGAGAGAGAGAGAGAGAGAGAGAGAGAGAAGGATAATAAGCGAGAGAGTGAAAAGTGGGTGCTCTAAGAGGCCTCAAGACAGCAACAAGGATCTCGGAGGTCAGGCAAGCTGCGTAACAATGAGGGAGTGCGTAGGTCGGAGGACGGGTCGGGTTACGGCGCGGCGGGACGATGCAGGCAGACAGACAGATAAACAGACAGACAGACAGACAGGCAGACAGACACAGAAAGACAGACAAACATAAATAAGTAAATAAAGACAACCAGATAGACAAATATAAAGAAATAAAAAAAAAACAGGCAGATAGACAGAAAGAAAGAAAGGTGACAGACAGACAAACAAACAAGCCGTCGACTCAGTCCTGGCAAGATAAATAAAGAATATAAGTGAACGAGAGACATCAGAAAAAAAAAATGAGAATGGAAAA
>NW_028234417.1:1476699-1484199 GCF_977035675.1 Penaeus japonicus | reverse complement strand
AGAGGGTAGACTGCATGACGTCCTTCCGCGCCGAGCAGGACAGCAGGTCACTCGACGCGTTGGCAACCTGCCATGACAACCTCCAGCCTCCCCCCCTCCTCCCTCCTGCCTCCCTCCTGACTACCCCCTACCGCCCAACGCCAGCCGGACAGTTTTATTACGCATTATTGTGGTTTTAAGTTGTTTTTTTTTAACCATCTGTTGTTATTGTGATTGTGGGAAGTTGATTAATTGATTATGGGCGAACCTTTCTATTTTCTTACATTGTTTTTGTTTGTTTGTTTTGTTTACGGGAGTGGAACGATTGGATAAGTTGAGAAAGGTGGAGTGTGGATGATCCGTTTATAAATAGTGGATAAATTTAGTCTTTTTCTTTTCAAAATATGAGTTTATTCTTATTCTTATTATGTAAATCAAATTTACTCGGGAAGGTATAGCTGGAATGAGGTAATGTAGTGCCGCTTTGAAAAGTTGTCAAGATAATAATTTGGTAGGTTGACGTTTAAGATAATCTTGAAACCCTTGATGGGGGGGGGGGGTGATATGCGGTGATTAATGGCATTGTTGATCGGTAATGTCTGATGAACTGATGAAGTTTATAAGCAAAGCAGTTATGTCTTATGAATTAAGAGTTGAGTTTTATTTTAGATTTTTTTTTTCTTTTTTTTTTTCTTTTTTTTGGGTGGGGTGTTAGATTTCAGAAATTCGGTTTCCGTATCGGATCTATTTCGTCTTTCCACTTATACTCATATATATAAAAAAAATCAGTGACGTGCAAGTTTTCAATGTTTTTATTGTCCGTTTATAACAGTGATCAACATGGGTCTTGGCTCTTGGTGTTTTATGTTGGTTATTTTTTATTTTACTGGTAGGAAAATGGTCCTCTCTCTCTCACTCCTTCTTACTCTCTTAATTTCTCTCTCTTTCTCTTTCTCTATCTTTCTCTCCCCCTTTGACCCTTTTCTCTCTCTCTTCTTTCTTCTCCCTCCTCTCCTCTCTCTCTTCTCTCTCTCTCTCTCTCTCTCTCTCTCTCTCTCTCTCTCTCTCTCTCTCTCTCTCTCTCTCTCTCTCTCTCTCTCTCTCTCTCTCTCTCTCTCTCTCTCTCTCCCTCCCTCTCTCCCTCTCACACACACACACACACACACACACACACACACACACACACACACACACACACACACACACACACACACACACACACACACACACTTTCTCCTTCCCCCCCTCCACCCCTCTATCAATATCTTTCTAAAAAAGAAAAATGTCTTAATTAAAGGGATATCTCGCGGGGCGTGGTAGCATCGATAAACAAGTTCACCTTGTGAGTGTTTGCGGTGCATTTATTTACTTGCTGGGAGAACGCCTACCGCCCCCGCCCCCACCCCTTCCCCCCTTCCCCCTTCCCCCTTCCCCCTTCCCCCTTCCCCTGGCCCGCCCTCCCACAGCGCCGAACTAAAACAAAGGCTGATGGAGATCCTTAAAGATCCTTTAAAAAGATTCTTAAATTTTATGGCCTGTGCGATTTGAAAAACACAAAGGACGGGGACTCGAAGATCGGAATAAGGTTGGGTTGAATTGGAAGCCTGGAAGGAGGCGGGCGAGTTGGTGGTAGGGGTGGTGGGGGTGGGGGTGGGGGTGGTGGTGGTGGTGGTGGTGACCTCGGGTGGAACTGTGATGGGCGTGATATTCGCCTAGGGAAGAGGAGGAAGAGGAAGGAATTGAATTATAATAAAACAAAAAGAAACGGAAAAGAAAAAAAAAAGGTAGTGTGACTGGATTTTCTTATGATTGTTTATGTATTTTTATGTATTAATCTTTTAATTTTATAACATGTTTTTGTATAGAGAAACGAAACTCGTGTGGAAGGGGGATGAAGGTAGTTTCTTATGAGGGGGAAGGAGGGGGGGAAGGGGGAGGGATAGGGGGAGGGGCGACCGAAAGGATGGGGTCAAGCTAGCCGGCATCAGATAGCGACGGCGACACATGGGGTTCCTGGCCAGTCAACCTTTGTCCTGCTGTTTGGACAAGAGCTGTGGCTTGGCGTTGTGTGTGTGTGTGTGTGTGTGTGTGTGTGTGTGTGTGTGTGTGTGTGTGTTTGAGTGTCTGCGACTTGGCTACATCGGATGTGAGTTGGTATGTGTGTCCGTGTGCCTTATGGACGCCTCTGCTAAAGGAACACTACCAAGTAAAACTGCAATGTTAATTGATGTGTGTTTACGACAAGGTCTTGCTTTCTAGCTGTGAATATATGAATTATTCCATTTAACTACGTTATGAATGATAGATCTAAATGTAGAGGATTAATTTAGTGATGATCGTTACGAACGTCGTTTTCGTATTAATGTCGCCATCAGGTTTATGAAAGTGTTCTGTTTTAAATTTTTATATATTTGTGTATATATATACAATATATATATTTATATATATATATATATGTGTGTGTGTGTGTGTGTGTGTGTGTGTGTGTGTGTGTGTGTGTGTGTGTGTGTGTGTGTGTGTGTGTGTGTGTGTGTCCGTCCGTTTGTGAAATAGATAACTCATGTCAACTCTACAACGTGGAACAAAACAGTTTTAATTTTGCCATGCTAACCTGATTGTGTTTTTTATCGCACTAGTCATTAGTGTGTTACTAGGCACTAGGCACACAGAATCTCAAACATTTATGCCGTATCTATGAATGAACCCCCTGCGATAATTCAAAACAAAAAATCGACTCAAAAAAAAAAAAGAAAAAAAAAAGAAGAAAGGAATTTATCACGAGATTATAGAATGACTGAACTAACATGCATGAGGTAACTCCTGCCGGCCGCACTCGAGCTGCATGACACTGTAGCGAGCGAGGCCTTGCCCAACACCGCCCTTTACGTGCTCTGTGTACGCCGGCAGCTTGGGATCTGGCTTATATAAAGTACGCCTCACGATCAGTCGTTCGTATGTCGTCGTTGATGAAGTCAAATCGTGGATTGCATTCGAAGGACGACTCAAAAAAAGAAAAAGAAAACGCAAAAACAAATCCAAGGACTTGCTCCCAAGTAGAAATACAAGGCCAAATCTACGAAACGACTCTTTAAGTAAAGGGGATCCAAAAACGACCAGAAGAACGACCCAATCCAAAAACGACCAGAAGAACGACCCAATCCAGAAAGGACTTCGAGAAGGAATGCGAAACACCGACCTCGAAAACGAATCCTAGAAGAGTCAAGAACGACCACGAGACCAACTCTAAGGATGAACGAGAACGACCCGGTCTGAAAAGAACATGGTATATCCAAGGGGAGGGGGGGAGGGGGGGAGGGACGACGGGAGGAGCACAACGACCGCCGCGACGACCTTCCAACGCTTCTAAACCTGTCAGGTGTCCGTCTGCGCTCCCCCCCCCTCTCCTCCCCCCCATTCCCCTTCCCTGCTTGTCCCTCTCCCCTACCCCTCCCCCATCCCCTACCCTTCCCCTACCCCTCCCCTCAGAATAGCCCGTTATTCTATGGCTATTTATAGGCGGCGCTGTTTTTAGCCGAGGGATGGAAATAGCAACACTACAAAAAAGGGTTATGTGGGGATAGGAAGGGGGAGAGGGATTGAGGGGAGGTATAAAGGGAAGGGGGGAGGGGGATTGAGGGGAGGTATAAGGAGAAGGGGGGAGGGGGATTGAGGGGAGGTATAAAGAGAAGGGGGAGGGGGAGGGGGATTGAGGGGAGGTATAAGGGGAAGGGGGGAGAGGGATTGAGGGGAGGTATAAAGGGAAGGGGGGAGGGGGATTGAGGGGAGGTATAAAGAGAAGGGGGGAGGGGGAGGGGGATTGAGGGGAGGTATAAGGGGAAGGGGGGAGGGGGATTGAGGGGAAGTATAAAGGGAAGGGGGAAGGGGGAAGGGGGAGGCGGATTGAGGGGTGGTATAAGGGGAAAGGGGGATTGAGGGGAGGTATAGGGGGAAGGGGAGGGGGATGGGGAATTCGAAAACTGTACCTTGACGAACCCTCTTTTTGGTTTTTGTTTTGTTTTGTGTTTTATTATGCCACAGTGGATTCTCATCTTTGCGTTATTGTTATCATTATTATTTTTGTTATTAATATCATTATTATTATTGTTACTATCATCATCAGCATCATTATCATTATTATTATTAGCATAAGCATTAGTAGTTTATTAGTAGAAGTGCTAGCAGTACTAGTAGTAGTATTAGTAGTGATGTAAGTACTATCATTTTCACTTACGGTTGTTATCGTTAGTTATTATTATTAGAGGAAAGGTTTGGCTTATTTTTATTACTATTACTCCTGCTGCTACCACTTGCAGCGCTATTATTATCTTTGTCATAAAGATATTGTTGATAGGCGTTCCGATATCAAGTTTATGTTGGAAGCATATGTGTATGTGAACATTATCTCTTTATATTTATAAAATTGAATTTGTTGCGCAATCGCTCACACACACACACACACACACACACACACACACACACACACACACACACACACACACACACACACACACACACACATATTCTCCCTCTTTCTCTCTTTGTCACTTTCTTACTCCCCCCTCCCTCCCTCCCTCCCTCCCTCCTTCCCTCCCTCCCTCCCTCTATCCCTTCCTCCCTCCTTTCCTCTATCCCTTTACTTTCCTTCTCTCAACCCTCTAATCCTTTACTGCCTTGCACCTTCCTCCCTCCCTGCCCCCCCCCCCCCACTCTCAGAAACGCCCGGATAACAACGAATAATGAAGGCAAATGCGCCCACTTTCTCCACATTCGTAAACAACAAACGTGAAAGCACAACAGACACAAAAGCACAACAAACGTAAAAGCACACTGGTGTCTCATAGGCGCCGCTGTCACCCTAGTCTAAAGGATATATCATCTTTTTTTTCTAACTCGTGTCTTTTTTTTCCTGCAGGTAATGAACCCCGCCGTGCACTGAGCAGAAACAACAGAAGGTGATTAACTAATTATGGTAGAGGGAGGGAGAGGGAGAAGGGGAGTGAGAGAGAGAGAGGGAGAAGGAGAGGGAGAGGAAAAGGAAAACGGAGTGAGAGAGAGGGAGAAGGAGAGGGAGAGGAAAAGGAAAACGGAGTGAGAGAGAGGGAGTGAGTGAATGATTGATTGAATGAGTGAGTGAGTGAGTGAGAGAGTGAGAGAGAAAGAGAGAGAGATAGAGAGGGAGGGAGGGAGGGAGGGACGGAGGGAGGGGAGGGAAAGAGAGAGAGAGAGAGAAAGAGAGAGAGAGAGGGAAAGAAAGAGAGACAGAGAGAGACAGAGAGAGAGAGAGAGAGAGAGCAATAAACAGACAGACATATAAGTAAATTTAGAGAGAGAGCCAGAGCGGAAGATGAGAGTGTGTACAAAAAAAAAATAAAATAAAAATAAATTAGCGGAAGGAAAATAGCAGGAAGTGAAGATGTGATGGAATGGGGGGAGGGTTTTAAGCAAACACACATGGTATAATGCAGAGAGAAGGGTTATTAAGAAAGAATATATGTAGGGAAGAGAGGGAGGGAAGGAGGAAGGCAGGAAGGAAGAAAGAAGTAAAGACGGCGGGAGGGAGGGAGGGAGGAAGAGACGGAGGTCGAGAGAGAGAAAGGGAGACATGGAGAAAGTTTGAAAGGGAGTGAGAGAGTAGAGAAGGAAAGAAAGAAAGAAATAAGGGAAGGAAGGCAAAAAGAAAAAGTGAACGGGGGAAAGAAAGGGGACGATGAAGATAGAAGATGCGATAGTGCTATCATTGTTTTGTTTGTTTTTGTTGTTCTCGGCGTCAAAAGCGAAGTAGATGTAAAGGGAAAGGATGAGATGATGAAACATCCTCCCAAACAATAACAAAGATAAAGGAGTGTGAAGGAGAGGGTTGAATAAGATCTAGAGGGAGAGAGAGAGAGAGAGAGAGAGAGAGAGAGAGAGAGAGAGAGAGAGAGAGAGAGAGAGAGAGAGAGAGAGAGAGAGAGAGAGAGAGAGAGGAAAAGTGAAATGGTAAAAGGATGGACGAACGGAAGGAAGGGAGATAAAAGAAAGGAAATAGAAAAGAAGAAGAGAAATAAAGAAAATAGAAATAGAAAATGACGTAGAACATTAGGGTGGCTTAGATAAGATGTTGTAGCTGTAAGAGGTGATGTAGGCAGTTTCGAGTCGTAATCTCACTACTAAGAATGATAGTGACGGAAAAGATAGTGATGATGATAATGATAGTGATAGAGATGAAGATCGTGATGCTGACGATGAAGACGAAATGAAATGAATTATGAATAAACTTTGAGTATCTATGTCTTCAAGTGTGTTCTGTATTCCTTGGAAGGAACCGCTAGTTCTCCTTTAAGTGCTACGTAAGACTTGCAGATCCGAGATGGCACAGTCCGAATGTCAGTCAGAAAAGTAGATCGTAGTGCACTGACAGGTAGAGGGAGAACGAAGTTAAGAGAGAGACAGAGACAGAGACAGAGACAGAAGTAAAGAAAAAAAGAGAGAGGGAGAGGGAGAGGGAAAAGGAGAAGGAGAAGGAGAGGGAGAAAAAGGAAAAAAATAGAAAGAGCAAGAGAGAAAGAAAGAACAAGGCGAACGAAAAAGAGAGAAAGACAAAGTGCGAGAGAGAAAAAAAAAGAAAAAGAGAGAAAGATAGAAAAAAGTGCGAAAGAAAAGAAAAGAGAAAAGACGAAAGAGGACTATTGCAAGGTAGCAAATTTGATCATGCAGATGCAATTAACGAGAAAAAAAAAAACATGACTAAAGGAAAAAACAGAATTTTAGAAATGTCCTAACTCTCAGACTGAGATTTGATTTGAGTTCATTTATTAACTAACTTTACTAGTATTAATACAATTAATGTTAGTATTATTACTCTTGTATTATTTCTGTCGTATATAACCATAGTAACATTTTTCTGGTATTATTAACACGAGTATTATTAGTGTTTGTAATAGTTTTCTAGTTCTTGGTCCACTCGCGTTTCATCAGTTGTTGTATTAGTATTAGTACAGTTTTTGTTTAAATTTGCACGTGTATTATTGTTAATGCTGCAGTTGTAGTGGTAGTAGTAGAAGCAGTAGTAGTAGTAATAGTAGTAGAAGTAGTAGTAGCAGTAGTAATAGTAGTAGTAATAATTGTAATAGTAGTGGTATATTAGTATTAGTAGTAGTAGTAGCAGTAGTAATAGTAGTAGAAGTAGTAGTATTAGCAGTAGTAGTAGTAATAATGGTAGTAGTAGTAGTATATTAGTAATAGTAGTGGTAGTAGCAGTAGTAATAGTAGTAGAAGTAGTAGTAGTAGCAGCAGTAGTAATAGTAGTATTAGTAGTAATAATGGTAGTAGTAGTAGTATATTAGTAATAGTAGTAGTAATAATGGTAGTAGTAGTAGTAGCAGTAGTAATAGTAGTAGAAGTAGTAGTAGTAGCAGTAGTAATAGTAGCAGTAGTAATAGTAGTAGTAATAATGGTAGTAGTAGTATTAGTAATAGTAGTAGAAGTAGTAGTAGTAGCAGTAGTAATAGTAGTAGTAGTAATAGCATTAGTAGTAGTAGT
>NW_028234417.1:1459199-1469199 GCF_977035675.1 Penaeus japonicus | reverse complement strand
TTCCCCACCCCCATTCCTCCTCTCCTCATCCCCTCTCCCTCCCCCCTTTCCCACCATTTTTTTTTTTCAACAGGAGTGACATTGACCATGAGTAAATGTACATTAACCGTCTAAATATGTGATTGTGTACTTGCTTGATGTCGTGGCTGTGCATGCAAGCAAAAAAATGGGGAAAAAATGATAATGACTGTTTGTGGACATGTGTTTTTGAGATTTTTTTTTTCTTGGTTAGCGGTTTTGTTTTGTTCATTTTTTTGTTTTTGTTTGAGCATCTGGATCATCTGCATGTTTAATTGATATGAACGTTATTTTGACGCCCAGAACGAAAAAGAAGATGAAGAAGAAGAAGGTAGAATGTGTATGTATATATATATATATATATATATATATATATATATATATATATATATATATATTATTTATTTATTTATTTATATATATTATTATAATTTTTATACATATATTTATATTTGTATACATATGTATATATATATATATATATATATATATATATATATATATATATATATATATGTATGTATGTATATATATATTTATATTTATATTTATATGATATAGATGCACACACACACACACACACACACACACACACACACACACACACACACACACACACACACACACACACACACACACACACACACACACACACACACACACACACGTACGCACTCATATATTCATACATAGAAAGACTCTTCATTTCGATGGGTTCATGTTTATACTTTTGAATGCCCAAATCTGTTGGGTTTTTGTTTTATTAAGAAGTGAATAAACTCACATGGCGTTTTGTTGACCTTGGGTCGTGTTGAGTCCCCAGATGTGTGACCTTGCTTAAGTAATACACGATTATGGATATTTTCTTTGGAATCTTCTCTCTTCCTTTCTCCTTCTTCTTCTTCTGTGGGTCTTTTTTATTTTTTTTCATTTTTTTATTTGTTTTTGTTAGTTTTCATAATTTTTGTTTTATCTTAATCTTTTTATTTTTGTTTTTGATTTTCTCTGTGTTTCTCCTTTCGGCTCTTCCTTTCTTCATCGAAACCCATTCGTCTATTTTCTTCTCTCTCTTCTTTTTTTTAATCATTTTACGTTCGTTTCGCTATCTCTTCTTATTCCCTCCTTTCCACGTACCCTTTGCTCCTACCTTCCTCTTCTCCCGCTCCCCTGCCTCCTCTCTCTCTCTCTCTCTCTCTCTCTCTCTCTCTCTCTCTCTCTCTCTCTCTCTCTCTCTCTCTCTCTCTCTCTCTCTCTCTCTCTCTCTCTCTCTCTCTCTCTCTCTCTCTCTCTCTCTCTCTCTCTCTCTTCTGCATCATTCCTCTCCCCTCTCTTTCTTTCCCTCTCCCCTGCACCATGCCTCAGTCTCCCTTCCATCCCCGCCCTCTCCACCTTTCCCTCTTCCTCTCCCTCCCCTTCCCCCTCCCCGACTTCCCGTCTCTCTCCTCTCCCTCCCCTCCCTGTCCTCTCCCCTCTCCCTCTCCCTCTCCCTCTCCCTCTCCCTCTCCCTCTCCCCCCCTCTCCTACTCCCTTCACTCTCCCTCTCCCTCTCCCCCCCTCTCCCTTCCTCCCCTCACTCTCCACCCTCTCCCTTCCTCCCCTCACTCTCCACCCCCCCCCCCTCCACCACCCTTCACTGGCCTTCTAACTTATTCACGATTTACTTGCTCGTGCATGTTCGTGCGTGCAAGCAATTTTTTGTGAGTGTGTGTGTCTGATTCTTCATCTTTACATACCTCAGTTGCATGACTTAAATGTTGGTTGATTGATATGTCTGTCTTTTGATAAGTCTGTTAGATTTGGATTTTCGTGTTATCGGCATGTATCTGTTTGGGCATTTGTTTTTTTTAGGCATTGCAATCGTTGTCATTGTGTGTGTGTGCTTATGCTCAGAAATAATTCGTTATTGCAAGATGATTTGCAGTTCTCTGTTGTTGTTGTTTTTCAACCCCCTTCCCCCTCCCCCCCAAAAAAAAAGAGTAACAAAAACGCTAATGAAGCAACAGCAAGCGAGAAAAAAACCCTCTGCAACGCGTAAGGTTGTTGACAATGTTGCAGAGATGATCGTGAAGTGTGACCTTCGCCGCGTGGCTCGGCTGGCCCAAGGTGGAGGAGTCATTTGTGCGTCGTCTGTGAAGGAAATAGCACGGATTCCTTTGCATGGAACGGTATGAGGGCGGCGAAGGAAAATGGAATAAAGGATTGAGAAACAAATTGAATGGAGATGGAGGTGGTGGAGGTAGGAGAAGGAGAAGAAGGAGAAGGAGGAGAAAAAATGGTAATGATAAGAAGAAGAGGAAGAAGAAAAAATAGATGGAAAGGTAGGAGGGGGAAAAAAGAAGAAACAAATAAATATTGAGAAATAAAGAAAAAGAAAGAAAAAAAGAAACAAGAGATAATAATAATAGAGATTTATATATGTATTATTATTATTATTATTATTATTATTATTATTATTATTATACATGTACAGTGCGTGCTGTATAAAACCTAAAAAAAAGAAGCTATACTTGTTTCTCTTTGCATGTTTTGAAAATATGGTCTTAAATTATCTGTGCATGGCGTTCGTTGAAGAGTCTCAAAGTCGTTGAGTTGAAGTGAAGTGACTCGTTGGTGCATGGGATTATGGCGTCTTACATTGCGCTTTGCCAGTATGACGTGGTGCTTTGCTTTGTGCGTGTTGTAGGTGGCTTGGTATGACGGAGCTGCTGACTGGGTTAGGCTGTGGGCGCGCGAGTGAGTGCTGACGCGATGGGCGTGCTCTGTATTTTGTGCCTTCATGTTTTTTTTATTTTTTTTTATTTTTTTTTCGTCTATTTTTTGTTGTTGTTTAATTTTGTTTGTTTATGGTTGATCGCGTTGACTTGGGATGTCGTTTTTATATTATTTTTTTTCCTTTGTGATTGTGGGCGTGGGTTATGGTTCTTTGGGCGTTGTCGTGGCTTTTCCTCCGCGGCGGGCGGATATAGGAGAGGGCTTCGGGGAATGAGTGTGTGCGGAGGCGTGTTGGTTGTTTGGGTGTGCGTTGTGGGCGTGCACTGACCGCATGCAGACCTCGCAATAGTCACCCGTTTCAATTTTCATCGTTGTCATCAGATTTTTTTTTTTTTTTTTTTTTATTATTATTTTTTTTTTTTGCTTTATTATTTTTTTTGTTTTGTTATTTCTTGTTTTATTTATTGACTTTTTTATTTTCTTAATTCTTTGTTTTCTCAATTTCTTTATTTTTTGTTTATTCATTTTATTTCTCTTTCTATTCTACGTTTATTTTTTTCGATGGAACTACAATCATGTGTATGAGCATCATGCGATTTCGATTCCAGGGTAATTTGTAATTGCATGTGGTCCATGGTGGGGGGTAGAATCATAAAAGAGAAAAGAGAGAAAGAAAAAAAAGAAAGAAAAAAAGGGAGAAAAGAAAAAAGAAAGGTGGAAAGAAAGAAAGAAAATTAAATAAAAGAAAGAAGAAAATGGGGTAAAAATAAATGAAAAGAAATAAGAAAGGAAAGAAAAAAAGAGAGAGAGAAAAAAAATAAAGAGGAAAGGGAGAAAAGAAGAACATCAAACAAACATCGAACATCAAACATCTCGTTTGGTGCCGAGGCATGGACCCGATGTGCACTTGTTTTGATATCCTGGCTTGCTTGCTTGCTTGGTCCTGTCTGTTGCATCTCTGGAGGCTTAGTCTCTCTCTCTTTTCTTCTCTTCTCTTCTCTTCTCTTCTCTTCTCTTCTCTTCATAACCATAGGTAGTTGAAGTCGTACTTTTTAGTCGATGATGTTCCAGGGGTGGTGGTGGTTGTGGGGGAGGGGGGAGGGGGGAGGTCAGTTCCCTTGGATTAGCATTTGTAGTCGTCTGTGTGCGTGTGTTGACCTTATGCCTCCTGTGTTGGCTTGGCACTTGAAGTCGAAGCAAAGGTCAGTTGCATCACGGAGACGAAAACACCAACAGTTTGTTTTACACTTCCTTATTAATCATGTTTTTTTGTCGATTTTTTTATAGTGTTTTTATTATATTGGAATTATGTTTTTCGTTTGCATTGATTCATTGTTTGAATGGTATAGTGATATTGAATGAAACCTATTTACATAAACTATATACATACACATATTTGTGTGCGTTCGTGCGTGCGCACGTGCAGGCACATACATATACATATATGTTCACATTCACACGTGTTGTGTGTGTGTGTGTGTGTGTGTGTGTATTTATGTATGTATGTATTGTCTGTCGATCACTCTGTAAAAGCTCGAGCTCAGCCTTTATTTATACTCCGAATTGGCCCATTTTACGCCGGACACGTATTACAGGAATGATCTTCCTTTCCCTCCTCGAGGCAAAAAAAGAAAAACAAGAAAAAACAACATAAAAATAGATTTAAAAAAGGGAAGAAAAACTCGTTTGGTTTTGAGTTTTCTGAATGGAAACGAGCTCGCTTCTGGAGATTTATGATGTGGTTTGGGTATTTTCCTGTTTTTTCTTCTTCTAGATTTATTTTTTTCCTTCTTTGAGGAGAGAGGGAGAGAGAGAGACCGAGAGAGCAAGAGAGTGATAGCGAGAGATAAATACAATGGAGAAAGGGAGGGGAAGGGAAATATGTCGTCGGGTGCCGAGCCTTGGGTCCGAGGTGCACTTGTTTTGATATCCTCTTGGCTTGCTTGCTTGCTTAGTCCTGTCTGTTGCAGCTCTCGAGGCTAGCTTCTCTCTCTTCTCTTCTATTCTATTCTGTTCTGTTCTATTCTTTCTCTATCCATCTCTGTCTCTTTTTTTTCTTCTCTTCTATTTTGTCCTGTTCTGTTATTCTCTCTCTCTCTATCTATCTCTCCTCTCCTTCTGTCATTCTCCTTCCCTCCCCCCCTCCCTCCCCCCTTCCCTCTACCTCAGCCTCTCTTTTTTCCTTGAATGGGACAGAGTTTAGGGAAGAGGGGGGGGGGGTACACCTCTAAATGTTTACGATGTGAAAGTATTATTGTTTTTCTATTGTCGTAAATTCCCCCGTCGGCCGATTCCTGACTAATGAGGTGATAAGAACGCTGGGATTTTTGTTGTTTTTATTTCTGCTTTTTGTGTATTTGATTTGTTTGTTGCTTGTTATTCGTTGAAGTTATTGATTATTATTTTTTTTTATGGTTTATATACACTTAGGCTGTTATCATTTGTTATTAATGTAATTGATGCTGTTATTGTTATTATTTCTGTCATAATTTTCTTTTATTTATTATTATTGGTATTTCTGCTGTTATTGTGATTTTTGTCATAGTCGTTATTCGTATCGTCACCAATATAGTGATTGTGATTATATGGTTGAGGATGGTGATGATGATAATGATGATATTGATGATAGTGATAATGATAATGATGATGATGATAGTGGTAGTGACGACGATGGTTAAGAAGAAGAAGAAGAAAATAGTTATCACTTATCGTCTTCATTATTTCCATTCTTTGAAAAGGGTGTCACGCGCCGCCGTCCGCCGGGGCAAGGGGCGTCCGCGACCCTGGAAAGAGAAAGTGGTGGCTGAGGATGCTGCTAATGCCCTCTCTACAGAAGACATACTTATACCCTGTCTTCGGATAGTGGAGGGGCATACGGGCATATGGGATTCTTATTTGCGTGTGTATGAGGGGTATTTAGATTGTAAACTCCTATGTGTCTTTGAGTGTTGAGGGGTATGGCACCATTTTGCATCCATTGCGACCATTATTCTTAGAATACTCTGCTACCATTGTAATGCAACATGCATTGACCACTACTTGTACAAAGTAGAAGCGTTGTGCATACAAGTTTATTATAATCATCATCTCCATTATCATCATCACCATAAACATCATCACCACCCCCTTCACCACCACCACCATCATCACCATTCTCATCACCACTATCCTCCTCCACCTCCTCATCATCATCATCATCATCATCATCATCATCATCATCATCATCGCCCTCATACATGCTCATACACAGGATAAGGAGACACCTGTGTTTACAGGAAGAAGAAGAAGAAGAAGAAGAAGAAGAAGAAGAAGAAGAAGAAGAAGAAGAAGAAGAAGAAGAAGAAGAAGAAGAAGAAGAAGAAGAAGCGATGGTGGTAGTTTAGGAAAGCGAATATAAGGAAGGCCACAATAGAAGGTCATAGAATGGGCACTGGATAGGGCGTGGGAAGGTCGAACGAGAGAGAGAGAGAGAGAGAGAGAGAGAGAGAGAGAGAGAGAGAGAGAGAGAGAGAGAGAGAGAGAGAGAGAGAGAGAGAGAGAGAGAAGCAGAAGGAGGAGAAGATTTTGAATTAGGGGAAAAGGAAGAAGATAAAAAGAGTGGGAAACAGAGAGATATTGAGAATAAAAAGAGAGAAAGAGCCAGATCACGGGAAAAGGAGAAGAAACGAGAGAAAGAGAACGAGAAAGAGAAAGATTATGAAAGCAGAAAAAACGTCAAAGTTCGGAAGGGGGGGGGGGAAGTAGAAGTGTGGAGAGGAATAGCACGTTCTGCCACCAAAATGCACCGCCATCCACTCATGGTTGCCGAAGGGTGTCATTTTGGCAGCTCTGACATCCTGTGCCGCAGCGAAGCATGGTAGGAGGTCGTACTTCAAGTCGTTTAGGTTCCTCAAATTTCCACGGTACATACTCGCGCTCCTAACCTATGTCAACTATCATGGCATTGTGTGTGTGTGTGTGTGTGTGTGTTCATATTTTTTTTTCCTTCCTATGTCTGTACTTGTGTTTATAATTATCTTTTATTCGCTCATCCGTTTCCTTTATGGTTATTGCAATTTTCCTTCCTTTCCTTCCTTCGGCCGTTCCCTTCCTTCCTTCCTGCCTTCTTTTCTTTCTTCCTTTGCTCATTCCTTCCTTTCTCTCACGCGCCCTCACTCACGCCCTCATACTCTCACTTCCATCCCCTCCCTCATCCCTTCCCTTCCACCCACTCTCACATCCTCTCTCACTACTACCCCCATTCCCTCCCTCACCACTTCGCTCCATCCCTCCTTCCCTCCCTCCCAACCTCCATCTATCTATCCCTCCCTCCCTCCCTCCCATCCTCCCATCCTCCCATCCTTTTTCCCTCCCTCCCTCCCTCCCTCCCTCCCTCCCATCCTTTCTCTCTCTCTCTCTCTCTCTCTCTCTCTCTCTCTCTCTCTCTCTCTCTCTCTCTCTCTCTCTCTCTCTCTCTCTCTCTCTCTCTCTCTCTCTCTCTCTCTCTCTAATAACCATAGCAACACCAACAGCATCACCGTTCGACCAGGAAGAGGCGTGAATTGTGACCATGCGAGAGAGTGCTTGTCGACCAAGGTCTCCGTAAACGTGATGCGATACGTGATTTAAAATCGGGTGTGTGTGCGTGTTGAGACATGTGTAAGCACACACACGCACAGCACACGTACACACGCACACGTACACGCACATGCACACGCACGCGTACACGCACATGCACACGTACACGTACACGTACACATACACATACGCACATACACACACACGTACACATACACATACGCACATACACACACACACGTACACATACACATACGCACATACACACACACACGTACACATACACATACGCACATACACACAACACGTACACATACACATACGCACATACACACACACACGTACACACACACACACGCACACACACACACACATACACACACACACACACACACACACAGAGTATGGTAAGGTCTACATTAGATGGTAATGTTGCTTGTTTGAAATGGCGATTGTGTATGGTGACGATAAGGAACGGATATGATGACAATGGTGGAGGCTTGCCGTTGAAAGCAGTGATGAAGTTGTGTGATGGAAATCGCGACGGACACGTGGAATAAGGCGTGGGGGGTTGTGGATGCGATTATGGTGATGAGGATTCTGAGCATTATCCCTGAGCCTTGTTCTTCTTCTTCTTCTTCTTCTTTTTGTCTTCTTGTGGCTTGGTTGCTTTGCCTTATTTTTTTTTTGTCTCTTGGGATTACGTGGATCTATTTATCTCTCTCTCTCTTTCTCTTTCTCTTTCTCTCTCTTTCTATTTCTCTTCTTACCCATCTCCTTCTCCATCTCCATTTCCTCCCCCATCTCTATCTCTTCCTCTCATTCTATACCCTATCCCTCTATCCCTCCTTCATCCATTCCTCTCCCTCTATCCCTCCTTCATCCATTCCTCTCCCTCTCAATCCTTCCCTCCCTCTCCCTCTTCTTCAGTCAGTCAGTCAGTCAGGAGGGAGGGAGGGAGGGAGAGAGGGAGAGAGGGAGAGTGAGTTAAGATAGAGAAATAAGAAAAGAAGAAGATGGATAGAAAGGGAGTTGAGAGAGAGAAAGAGAAAGAGAGAGAGAAAGAAATGAGTGAGTTGAATAACTATAGAATGGTATAGTGCTTGCTTCGTTAAGTCACTGGCGTCTTTTTATTGTCTCCATTACTTGTAAGGGAAAGAGGCTTCGGCAGCGTGCGAGCCTCGTTTTGATGGCAGGACTTTTGATTCTTGCGATAGAGTAATGACAAACGCCTAAAACAGGTCGTCGACTGGCGTGTGTGTGTGTGTGTGTGTGTGTGTGTGTGTGTGTGTGTGTGTGTGTGTGTGTGTGTGTGTGTGTGTGTGCGTATGTGTGTGTGTGTGTATGTGTGTGTGTGTTGCCGTGTAGGCTCCCTGGCGCCACCCCCAATCGCACCCATCGCCATGCACGGCCGCCTGCATGCCACTGCTCTCCTTGCAGTGACCGCGGTGATTCATGATATTAATACTCGGTTTCACTGTCGTCGCTCTAATCCCGCATCTCTCTCGGGGACGCATGCGGACCAACATGGCGCATCCCCTTTTTTTGCACCAATGAGGTACATGCAATACGCGGTTCAAACGGCAGTCGCGGTGCTTGCTTGGATGGAGGAATAATTTGGAATCGGGAACTGTAACGGAGTTTTGGCCTTTCATGCACACGACATGAAGTCAAATGATAGGGCAGGGGAAAATGACGACGGGACAAGGGAATAAAGGCAATGAGAAGGAGAGAGAGAGGGAGAGCGGGAGTAAAAGGGAGAAGGAGAGGGAAAAGGAGAAGGAGAAAGAGGAGGAGAGGGATTGTAAGAAAGAGGGACATAGGGAGAATGAGAGAGGGAGAAGGAAAGAGAAAGGGAAAGGGAGAAGGAGAGGTATAGTTAAGAGAGGCGGAAGGAAAGGAAGAGAAGGAAGAAGAGGAAGAGGAGGATGAGGATGAGGATGCTCTCTCTCTCTCCATCTCCCTCTTTCTCTCTCTCTCACTCTCTCTCTCTCTCCCTCTCCCTCTCCCTCTCCCTCTCCCCCCTCCCTCCCTCCCTCCCTCCCACTCCCCCTCCCCCTCCCCCTCCCCCTCCCCCCTCCCCCCTCCGTGTATCTCGTAGCGGACCATATATTCCGGGATATTCCAACCTCGGCGACGTCCTACGGTGACGCTTCCTTCCTCATTGCAGCCGAAGGGATTAACGTCTTGGGCTGGCCGAAGGACCGACGGAGATCCAGAAGTCTTGCGTTGTGATTCAGAGACCGGGGAATCAATCGCTTTGGTAAATCGCCTTGGTTAATCGCGGGGCAGTAAAAAAAAAAGGGGGGGCGGGGAGGGAGGGAGGGAGGGAGGGAGGGAGGGAGGTTGGGAGGGAAGGAGGCGGGTAGGTAAGCTGGCAGGCAGGCAAGCAAGCAAGTAAGCAAGGAGGCAAGGAGGCAGGCAGGATATCAGTTGATTAATTGACTAATTTACTAGACCCCCTTCCCCCTTCCCCCCCCCACGAGAAGAAAGCGTCCCCGGATCGCGGTCGATGGTCGTCGGTTGCCATCGTAGCCATTGTTTTAATCTCGCTTATGGCTTCCGCGCGAGGGTCTGAGGGCGTGGATTTGCTCGGTTATGGCAGAAGGCGGCGGCGGAGTGGATATTTACGCGGCGAAAGCGGGGATAGGTGTACGGCAGGGGGCTGTGAAGTTCACTGGTGTACGGCAGGGGGCTGTGAAGTTCACTGGTG
>NW_028234417.1:1446699-1449199 GCF_977035675.1 Penaeus japonicus | reverse complement strand
CCTCTCCCCCCCTCCCTCCCCCCCCCCCCCTCCCTTCCCTCCCCCCCCCCCTCCCCCCCCCCCCTCCCCCCCTCCCTCTCTCCCCTTCCCCCTGTCCCTCCCTCCCTCTGTCTTTGTTTCTTCCCTGCCCCCCCCCCCCCTGCAATATCTCTCTTTATGTGCTACAGGTGTTTGTTTATGCTTACGGTGTGTTTAGTACAGTTGGTAAAAAGCATAAGGTGTTTATATATGTTTATCGTGATGTATGTTGGTCAGTGTTTATGGTGGTAAAGGTTGTCTTGATGTTTTTCCTTTTTTTTTTTTTCTTTTTTTTTTGGTTCGTCTGCAGAACAGGCTGCTTATCTGATAGTGTTGCTTGGTGTTTGTGTGAGGTTATGTTACATGCAGTATGTGTGTCGCGTTACACCTTGTTTTGGGTTTATAGTGCAGCGGCTTGTAAGTGTTACATCATGCGGAGCGTTTGTGTGTGTGTGTGTGCGTGTGTGTGTGTGTGTGTGTGTGTGTGTGTGTGTGTGTGTGTCTAATAGAGACTAAAAAGTACAGCCAAAGTCATATTAAAATGAAGAAGTGCATGTTTGTTTGTCGGACGATGTATCACAATGAGACGTTATTTACGTTGCAAAACATTATTTATATTAATTTCTGTGTTGAAACTGGTTTGTCGTAGTTGCATTAATTAAATTTTGATTTGGATTTGCTAAGCAAATATATGTTACAGTAAAGACGATTTAATTTCTGTAAGTAAATTATCTATTGTCTTTTAACTTGTTTTTTTTTTTGTATTTTTTTAATCATATTTATTTGATTTGATAGGGAAAGGCTAAAATTAATCGCATTTCGCACCAAATCCTTTTGGAATATGAAAGGAATACCGACCACCCTACAACAAAACAAATAGAATAGATACATTTGACAGGATACATTTTAAGCTGTTCTGTTGTTCCATCTCCCCCCCCCCCCCTACCGATGGCTCTTCCTTTTGTTAGGATAATGTGTCTTGGATATTCCAGTCCCGAGAGACGAGGGCCTGTTTGCGAGTTGTTGACGGGTGGATGTATTTTTTTTCCGCATGTATAGCTATGCGTTCACGTGTGTGTGTGTATGCGTGCGCGTGTGAGTGTGAGTGTGAGTGGGAGTGTGCGTGTGAGTGTGAGTGTGAGTGCGCGCGCGCATACACATACACATACACTCATATACACATGTATATATATATATATATATAAATACGTACATGTACATATATTAATTCACACACACACACACGTACATTCATTCATTCATACACATACACATACACATACATACATATACATGCACATGATAAAAAAAAAAAAACATAAAGAAAAAAAAATAAAAGAAAAAGAAAATAAGGCCTCTCCAAGATCCTCAGCTTCGTTATATGCATGGAGGTACCAGGAGGATGATATTGCATCAAGCGGTGTTGCACTGATAGGAGTGCGACGATCGAGTGAATCTATTGAAGGGCTGTTCATGCATTCTAATGACCATCTACGTCCCGAGGACCTGTGGGTTATTTTTTGTGATTTTTTGTGATTTTCGAGAATAAGAAATATGATGTAAGTCTGAAGATTTATGTATGAGAGGAGAGAGAGTTTTGTGTGTGTATGTGTGTGTGCGTGTGTGTGTGTGTGTGTAAAAGAAGTGTAGAAGTGAACATGGACTGGAGAGGAGATAGAGGTCACACTAAACAGTAGAAAGAGGGAAGGGATGGCAGAAAAGAGAAAGAAGAGAGAATTTAGAAAATGGAGATAACAGATGAGAGAGAGGGAGAGAGAGAGAGAGAGAGAGAGAGAGAGAGAGAGAGAGAGAGAGAGAGAGAGAGAGAGAGAGAGAGGAAGAGCGCAATCCTACACCTGTGCAAAAATCAGGATATAGTTACGTGCGCGCATGTTTATTTGCATACGACGCCCCCCCCCCCCCCCGCCAGTTTCTCCTCGCGGCAAACGCGGTGGAAAGTTGCAAATTGCTCGTTGTTCGTGAATGCATCACCAGGTGGCGCGGCGGGACCGGAGATGCGCGCGAAAAGACGAGAAATTGTTCAGAAGTTCAGGATGGTCAGAGAGTGCAGGTGCGCGCTAATGGCCTGAATACCTACATCAGTTTGAGTTGCGAGAACCGAGCGAGGATTTTGACTCGCAATTAGTGGCGATGCGGATTATGTTCATGTTGTTAATGAAGATCTCTTCTTAATGCATGTTGCATTTTTTTTGTTTGTTTAATGCGTGCGGTTCTCAAAAAGGCAGAGGGAATGAACAAGCCAAATTTATTAAGAAATGAAGAAAGCAGAAGATTTACCTGCAGACGTCTTTTTTTATTCTGACTTTGGGAATCGTCCAACTCTTCTCCTCTTGACTGATGCTGATCTGCACAATTTTGTTTGTTCATTCGTGTTCGTTTGGCCTTTGGTGCTTGTGCATGGTTGGGATTTTTTTCCGCGTTTTTCTTCGCTCGTGGGAAGGAGGGCGGAGATGCTTTGGTT
>NW_028234417.1:1439199-1444199 GCF_977035675.1 Penaeus japonicus | reverse complement strand
TTATCACCCCCTCCTCACCCCTCTCTTCACTCTCTCCTCCCCTCTCACCCCCTCCTCACCCCCTCTCCTCACCCCCTCCTCACCCCTCTCCTCATCCCCTCCTTACCCCTCTCCTCACCCTCTCCTCACCCACTTCCCCCCCCACCCCCTCCTCTCCACCCCCTCCTCACCCCTCTCCTCACCCTCTCCTCACCCCCTCCTCACCCCCTCCTCACCCCCTCCTCACCCCTCTCCTCACCCCTCCTCGCCCCCTCCTCACCCCCTCCTCGCCCCCTCCTCTGCTCACCTGACGAAGTCGACCTGTTGTCTGGTTGTTTTAATGAGCTTTATCCTTTTTTTATTCCCCCGGGGATGTGGAATTAATCATCTATATTAATATCATTGTCTCGTTCAATTGTTTTGTTACCCACCTCCCTCCTTACCCCTCTTATCACCCCCTCCTCACCCCTCTCTTCACTCTCTCCTCCCCTCTCACCCCCTCCTCACCCCCTCTCCTCACCCCCTCCTCACCCCTCTCCTCATCCCCTCCTCACCCCTCTCCTCACCCTCTCCTCACCCTCTCCTCACCCCCTCCTCACCCCCTCCTCACCCCCTCCTCACCCTCTCCTCACCCTCTCCTCACCCTCTCCTCCCCCCCTCCTCTGCTCACCTGACGAGTCGACCTGTTTAATGAGCTTTATTCCCCCGGTGGAATTAATCATGTCTCGTTCAATGTTGTTCAGCAACATTGCCAATGTAAATGTTATTATTGTGGCCAGGAAGCAGTTTCTTTGTTGTTCTTGTTCTTTGTCACTTTTGTGGTCTTGTCCGTCGCCACTTTTGTTTGTTCTTGTTCTTCGCCACTTATTTTGTTCTTGTTCTTCGCCACGTATTTTGTTCTTGTTCTTCGCCACTTATTTTGTTCTTGTTCTTCGCCACGTATTTTGTTCTTGTTCTTCGCCACGTATTTTGTTCTTGTTTTTCGCCACGTATTTTGTTCTTGTTTTTCGCCACGTATTTTGTTCTTGTTCTTCGCCACGTATTTTGTTCTTGTTCTTCGCCACGTATTTTGTTCTTGTTCTTCGCCACGTATTTTGTTCTTGTTCTTCGCCACGTATTTTGTTCTTGTTCTTCGCCACGTATTTTGTTCTTGTTTTTCGCCACGTATTTTGTTCTTGTTCTTCGCCACGTATTTTGTTCTTGTTCTTCGCCACGTATTTTGTTCTTGGCCACGTATTTTGTTCTTGTTTTTCGCCACGTATTTTGTTCTTGTTTTTCGCCACGTATTTTGTTCTTGTTCTTCGCCACTTATTTTGTTCTTGTTCTTCGCCACGTATTTTGTTTTTGTTCTTCGCCACGTATTTTGTTCTTGTTCTTCGCCACTTATTTTGTTCTTGCTATTTAACGTAAAGACTTCTTAGAATATGCAAGAGATTCGTTGATTGGTTATCTGTGGAAATGAGTTTACGTTGGTATTAGGTTAGCGGTGTATTGGGGCTTGTGGTGGAAAAAGGGAGACATAGTGGATGGACGAAGAGGAAGGAAAAGATAGATGGATGATAGGAAACGAGATGGAGACTTTTTTTTCTTCTTTTTTTAATCTTCCTTAATCTTCATTAATCTTAATTATCATCATCATTCTCATCATCGTTGTCATTATCATCGTCACCACAAACACCACCACCTTTTATTATTGTTGTTGTTGTTAGTAATAATAGTAGTAGTAGTAGTAGTAGCACTATTGTGATCATCATGTTTACTAATCGTTAATCACTATTTATTGTATTTTAATTTTCCTGTTGTTATCATGATCACGTTTATATACCTTTTTTTTGTTTTGTCCATACACTTACATTCAATTTTCTGCTTGGTTACACATTCATAAACATCATTTTGCTATTTTGTTTATACATTTACTCGCATTTTATTCTTGCTGTGCTTTAACATGTCTTTACATTTTTTTCTTGGTCATTTAGTCTCAACATTCACTCGCATTTACAAAAAAAAAAAAAAAAAAAAAAAATTACAATACATTTCTTCCCTTCAATTCAACAACACAAACACAATACCATCATCACCCATCCAGCGATACAACCCCCCCTCAACCCCCCCATCACCCCCTACCCCCATACCCATATCCTACCCCCATACAAAAAAAAAAAAAAAAAAAATGAATATTAGAACTCCTAAATCTCTGAAAGCTGCCCGAGTTCTTATGGTCGCTTTCCTCTCTCTTCTGCAGGTAAATGACGACCACGGTGACTAGCGGTGAGGCGAGACGTGTTCGTATGGTTACTACGAGGGGTGTTTGGAAGGTCGGTGGTCGGAAGGGTTGTTTTTATTTTTTTATTTATTTATGCATTTTTTTTATTTATGTTTTTTTTTATTTATGTTTTTTTAATTGTTGTGGGGAGGGATAGTGTATGTATGTGTGTGTTTGTTGTTTTGTTGTTGTTGTTGCTGTTATTATTACTATGATTATTATTGTTGCTGTTATTATTATTGTGATTGTTCTCCTTTTTATTTTTCTTATTATTATTGTTCTCACTATTTTGATCATTATTATCATTATGAGAGAGATAGAGACAGAGACAGAGGGAGAGGGAAAGGGAGATAGACAGAGACAGAGAGAGGGAGAGAGAAAGGGAGAGGGAGAAAGGGAGAAAGAGAGAGAGAGAGAGACATCTGATTCTTGTAACAGCAGACAGGCCTGACCTAACATGTCGGCGGTGTAAATAGTCACCTGAGACCCCCCCCCCCCCCCCGCTCACCTCTTCTCTTGCCGTCCCAGCCACCTCCTTCACCTTATTCCACCTGCCTTTCCACTCTCCACCTTGCGAGTTCTTCTCCACCTCCTCTTTCTTCTCTGTATCCTTCTCCATCATCATCGCCATCGTTATTTATCATTATCATCATCGTCATTATCCCCATCATAATCATCGTCACCACCATCATCATTATCATCACCATCAACATCATCACCATCATAATCATCACCATCATAATCATCACCATCATCATCAGCACCACCATCATCATAATCATCACCATCATCATCAGCACCACCATCATCATAATCATCACAATCACCACCATCATCATAATCATCACAATCATAATCAACATCATCATCATCATCCTCTTCGTCATCGTCAATCGTTGCAACTATCAATACTAGTGATACCGCATTTCCTTATCATTCATTACTCATGTTGCTACTCTTTGTTAATCTTCTCTGGCTTTATTCATGTCTTTTGTTTTTTGCCTTCTTTATTCTATCCTCTTTATACTCTGTCCTTGGCTTTGAAGTGACCTGTTCATGTCAGCAGCAAAATAACAGCGGGATTAAGTGTCACTGCAAGAAGACAAGAGCCTTAATTCATGTTATATTTGATTGACACCTCTTCCTTTGGTAGGGTTTTCTGTGTCTCTCTCTCTTTCCCTTTTTTCTTTCGCTCTATATCTCTCTCTTTCTCTTACTCTTTGTCTCTCTCATGCTCTCTCTCTCTCTCTCTCTCATTCTCTCTCTCTCTCCATCTCCATTCTCTCTCTCTTTCCCTCTCTTTTCTCTCTCTCTCTTTCCCTCTCTTCTCTCTCTCTCTCTCTCTCTCTCTCTCTCTCTCTCTCTCTCTCTCTCTCTCTCTCTCTCTCTCTCTCTCTCTCTCTCTCTCTCTCTCTCTCTCTCTCTCGCTCTCTCGCTCTCTGCGGCACAAATAATTTGAAACGTAAAATCCGGCATGACACACGCATGCAGCGCTGACATGAATCATTATGCTGACATTAATGATTATGCAATCGAGATGATGAAAGCTTCAGACTCCCTATTGACCGTAGCATAAGCCGTCTCCGAAACCACGAATTGCATAGACGGCAGTTGGGGGGGGGGGGGGGGCGCGGTGCCAACGTCAGGCGAGTCTCTTGAGGAGAACACTGTGGGGCGTGGGCGGGGAGGGTTGGGGAGGAGGGGGAAGGGAGAAGGGAGAAGGGAGAAGGGAGGAGAGAGGGAATGGGAGGGGGGGGAAGGAGGAGAGGAGCGGAGAGGGAATGAAAAAGGGGGGGGGGGGCGTGAGAGGGGTTAGGGGGTGGGGGGGGGTTGCGGTTATGTTTACGATTGGAGATTATGCTTATTGATATTTGATGGATTCTCTGCGATCGGGTTAGAAGATTGGAGTATTATGGAGAGGTTGGCTCAAAGGCTTATACTTGAGATTATTATTATTATTATTATTTATTATTATTTTTTTTTTATAGGACAAGATAATATATATATATATATATATATATATATATGTATGTGTATGTGTATGTGTATGTGTATGTGTATGTGTGTGTATGTGTGTGTGTATGTGTATGTGTATGTGTATGTGTATGTGTATGTTTATGTTTATGCGTGTGTGTGTGTGTGTGTGTGTGTGTGTGTGTGTGTGTGTGTGTGTGTGTGTGTGTGTGTGTGTGTGTGAGTGTGTGTGTGTGTGTGTATTGAGAACATGTAGGGCGCATCCATTAAGGAAGACCAAGGTGGAATTAAAGGCGTTTAACTCGTACATGAGAATGGTGTTGAGTAGCCATTCTTGGTGTTAAGGTACGCAACTCTGCAGCAAAAAGGCAGAACGCATTAACTCCAAAATCCATGTTTTGAGAAAATCGATGTTTAAAGGTTTGGCTCCATGTAGATTTATTTACTCCTATCATTGTTATCGATATACAAAACAGACCATACCTTTATTGACATTCAGACACCATGATGGTTGCATCAAAATTCGTCTTTAAATGACGATTCCACAGATACCAAATTCATCATAAAAATCGCATTTTTGGAGTTAATGCGTTCTGCCTTTTCACTGCAGAACTGTACTGGTGTCCCGTGTTTTTTTTTTTTTTTTTTTTTTTTTTTTTTTTTTTTTTTTTTTTTTTTTTTTTTTTTTTTTTTTTTTTTGGGGGGGGGATGTGATTACTCATTGTTATATTTCCTTTTTTCTGTATATAGTTTATATATATATATATATATATTTTTTTTTTTT
>NW_028234417.1:1411699-1421699 GCF_977035675.1 Penaeus japonicus | reverse complement strand
CTCTCTCTCTCTCTCTCTCTCTCTCTCTCTCTCTCTCTCTCTCTCTCTCTCTCTCTCTCTCTCTCTCTCTCTCGCTCTCTCTCTCCCCCCCTCACCCCCCCTTTTATCTGTGTCCTTCTCTCCCTCGCTGACCACGACCTTGATCTTATATTGAGACTTTATCGACGTTTTTTTATTTCTCTTTTTATCTACTGAGGCTGACGATAAGTTTGGAGTGTTGGGGTAGGTAATGGTATGAGAGAGAGGGGCAAGAGGGAAGGGGGAGAGAGAGGGGGGGAGGAGGGGAGGGAGAGAGAGAGGGGGGACGGGAAAGGGAGAAAGGCGGGAGAGAGGGAGAGGGAGAGAGAAAGGGGGGGAGTGGAGGAGGGAGAGAGAGAGGGGGACGGGAGAGGGAGAGGGAGAGAGGCGGGAGAGAGGGAGACGGGGGAGAGGTAGAGGGAGAGGAAGAGAGACTGGGGAGAGGGAGAGGGAGAGGGAGAGGAAGAGGAAGAGGAAGAGAAACGGGTGAGAGGGAGAGGAAGAGAGACGGGGGAGAGGGAGAGGAAGAGAGACGGGGGAGAGGGAGAGGAAGAGAGACGGGGGAGAGGGAGAGGAAGAGAGACGGGGGAGAGGGAGAGGAAGAGAGACTGGGGAGAGGGAGAGGAAGAGAGACGGGGGAGAGGGAGAGGAAGAGAGACGGGGGAGAGGGAGAGGAAGAGAGACGGGGGAGAGGGAGAGGAAGAGAGACTGGAGAGAGGGAGAGAAAGAGAGACGGGGGAGAGGGAGAGGAAGAGGGAGAGAGACGGGGGAGAGGGAGAGGAAGAGAGACTGGGGAGAGGGAGAGGAAGAGAGACTGGGGAGAGGGAGAGGAAGAGAGACTGGGGAGAGGGAGAGGAAGAGAGACGGGGTAGAGGGAGAGAGGGAGAGGGAGAGGGAGAGGGAGAGAGACGGGGAGAGGGAGAGAGACGGGGAGAGGGAGAGAGAGAGAGAGAGAGAGAGAGAGAGAGAGAGAGAGAGAGAGAGAGAGAGAGAGAGAGAGAGAGAGAGAGAGAGGAAGGGGGGGGGGGCGAGAGGGCGAAAGGGAGAGGGGGAAAAGAGAGAAAGAGAGAGGCTATTTCCTTTCTTTTGCTCAACCCACTCCACTTATATTTATTTATTTATTTATTTATTTATATCAAAAAGGTCATTAAGCAAAGAAAGGGAAGCAAAGGTCCTCTCCCATCGCCATGGTCCCAGAGAAGAAGAAACAGGCAGAGTGAGTGTAAAGGAGACAGACAGAGAAAGAAAAGGAGCCAGGCAGAGAGAGAAAAGGAGCCAGGCAGAGAGAGAAAGGGAGCCAGACAGAGAAAGAAAAGGAACCAGGCAGAGAGAGAAAAGGAGCCAGGCAGAGAGAGAAAGGGAGATAGGCAGAGAGAGAAAAAGAGCCAGGCAGAGAGAGAAAGGAAGCCAGGCAGAGAGAGAAAGGAAGCCAGGCAGAGAGAGAAAGGGAGACAGGCAGTGAGAGAAAAGTTAATCGTACATTGGACGCCCCACGTGACGAGCGAACGAGTCAAATGACCGGAAATTGGCGAAGACCACACTAGCAACGGGTAATCTTCCTAAATCATTTCTCCCGAGACATGCCTAGTGACTCTTTCGTTTTCTTCTTCTTTCTCCTCCTCCTCCTCCTCCACCTTCTCTCCTCCTCCTCCTCCTCCTCTATCTCCTCCTCCTCCTCCTCCTCCTCCTCCTCCTCCTCCTCCTCCTCCTCCTCCTCCTCCTCCTCCTCCCCCTCCTCCTCCTCCTCCTTCACATCCTCCTCCTCCTCCTCCTCCTCCATCTCCTCCTCCTCCTCCTCCATCTCCTCCTCCTCCTCCTCCTCCTCCTCCTCCTTCACATCCTCCTCCTCCTCCTCCTCCTCCTCCTCCTCCTCCTCCTCCTCCTCCTCCTCCTCCTCCTCCTCCTCCTCCTCCTCCTCCTCCTCCTCCTCCTCCTCCTCCTCCTCTTCTTCTTCCTCTTCCATCGCCACGCATCTAATCTTGTGGTGACCTCATAGAAGATACTGCCGGCCAGAGAAATCTTCGGTAGCCTTTAGGGAGCAAGAGTTTGTTTGTTTGTTTGTTGTTTATTTTTTTTTAATTATTATTATTACTTTTTATTGCGTGTATAATCTTTGTGATGAGAAAGTTTGTTTTAAAGAGAGGATTATTATTTTATTATGCTTATTGGTTTCATTATTATTTTCTTTCCGAGTATTGATGATTCTAATGATGATAGTAAGAATGATGGTAGTGATAGTGATGATGATGATGATGATGATGATGATGGTGATGATAATAATTGTTATGAAGGCAATAATTATAATGACAATGATAATGATGGTAATTATAATGGTAGTGTTGTTGATACTTAAACCTGTGATAATGATAATGAGGATAATGATAATAATGATACTGATAATGAAGATGATATACTTTTTTAAATGAAGATAATGACGATGATGATGTACATGATGGAATAGTCACAATTACCATTACAGTTATCGTTATCATTTTTTTTATCGTTATCATCATTTGTATATATATATATATATATATATATATATATATATATATATATATATATATATATATATATATATATCACCAATATAAAAGCAATAATGAACTTCACTGTGAAACCCCGCAACACAACAACCAACCAATATAGCTATATCTTTATGCTTATCTTTATAGCCCTTATTATTGTAACGACTACAACACATGTGTACATATACCCCCCCCCACACACACACACATTTCCAACCGGTTACACATCCCCCTCCCTCCCTCTTCTCTTTCCCTCCCCTCCTCCCTCTCTCCCTCTCTCTCTCTCTCTCTCTCTCTCTCTCTCTCTCTCTCTCTCTCTCTCTCTCTCTCTCTCTCTCTCTCTCTCTCTCTCTCTCTCTCTATCCCTCCCATCCCTTCCCTCTCCTCCCTCCCTCCTCCCTTCCTCCCCTCCCCTCCCCTCCCCTCCCTTCCCTCTCACCCTATCATTATTGTTTCTGGTGTGTTATAGTCTCCGTTTCGTTTCAACTATTGGTGTTATCACATGTTATTGTGTTAATCTCTGTTATCGGTGTTAGTATCACAGATGTGATTCGTGTTTATACCGGATGCAATGACTTTCATGATTATGTGATTAACGAGAGTAATTTGCTATAGAAGCGTATGCATGATTGCAAAAGGATGTGTGCGTTAACTAAGTATGTAATGGTGACTTATGGTGAACATAATTGCTTTGTTGAAGTTGATGGTAAAATGTCGGTGAAATGCGGTGATTAGGATGATGATGTTTATTATTGATATTTGTATTATGGTTAACGTAATTGGTATTTTTGTTATTACTGTTATTATTAATGTTGCTGTTATTATTATTATTATTATTATTATTATTATTATTATTATTATTATTGCTAATTATTACTATTGCTTTTTATTACTATTGATATCACTATTACTGATATTATTATTATTATTGTTGTTGTTGTTATTATATATTTTTATCAATTGTTTATCATTAATATTTGTATCATCATTATTATTGTAATTATAATTATCATAGTTACCATTATTATTATTATTATTATTATTATTATCATCATCATTATGAATAATGCGTGCGTGTGCTTGTAAAAGGATCACCAAATCCCCTTAGATCAAAAGACTCATCATCACCATCACCAAAATTTCTGTTCCGCGCATGACCATATCATGGCCGGGCGTCCGTCATGCACTGGGTTGCACTGGGCGTGGCGTGATCCGCTCTCCGCTTGCAACGTCTGCGGACAATGTTGATAGCTTTCTAGTCTTGTGCTTTGGCTTTTTTTTTTTTTAATGTGTTGGGTTATTTCCATTGAATTATATTTTTATTTGTAATTGTCATGGATGTTTTTTGTTTTTTTTTACTTTTGTTTTTGGTTGTGGTTGTGATGTTATTGTTGTTGTTATTAATAATGATAATATTATTATTATTATTATTATTATTATTTTTATTATTATTATTATTACTGTTATTGTTATTAGTGTTATTATTATTATTATTATTATTATTATTATTATTATTATTATCATTAGTGCCATTATTATTATAATGTAGTAGTAGTAGTGTTATTATTGATGATACGATTATTATCTTTATTATTAATTTTATTGTTTTTATATGCATGTATTTTTTGTATTATTAGTATTAGTATTGTATTTGTTTTTTGTATTATTATTATACTATTATTTTTTCCCGTTTTTTTTCTTATTCTTGTTGTTATTATTGTTATTGTTTTTGTTGTTATTATTATCATTATTATTGTTGTTGTTGTTTTTGTTATTATGATGATCATTATTACCATTATTATTATTATTATTGTTTTTATGTTCATTGTTGATATTATTATTATTGTTGTTATTGTTACCACAACTGATACTACTAACACTACTACCTGTAAAGAGTCAAGTTCAAATTTCTTAGCTTGTCCATGTCTGTATATACATGTACGTGTATATGTACGTAACCATGTGCACATGTGGAAGAATGTGTGCGTGCGAGTGTACACGCTCTAATGGCTGATGTGAAGTCCTGGTTACGTGTTCGACCGCTGGCATGACGTCATAGCGCAGATAATGAGTGCTAATGGACTATCTGTTACACCGTTGTTCCAACCGGATGACGAGGGCTAGTTGAAGGACCTGCAACATTGCACATTGCAATTTACGAAGGGCTTGCTCCTGGCATTGGTTTTGCCCATTTCCTTGCATGAAGGGGTGGGGTGGGGAGGGGGGGGGATTACGGAGGGATTTTGTGTTGTGAGAGAAGCCATGAGGGTTGAGGAGGGGGTAGGGGTGCGGGGGATGGGGGTGGAGCAGAGGTTGTAAGTGTTGGCGGTAGAGGGGAATGGGGAGGGGGATGTGAAGGGGGGGTCGGGTGACCGGAAGTGGAGCACTTGTTAGCTGTAGTCCTTCGTAGTTGATCTCGTTCTGGTGTGGGAAATCTTAGCATTTGGTTGCGGATTTGTTGCTTTGCAATAATTACACACACACACACACACACACACACACACACACACACACACACACAATGATTAGCACCATCATCATTATCATTAATTATAGCTTTTGTTATCATCTTATATCTTTATTTTATTGATTCCATATGTGAGGATATAACTAACATCCCATTCAGAGACGAACTATATGATTCTTCATTAGTCATGCGACCCGTGCATGACTTGGAATACAAAGATTACGATAGATGATAAACTGTGTGATCGAGGGGGGACCTTTGTTTTTGTTGTTGTTGTTCATCCTTACTGAAAATGATAGAAAATGATATAGTCCAAGGAACACACGCAAGTTGTCGGTTGAGGGCCCTCTGAAAGATATGTGTGTGTGTGTGTATTTGCGTTTGTTTTTGGATGCACTCACACATACGTACATGCACATACACGGACTGACATAAACACAAATACACACACATTAATACACACACACACTAACACACACACACACTAACACACACACACGCACTAACACACACACACACACACACACACACACACACACACACACACACACACACACACACACACACACACACACACACACACACACACACACACACACACACACACACACACACACACACACACACAACACAAACAAACACACACACACACACACACACACACACACACACACACACACACACACACACACACACACACACACACACACACACACACACACACACACACACACACACACACACACACACACATATGAACACACAGCCAAATATGTAAATCGTAGATCGGTCTTCCTTTTTTCCCTCTAGTGTTTCGCATTGATGTTTCCTTTCCCCGAGGCAACATGCAACATACTTGCAGGAAAAGAAAAATTAGCGAAAACTACACCAACAGATGTGTCACGGGTGCACTGCCCTTCCTCTCGATGGCGGTTGTTGAAAGGGACAGACGCTTATGTCATTGAATATATCTATATAGCCAGATCTATCTATCTATATTTGTATATGTATCTATCTATCTATGTTTGTATCTATATCTATCTACCTATATTTGTATCTATATCTATTTAACTATATTTATATCTATATCTATCTATATTTCTCCCTCTCTCTCTCTATCTATCTATCTATCTATATATATATTTTTTTTATTATTATTATTATTAATTTTTTTTTATATATGCGTGTGTGTGTGCTTGTGCTTTTGCGTGTGCGCCTGTGTCCGTGTGTCTCTTTTGCACAACCACGCCCGCCCATTACTATTTACTTCCAAGTTGAATCTGCTGCATCGACGTACGGTCCCATAATTCGGACTCATCACAAGATTTGAACCTTTCATCACCATCACCACTGTGTTACGCGACTACGAGATTGGACTCGTCTGACAGGCATTATTATTATCATCATCATTATTATTATTATTATTATTATTATCATTATTATCATTATTATTATTATTATGAGTAAGTTTTGCCTGAGGTATTGTAGCCACTGTCGAGGTTGTTGTTTTCTGAGGATAAGCCTTGCCTCGGCAGTGAGAGCAGTGATGAACCGCGGTGATTGTGTTGAAGGGAGGAAGGGGGGGGGGCGTCAGAAGGGACTGTTTTTTTTCAAAGGGGGTGTGGAGGAGAGGGGGAAGGCGCAAAGGGAATGGAGATGTGGCGCAGAGATCTTGAGAGCATTGTTATAGAGATAAGTTGTCCAGCTGGATCAGCAGGTGTCGCTGTCTTTCCCACTTTGTCTTTTTCTCCCTCCCTTCACCCCCCCCCCCCCATCATCTTGGTTAACCCTCCTCCTCGGATCACTGCTCGCCTCCTCTGCGCCCATTTAGGATGCTAGTTACGCCCGCGGAGGGGAGGTCAAGACGCCGGGGGGTGGGGGTGGGGGGCATGCTGTGTTACTGCTGTGTTACCTTTCAATGGGATATGGAATAGAAGGGGGAGGATGCGCACAGCGAATGGGAATAGGAGGGAATAGGAGAAGAGAAGGGGGAGAGAGGGACCATGTTGAGGAGGGGTATGAGGGGGGTGGTTGTGTTGGCCAAGATGGACGACTTGTCGCGTCGAGCTGACCGCTCGGGGAGGAGGCGGAGAGGCGAGACCGTGACTGGTTTATTGTCTCGTCTCTTTCATGCCAGGCTGTCCGGGAGGGACAGCAGCAGGGGAGGCGGGGACGGAGGGGGGGAGGGGGAGGGGGGAGGGTCTAAGCAGGTCGGAAGGTGGTGTTGTCATCTCGTTGACAGTGGCGTCACGATGTCCTGTTACCAAGGTGGACATTTGTTGCTACGCCCCGGCGGGAGGGGGGGGAGCCGTTTCGTGCGGGAAACAGTGGATCTACGCGGCAGCGCCTCCTCCCCCGTGGTGTCGCCGCCGCCGCCGCCGCCGCCGCTTCGGAATATCCGCGGAGGCACTCACGCTGGGCGCTGGGCTCGCTCGTCTCGGTCAGCTGTTGCCCCGCCGAGCTCTTTGGCTCGGACTTCCATGAATAGAAGTTGCTCTCATTATTTATTTTTGGACTCCCTTCTGTCAAGCGTATTCACGGAGAGGCGGCATTAGCCAGAATGACTCGATGCCGTGTCTTGAAGAATAGACGGCGGTGACGCAGCCGTAGCGAGGGGATCCGCGATTGATATGCAAATGAAGCGATCTCGCCAGCGTCACGATTGCATTGAGAAATTCAGCGAGAAGTCAATTCAGGAAGACTGGAGTTACGGAACTGAACTGAGGACATAGATACAGTGAGGCGAGAGTTTGCAGCGAGTATTTAGCGGCGACTTAGAGGCTCTGTCCGTCTTATAGGGGATGATAATGGCTGAGGGAGACGGAACGAGGACAAGGCTGCGCTCGCGTTTTCATTCCGCAGGAGAGGAAAGATAATTCGTGGATTTTGCGGAGAACGCACACACACACACACACACACACACACACACACACACACACACACACACACACACACACACACACACACACACACACACACATACATACACACATACACACACACACACACACACACACACACACACACACACACACACACACACACACACACACACACACACACACACACACACACACACACACACACACACACATACACATATACACATGTAGAGAGAGAGAGAGAGAGAGAGAGAGAGAGAGAGAGAGAGAGAGAGAGAGAGAGAGAGAGAGAGAGAGAGAGAGAGAGAGAGAATGTATCTGTGTTGTGCTAAGCACATACGCTTACTACTGCTGCTGCTACTACTACTACTACTACTACTACTACTACTACTACTACTACTACTACTACTACTACTACTACTACTACTACTACTACTACTATTATAACAACATCACTAAATACTTCTGTCTGTCTCCCCCTGCTCCTTGAGAAAATGGCCTTACAGCTGCGACATCGGCGACCACACGTCCTCCGGCCGGCACTGAACTGTGACCTCTCACACAGAGCCCGCAACACAGCCGTGGCAGAGGAAGGAGAGAGAGCGCAGACGAAGGTGAGCTCGGGGACAGAGGTTCTGTGTGAGCGGAAGCGACGACGGTTGAGCGCGCGATGCGGACAGAAGGAGCTCTATTAAAAGACGCCAAGAGGGACACTCGCGTCTTGAACCAATGCGGAACTAATCCTGGAGTGGAAAGTTTTTTTTTTTTTTTTTTTTTTTTTTTTTTTTTTTTTTTTGGGGGGGGGGGGGGAGGGGGGAAAGGGCAGAGGGTTGCTGTCGGTGTCACTCTGGATAAAGCTGCGTTGATGTCACCTCATGATGATGATGGGAAGAGGACGGGTGTCGTGAGTTTGAGCGTGAATCAAGTAAGAAAGGTGGAGAGGCCCTCTTGCGTGCTCAGAGCTTAAGATACCTCATACACCGTAAACCTTGAGACAGAACCATCCTTTAACACCATAATAGACAGAACCATCCTTCAAGACCTTAAACGACGGAACCATTCTATAAACCCAGAAAAAAAGTCAGAACCCTACCAACGAGCCGGGAAGGACAGCGGTTCGGGGACATGGATAAGAAAAGGACGCCATGGATAAAGATTTTCTTAGAGAGCACACCGTAAAGAGAGCCACCTCACGTTCCACAAAGCCCCAAGAACCAAGACGTGTGGCGAGAGAGGCTTAGACGGGGCCGTGAGTGCCGAGATAAAGCCACAGTAACGCAGGCAGAAACGGCGGTTCGCAAAACACATCGCAGGTCCTGCACTTGAACGGCCACAATGATGCTTGCATGTTGCTTCAAAGACTCCTTGTTGGCCGCCCTGTGGTCGTCGAGGCTTTAGTGTAAGTGTGTGTGTGTGAGTGTGAGTGAGAAGGGAAGAGTAGAGAAGAGAAGAGAAGAGAAGAGAAGAGAAGAGAAGAGAAGAGAAGAGAAGAGAAGAGAAGAGAAGAGAAGAGAAGAGAGAAAAGAGAAAAGAAAAGAAAAAAGAAGAGGAGAGGAGAGAGAAAATAAAGAGAGGAATATAAAAGAGAGAAGAGAAGAGAAGAAAGAAGAGAAGAGAGAGATAGATTGAATGTGTATGCATCGTTTTTTAATGTGGCAAGAGGAGTTACGACCAAGGACACGACAATGACTGACTTGTTGAGGTGGCCATAGCGTCCGGGCGAAGAGCCGCTACGTGAACGGGGAAGCTGGCGTCTGGTCGTAAAGTATTTTCATTCGGAAGGAAAACAAGGGAGATGATTTTATCGCCGATTAGAGGGGAGTGCTGCTACCCACCCCCTCCCCCCTCCTCACCCTTCAATCCTTCTTTAGCCCCTCCACCTCCCCGGACCTCCCATCACCTCCCTCGCCACCTTCATCTTCTTCATCTCCACCGTCACCTTCACCTTCATCTTCATCTCCACTTTCCCATATTTCTCACTATCACCTCTGTCTCTAACCCCCCCACCCAGCCCCCCTCCTGTCAAAGACAGCGAACAGAAGCCGTAGCGGCGAGAGCGCACGTTCGCCCGCTCCCTCCCCCTCCTCCTGCCTCCTCCTCCTCCT
>NW_028234417.1:1396699-1401699 GCF_977035675.1 Penaeus japonicus | reverse complement strand
TAGGGAAGTAGTTTTTCTGTGAGTTGTTGTGGGGAAGTAGTTTTTTCTGTGAGTTGTTGTGGGGAAGTAGTTTTTCTGTGAGTTGTTGTGGGGAAGTAGTTTTTCCGTGAGTTGTTGTGGGGAAGTAGTTTTTCCGTGAGTTGTTGTGGGGAAGTAGTTTTTCTGTGAGTTGTTGTGGGGAAGTAGTTTTTCTGTGAGTTGTTGTGGGGAAGTAGTTTTTTCTGTGAGTTGTTGTGGGGAAGTAGTTTTTCTGTGAGTTGTTGTGGGGAAGTAGTTTTTTCTGTGAGTTGTTGTGGGGAAGTAGTTTTTCTGTGAGTTGTTGTGGGGAAGTAGTTTTTCTGTGAGTTGTTGTGGGGAAGTAGTTTTTCCGTGAGTTGTTGTGGGGAAGTAGTTTTTCCGTGAGTTGTTGTGGGGAAGTAGTTTTTCTGTGAGTTGTTGTGGGGAAGTAGTTTTTCTGTGAGTTGTTGTGGGGAAGTAGTTTTTCTGTGAGTTGTTGTGGGGAAGTAGTTTTTCCGTGAGTTGTTGTGGGGAAGTAGTTTTTTCTGTGAGTTGTTGTGGGGAAGTAGTTTTTCTGTGAGTTGTTGTGGGGAAGTAGTTTTTCTGTGAGTTGTTGTGGGGAAGTAGTTTTTCTGTGAGTTGTTGTGGGGAAGTAGTTTTTCTGTGAGTTGTTGTAGGGGAGTAGTTTTTCTGTGAGTTGTTGTGGGGAAGTAGTTTTTCTGTGAGTTGTTGTGGGGAAGTAGTTTTTCTGTGAGTTGTTGTAGGGGAGTAGTTTTTCTGTGAGTTGTTGTGGGGAAGTAGTTTTTCTGTGAGTTGTTGTGGGGAAGTAGTTTTTCTGTGAGTTGTTGTGGGGAAGTAGTTTTTCTGTGAGTTGTTGTGGGGAAGTAGTTTTTCTGTGAGTTGTTGTGGGGAAGTAAGTAGTTTTTTCTGTGAGTTGTTGTGGGGAAGTAGTTTTTCTGTGAGTTGTTGTGGGGAAGTAGTTTTTCTGTGAGTTGTTGTAGGGGAGTAGTTTTTCTGTGAGTTGTTGTGGGGAAGTAGTTTTTCTGTGAGTTGTTGTGGGGAAGTAGTTTTTCTGTGAGTTGTTGTGGGGAAGTAGTTTTTCTGTGAGTTGTTGTGGGGAAGTAGTTTTTCTGTGAGTTGTTGTGGGGAAGTAAGTAGTTTTTTCTGTGAGTTGTTGTGGGGAAGTAGTTTTTCTGTGAGTTGTTGTGGGGAAGTAGTTTTTCTGTGAGTTGTTGTGGGGAAGTGGTTTTTCTGTGAGTTGTTGTGGGGAAGTAGTTTTTCTGTGAGTTGTTGTGGGGAAGTGGTTTTTCTGTGAGTTGTTGTGGGGAAGTAGTTTTTCTGTGAGTTGTTGTAGGGGAGTAGTTTTTCTGTGAGTTGTTGTGGGGAAGTAGTTTTTCTGTGAGTTGTTGTGGGGAAGTAGTTTTTCTGTGAGTTGTTGTGGGGAAGTAGTTTTTCTGTGAGTTGTTGTGGGGAAGTAGTTTTTCTGTGAGTTGTTGTGGGGAAGTAGTTTTTCTGTGAGTTGTTGTGGGGAAGTAGTTTTTCCGTGAGTTGATGTAGGGAAGTAGGTTTGAGTAAGTAAGATGCGATTCTTGTTTACTTGGGAGAGCGTAGGTTTGATTCTGATTTTCGTTCAGCTATGTCTTTGTTTTTTTTTGTTCTCGTTTTTTAATTTATTTTGTCTTGTTTTTGCCTTTCTCTTTCTTTTTCTTACTCTATTGATTTACTTTCTTTTTCTTTCTTCTATCTCACTTCTCTCTTACTTCCTCCCACCCCCCTCCCTCTCTCCCTCCCTCCCTCTCCTCCCTCCCCTCCTTTCTCCTCCCTCCCTCCTCCTCCCTCCTCCCTCCTCCCTCCTCCCATTCCTTCTCCCTCACCCAACCCCCTTTGGCCCCACCTCTTCCCTCCCCCTCTCATTTCCCCTCCCCTTTTCCCTCCCCTTCCCCCTCCCCTTCCTTCCCTCCTTGCCCCTTCTCTCTCTCTCAGTAATCTTCCCTTCCTCCGTTCTTCCCCTTCTCACCCCCTCTTTCTCCTTCACCTTCTCCTTCTTTCTCAACATGTCGTACATTCGCACTTACATGCATGATATCATCATGCACTGGGCCAAGGTTTGCCCAGCAGCATGACAGGCAGGGTCTGTGTTTGTGTGTGTGTATGTGTATGAGTGAGTAAGTGAGTGAGTGAGTGAGTGACTGAGTGAGTGAGTGAGTGAGTGAGAGAGAGAAAGAAAGAAAAAGAAGAGAGAGAAAGAAAGAAAGAAAGAAAAGGAATGGAGGGAGGAGGGAAAAGAAGGATAGAAGAAGGGAGGAAATGAAGGAGGATAGGAAGGAGAGAAGAAAGGCACGAGGAAGGGAGGGAGGAGAAAGAGGGGATGGGAGGAAAGAAAGGAGGGAGGAAAGTAGGAAGGGAAGAAGAGAAGGAGGAAGGGAAGGAGGGTGACAAGGGAGGAGGGAGAGTGGGAAGGAAGAAGAGGAGGAGGAGGAGAGTTAGAGAGGAAAGGAAGGAGGGAGAGAGGAAATTATAGAAAAAAGGAAGGAGGGAGAGTGGGATAGAAAATGAGGAAGATAAAGAGGAAAGGAGGGAGGAAGAAAGAAAGGAGAGAGAAGGAGGGATGAGAGGAAGGAGGAAGGGAGCGAGGGAGAGGGAAAAGGAAATGAAGGAGGAAGGGAGGGAGGGAAGGAAGGAAGGAAGGAGGGAAGGAAGGAAGGAAGGAAAGAGGGAGAGTGGGATAAAAGAAAATGAAGAGTAGGAGAATAAGAAAGGAAAGGAGAAGGAGAAGGAGAAGGAGAAGGAGGAGGAGGAGGAGGAGGAGGAGGAGGAGGAGGAGGAGGAGGAGGAGGAGGAGGAGGAGGAGGAAGAGGAAGAGGAAGAAGAACGTGCACTGCCTGTCCGCTTCATGCCTTCCCGCGACGACAGAGCACGGCGGGCGGGCGGGCGCTGCGTCGCGTCGCCGCCCCCGTCATGCGTGGCTGGGAGATCTCGTGCAGGCGACGGCGGCACGAGGTTGGGGAGGGCGGGGGGGGGCGCATGACCAAGTTCGTGCGGTAGCGTAGTTCAGTCTTGGGGGAGGGGAGGGGGGGGAGGAGGGGAAGGAAGAGGGAGAGGGAGGGGGAGGAGGAGGAGGGGGAGGGGGAGGAGGAGGAGGAGGGGGAGGAGAAGGAGGAGGAGGGGGAGGTGAAGGAGGAGGAGGGGGGAGGAGGAGGGGGAGGAGAAGTAGGAGGAGGGAGAGAGGAAGGAGGAGGAGGAGAAGGAGGAGGAGGAGGAGAAGGAGAAGGAGAAGGAGAAGAAGGAGAAGAAGAGGGAGGGGGAGGGGGAGGGGAAGGGGAGGAAGAGGAGGAGGAGGAGGGAAGGAGGGGGAATAGGGGGGAGGAAGAGGAGGGGGAGGGGCAGGGGGAATAGGAGGGAAAGAGGAAGAGGAGGGTAAGGGGGAGGAGGAGGGGTAGTAAGAGTAGGGGGAAGGGGTGGAGTTGAGTGGGAGGAGTGTGGCGTGAGGGAAGAAATCTGATTTTACTTTCAGGGATTTTACTTCTTGAATTTTTTATTTATTGATTTTTTTTTATTCATTTGTAGTCAGTGTATTATTTTTGCTGATTCGTTTTTGTTATGAAAGGGGTGGGTGGGGGTAAGGGGTAAGGGCTGGGAAATGGGGGAAAAACAAGCAGAAATGATTCGCAGATACAGGAATGAAATAGAGGAAAAATATCGATTGTTTTTGTTATTGTTATCATCATCATCATCATCAGCATTATTATTATTATTATTATTATGAAGAGGAAATAATCGATTGATGTTGTTATTATTATTATTATTATTATTATATTGTTATTGATATTATCACTATTATTGTTGTTATTGTTATTGTTACTGATATCATCAGAGAGAGAGAGAGAGAGAGAGAGAGAGAGAGAGAGAGAGAGAGAGAGAGAGAGAGAGAGAGAGAGAGAGAGAGAGAGAGAGAGAAATTATATATATATATATATATTTATTTATCTATCTATCTGTGTCTATGCGTGATATATATATATATATATATATATATATATATATATATATATATATATATATATATATAGAGAGAGAGAGAGAGAGAGAGAGAGAGAGAGAGAGAGAGAGAGAGAGAGATGGCGGAGGGACTCTGGTTCACCTTGACACCTCGGTCCTGCACTTAGTCCGTCTTACTCAGCAGGATCTTATTTTTTCTTCCTCTCTCTTTTTTTATTGATGAAAAATCCTGCAATTGCGCTGCAACTAGAGTTCGAGACGAGACGATGCTTCTCTTACTAGATTGATCCTTTTTGGGGAAAAAATATGGATGTTCTATGATCTTTTTGGGAAAAAAATAAAACTATGGATGTTCTAAAGTGTGTTGTGTTGTTGTCTATATTTTTTTCGTTCATGTATATGTCTATTTATTGATCGATTCTTTGATTTATGTACTTATTTGTTGATTGATCTTTGTTGGGATGTTGCAAAGACTTCCTGGTTAGTCCCTGCCTGTCTTCGGCGACGAGTCTGAGCCGTTCGGGCGAACTCCAGGTTACGGCTCGGAGGATTTTCATATTTCTTTTTCCTTTTTCTTTCTCTCGCGTTTAAGGAAGTATCTCGGAAGATGATTTTCTTGACGTTTATTATTATTTGGCGAAGGCGTCGGTGTGAGGCTTTGCGGGAGACGAGGCTTAGTGCGCTTAGTCTCCGTGGCTTATCCTTGTGAGGGCTGTGACAAGTGTTGTCAGGATGGGGGGGTGGGGGATACTTGGAGGGTGGGGGTGGGAGGGAGGGAGGGAGGGAGGGAGGGAGGGGGGGAGGGAGGGAGGGAGAGAGAGGGTACTTAGAGTTGGGGGGGAGAAGAAGGGAAGTGGGGTGGATAGGTGGATTGGGGGGAGGAGGATGAAAGCGCTAATGGGGAGCAGGAGGGATGGGGTTTTGAGAAAGGGGGAGGGACAAAGGGGAGAGTTAGAGGGGATGGGGGTTTGAGAAGGGGGTTCGAGGGCCAAGTGCAAAGGGTG
>NW_028234417.1:1369199-1384199 GCF_977035675.1 Penaeus japonicus | reverse complement strand
TTTTGTTTTTGTTTACTTTTATCAAGTCTGACTGTAGTTGAATTTCATGTAACCTCACTTGTACGTTGCTGAGTAGGGTTGATTTTTAAAAGCCAGGTTAGCAAGGGACCCCACCTCTCACAAGGGACCCCACCTCTCGCAAGGGACCCCACCTCTCACAAGGGACCCCACCTCTCGCAAGGGACCCCACCTCTCACACGCCCTCTTTGACTAGCCAATTTAGGTACGTTTGATAGTCTGACACTTGAGAAATTGCTTGTAAACATTGCATGCGGCGCTTTCAAATTGAACACCGGGGCTGGAACACAATACCCACGGCCACACACCGAGACTATAATACAACAATGGCTTGTGATTCTCTCGTTTTTTTGTTGTTGTTGTTATTGTTTTTACGAGGGTGAGATAGATATGAAGAAAAGAAGCTATTCTCAGCGGATGGTTGTTTTGTCAGATATTTTATGATGTTTTTACATTCCTTGGTGCTTGATAGCTTCGAAGTCCGTGCTCTGTTAGCTTTGGATTTCATGCACGTAAAGGGAGCCAAAAGAAAGAAAAAATAATAATATGAATAAAAAAACAGGTGCATTGCAATGAATTATCTGACACGCAAAAAAAAAGTAAGAAACCTGAATAAGAAAACAGGAATTTAACCCAGCCGGCTGATGCACATTGTTTACGTGTCAGAGCATGGACACATGTACACTTAACCTGCCGCACAGTGTCTCTTTCCATTTGCATAACACTTGCCCCCGACCAAGCACTGGCACGTGCGATGTTTTACACGTGACCTCCGCCCACGCACGCCCTGCCAGCCGGCCGCATGTGTCTCGGTCCTCGCCGCTTTCACCTGTGGCGCGGGCTTCGGCTTCTCTTTCACGTGAGCGCTTCGGTTTCGTTGGATTTCATGCGTGGAGCGATGTCCCCCGAGAGCGTCGGATTGCCTCTTGCTCTGCGACGGGCGAGGAGGGACTCTGCTGTGCGGGGATTGGGGTGTGGCGTGTGGATGCTGTTCCGTTCCGTAGAGATTAGTCAGTTAGCAGCCGCACACATACGCACACATACGCGCACACACACACACACACACACACACACACACACACACACACACACACACACACACACACACACACACACACACACACACACACACAAGCTGAACTTAAGAAAAATACCCTGTAAAAACGGAGTTATTTCTAAATAAAAGCTTTTCACATTTTTTCTCTCTCCAACCTACTCAAAGCCCTTCCTCACAGTCATGCAACAGAATGCACTAGAGCGCCCCCCCCTCCTCCGTTCCCTCTCTCCCTCCCTCCCTCCGTTCCCTCTCCCTCCCTCCCTCCCTCCGTTCCCTCTCCCTCCCTCCCTCCCTCCGTTCCCTCTCTCCCTCCCTCCGTTCCCTCTCTCCCTCCCTCCCTCCCTCCGTTCACTCTCTTCCCCCCCCCTCCCCCTCCTCCAGAGGCCGAATGTCCCCAAGACGATGACAAACCCTCAAGGAAGTGCAGGTCTTCGTCGTCGTCGTCCTCCTCCTCCTCCTCCTCCTCCTCCTCCTCCTCCTCCTCCTCCTCCTCCTCCTCCTCCACCACCACCACCTCCTTTCGTCCTCCTCCTCCTCCTCCTCCTCCTCCTCCTTTCGTCCTCCTCCTCCTCCTCCTGCTCCTCCTTCTCTCGTCCGCCCCTCCTGTCCCCTCTTTACCCCCAGTTCCTCCTCCTTCTCCTCCGCCCCCTCCTTCTCCTTCTTATCCTCCTTCTTATTCTTATTCTCCTCCTCCTCCTCCTCCTCCTCCTCCTCCTTATTATTATAATAATGATAATTATTATTATTATTATTATTCTCTTCCTTCTCCTCCTCCTTTCCCACTTTTCCTCCTCCTTACTATTATTATTATTATTATTATTATTATTATTATTATTATTGTTATTATTCTCTTCCTTCTCCTCCTCCTCCTCCGTGTGTCTCTCCCTCGCCTGTGATAGATAACGTTTGTTTTCGTTTCAGGGCGCAATTGTACAGTCTTTTGTCAGTGTGGGGAGCGGGTCGAGTGGGGGTGTGGGGGGGATGTGGGGGAGGGGAGAGTAACGGGTTACCTTTTAAGGTTACTAGGCTAGCTTTTCTTTTCTTTTCCCCTGTGATTGATACGAAATTGGTCCCTTCCGAATCTTGTGTTATCTGCGTTAAGTGCTCGAGGGTGTTGTTATCAGCGCGGCCGACCGACTGAGTACGAGACCGAGGTTGAGGATCCGGCATTCGGTTTGGTGATGATGTTGTTGTATAATAAACGAATTGATGGATAGTTATTTGTCTTTATTTCTTTGGGATTTATTTGCGTTTGATGGGTGGGTTGATGAACACTGTGGTGGTTGATGTGCCGTTTATGTGACTGGCACACTTACGGGGGTTTATGTGGATTATTATGTGTTTGTGTGTACTAGGACATATGTCCATCTTTATGTCTGTCTATATATTTCTGTATTTATGCATTTGTATGTATGTCTGTCTATCTATCTATCTGTATAGCTACTTATCTAGGTTTGTGTGTGTGTGTGTGTGTGCGTGCGTGCGTATGCGTATGCGTGTGTGTGCGCTTGCTTGCCTAAGTCTATACGCTCATAGGTTACACATACATACATACCCACACTGCTAGATCAGCGTCCATAACTCACGATCTCACAGGCGGTACAATCCTCATTTTTCTCGTTCTTTTCAGGTACGTGTGATTTACGAGAGCGCTGCGATCGGCACTGAAGCGGCGCCTCCACTCCGACGCAGAAGGGAGGTCCCGAGCCGCAGGTCTGTACGAGTTACTGAACGAGTCTTCAGATGTTGGTTGGGTCGTGAAAGTGAGCTGCAGTATCGAGGGCTTTGGGTTCACTGTATCAGACGAAAGGTGGTCTGAATAAAGCGCTGTGATGGGCTGGATTGGTGCTTGCGATAGGCGCTGTGCTTGACGTATCCTGCCCCGCCGTCAATTGCTGTCCTTGGGGACCTTCGTGTTAGGCGTTGTGCATGGGGCTCCCTGACTATCAACAAGTGCGCATGGCATGTCCTGAATGGCATCAAGTGAGCTGTATAATGTGTGGATTGTCAGCAAGTACTCTGCATGGCGTCATATGATCGTCGCAAATTGTGCATAACATGCCTGACTGCGAGAGTTTATAATGCACAATGTGCCCGTGGTCTTGCACAAGCGAAGGGCCGAAGCGGGAGTGACCAAGACAGTAAAAAAAAAAAAAAAAAGTCTTTGATCATCGCAACAACAGTTGCTCCTCGTCAGTAGCAGGAACTACACTCGTTGGCTCCCCCTACTCACGTCGCAGAATAACTCCCTTGAACGACGACGTGGCTACCTCTCCTCAGACGTTTGGCGACGCTTGCCGGTTCATTATCGCCGGCGATTTCTCCTCCGAAGCCGCCGTAATCCCCCCCCCCCCCGCCCTCCTCCCTTGGGTTCTCTGATGTCGAACACCAAGCCGGCTAATCGCTGGACGCAGGGAGACTATCAGCCACCATCAGGCAATAGCTCTTCCTTTCTCCTCCTCTCCTCCTTCTCTCTTCCTCCACCTTCTTCTCCCTTTCCCCATACTCCCAGCCAACTCCTCACCCTTATCGCCCCCCTCCCCATTTCCCCTCTACCCTCCCCCCCCTCCTTTCTCTCCATGATACCGTGCACACTTCAATTGCACAGCGGAGCGTGTCGGGTACACCTCTCACACGTGCGATTCCCACCTGCGGCTTCTCTCATGTGCGGCGCTGCGGCATCATGTGCTTGCCTTGTCCTGTCGCAGGCGGGGCATGTGTGTCTTGCGGTGCAGCAGGTGCATGGGAGAGGGAGAGGGAGAGGGAGAGGGAGAGGGAGAGGGAGAGGGAGAGGGAATAGGAAGGGGCAGAGGGGAAGGAGAGGGAATAGGAGGGGGATGGGGGTAGGGAGAGGGAATAGGAGGGGGTAGGGAGAGGGAAAGGGAATAGGAATGGGGAGGGGGGAAGGAGAGGGAATAAGAGGGGGGTGGAGGAGATGGAGAGGGAATAGGAGGGTGGTGGGGGAGAGGGAGAGGGAGAGAGGATGGAGAGGGAGAAGGAGATAAAGAGAGAGAATGAGAATAAGAATGAGATTTGTATATATATCCATGTGTGTATGTATGTATGCCTGCTTGGCCGCACGCTTTTATTTCATCTCATCTTGGGGAAACGTGATATTGTCATTCCTCTGGTGCTTTCCCCCCTCCCCCCCTCCCCCTCCCCTTGTGCCCAAAGCCTCGGGTGCCGATGCAAAAAGAAGGCGAGTCTCGTGAGGCCCGCTGACTGGCAGGGGCCACGTGAGACCGCGCTGCCGCCGCCGGGTGCTCGAGTCGCTGCCGCCGCCGCCGCCGCCGCTTGTCCTTCTTAGCAGGATATGAAAAATCTTCGCTTTTTAGTGAGGCTGATAAAATGCCCTCTGAGATCTGTTTAGTTTTTTTGCTTTTTTTTCTTCCTCTCTGTCTGTGTGTGTCTGTTTGGTTCTGTCTCTGTCTTTCTATCCTAATATCTCTATATATATCTCTCTCTCCCTCCCTCCCTCCCTCCCTCTCTCTCTCTCTCTCTCTCTCTCTCTCTCTCTCTCTCTCTCTCTCTCTCTCTCTCTCTCCCCCTCTCTCTCTCTCTCTCTCTCTCTCCCTCTCTCTCTCTCTCTCTCCCTCTCCCTCTCCCTCTCCCTCCTTCCCTCCCTCCTCCCCTCTCTTTCCCTTTCCCCTCCACTCTCTCTCTTTCTCCCCACGATTGTTCTTGTTACTTTCATCACCATGGTCATCAGTCATCGTAAATCGTTTTCCCCAATTGCAATTATCATTATCCATCATCATCATTGTGTGTTGCCGTCACACCGCAGCGCCAGTTCCGCCCGCTGCCCTTGTGACGTTTGAATTACTTACGGTTGATTCACCTAGTTAGCTTTCGTTCATTAATTGGTTGGTTGGTTTATTTTTTTTTTTTTTTTGGTTTTGTTTTGTCTCCGGTTCTTTAAGTCGTTCGTAGGTGTTGGTTTAGGTTTAGTTTTTGTCAACGAGGATTATTATTATTTCTGTGCGTCTGCGTTGGTGTGATCGTGAAACAAGAAAGAAGGAAGAAAGGAGGCATGAAAGAAAAAGGAAAGGAAGAAAAGAAAAAAGAATGAGAATTAAAGAAAAAAAAGAGAATGAAAGAAAAAAGAAAGGAAAACTAAAGAGAAAGAAACAAATAAAAAAGAGAAAAAAAAGGAAAAAAAGAAAGAAGACAGTTAAAGAAAGAAAGAAAGAAGACAGTTAAAAAAAGAAAGAGAGAAGAAAGAAAGAAAGAAAGACAGAAACGTGTCACTGTATCTCCGGCCACGTTTTGCTATTTTCCCATAAGCAACAGCGACACCTTTCGTAAGAAGTCGTGAGTGGTAGTGGTTAGGGTCGTGATGTGTGGCGTGATCTTTTCCATTCTTTTTATTCCACTTCAAACCACGATAAGTGATTGTCGGTGAGAAGTCGTTTGTTTCAGAAAATTATCACGAAATTTTTCTTTCTTTTTTATCGTTTTCCATTTTTGTTTTTTCTTGTCTTGGCGTTTTTTTTTTGTTTTTTTTTTGGTGTGTGTGTTTTTTTTAATGATTTTTGTATATTTCTTCCTTCTCTTTTGTCGCTCTCTTGTGTAAGGCAACCATGTTATGATTGATTTTTAATATGCTTAATCAAGACTGTCATCCATGATGCCTATAACATGATTTCGAAAGAGTGAGAAAGCGTTGAATTGATCCACATTGATGCCTCGAATCACTCACCGACGTCGAATTCGAACGGACGTCGATCCAACTGATTCGAAACACTGACACGAAATAGATAGTTCCGAAGCGTCTCGTTGAACACTTAACCGTCTCGAAGACTTTCACACGTAAAGGCAACTTCAACCACAATGTGTCAAGGTGTCGGAAACTTCGTGTACACTGACACATACACGTTCATGCAATCAAAGTGTGTTCGTTTGCTTGTTTTTTTTGTTTTGTTTATTTCGATTTGTTGGCGTGTGTTTTTTTTAACATCTTACTTATCCCACTGACTTGCACCTCCGCCATCTTGGAGCAGGAAATTGCTCTCGGCAATAAATCTGGAATTTATGATTGTTTCGGGTAAACCACGTATTTTTTTTCTTTTCCTCTTTATTATTTTCATTTTTTTCTTATTATTCCTTTCAATCCTGACGTTGATGAACGACTGCCCTGGAGCCGTTTTTCAGTTGTTGCGGTTTTCCTTTGTGCATGATGGGAGAATGCATGACGGCTGTAAAACAAAGGCGATTTAGTGGGTTATTCCCTAAAGCGCCCGGTTGGTTCAGACACTTAAGAGGTTATTAGTGTTCAAGAGGATTTAGAGAAATTGATGTTATTTGTTTTTTGTTTTCCTTTTTATTATTATTGTTTTCCTTTCTTTCTTTCTGGTTTTATTGAAGTCACGTTTGTTTTTGTTTATCGGGGAGAAAACCCGTATTTTCGCTTTTACTTGTTTCGCTTCCATTGCCTTACTTACGTCATTATATTAGTGTTAATTTTCTTCCCTTTGAAAAGAGATGTTGCAACGCCGCTCGGATAGTCCTGCACGTTGCAAGTACTCAGGTTCTCACCACAACAAGCGGCGATAGCAATGACTAAGAAGGTTAATCTGGTTAACTGATAATTACGATTATCTGTACATCTTGTCATCCGTGATATGAAGCGGGCAAGATATGGCCCAGGTGGAGGAAGTGGAGGTGGATATGGCCCAGGTGCAGGGAGTGGAGGAGGTGGGTATAGCCCAGATAGAGCAGGTGGATCAGATGGTCCTAAGGGAGCAAGTGAATGAGATGGATATAGTCCAGGTGGAGTAAGTGGAGCAGGTGGTGGAGCCGATGGTCCAGGGAGAGCAAGTGAAGCAAGTGGATAAGAGTGCCCCCCCCCCCATCCGACAACGCCTCTTTGTTTATTTTGCGCGTCTCGGAACCTTCGTGCGTAAAGCAGCTGCTGACAGTCGAGCAAAACCCCTTATTTTTATTCTCTGGGGTTCTCTGCAATTACCGGTGACCGCCAGCGCCTTCTGCGGCTTCTCCGGTAGGATAGAGGCTGGGCTCGGCTTTTCTATCGAGGTCTTTGGTGAAGGACTGTGGCTCTTGTTGTTGTTGTTTTGTTGTTTTGTTGTTGTTGGTGATATGGGTCTTGGTCTTGTTTTTCGCATTTTTCGTCTTCTGTTATCGGTATCTCCGTCTTCGTTTTCTTTTTTTTTCATCTCCATCTTGTGCTCTACCTTTCTTGCACTTTCTCAACTTTCCTCTTAGTTTCCCCTCTTATCACCCCCCTCCCTCCCTCCCTCCTTCTTAGTGTTGTCTTTACCTAGTACAATAATCAGACTATTCTTCCGTCACCGCGCCGCGCCTGATACCCGCCATATGTTTGCCGTGCGGTTTTTGTTTATCTTTTTTTTTTCTCTCCTATTGACGTAAGCGTGACGTCACCATAAACCGTTGCGCGGGGCCTTTTTGACTTTTATTCGCTGTTCTCGAGCTCGGAATGCGCGCCGCGGAGTTAAGACGTCCGGTAATCACGGGGTAGTTAGCGCTGGTCTGCCATCCGGAAACTCGAGCAAGGAAGCAGCGGTGAGACACACAAGGTCTGCCCGTCCATCTACCCGTGTCTTATTCTCCTCCCCCCTTCTCTTCTCTTCCATCCTTCGCTATGCCTCTTTTCCCCTTACTTCCTTCTCATTCTCTCGGTTTCCTCTTCCTTTCCTTCCACTCCCTTCTCGTTTCTTGATATCACCCCCATTTCCTTGCATCGATTTCGTACTCTTTCACCTCTTATCCCCTCTTCTATCCCCTAGTCCTCCTACACCCACCCTTCCTCCCCTAGCTCCTTCCCCTTTCCTATTCGCCTTGTCTCCCCCCCCCCCTTCTCCTTTCCTATCCGCCTCATCTCTCCCCTCCCCCAGCCCCTTCCCTTACCTCCTTCCTCTTCCCCTTCCTTACCTTCCTCCTCTCCCCTTTCCCCTTCCTTACCTTCCCTACCCCCCTCTTCCCCTTCCCTCCCCCCTCCACCTCACCTCTCCCCCTTCCCTCCCCTATCCGCCTCATCTCTCCGCTCCCCCAGCCCCTTCCCTTACCTCCTTCCCCTTCCTCTTCCTCTTCCCTCCCCCTCTCCACCTCACCTCCCCCCTCCTTCCGCAGTATGTATTCTACCGTATGCTGACCGTCACGAGTTTTTGTTGCTATGATAATAGCGTCTTCCCATATCGTCGTCGTTCACGCTGCGTCGCCGCCGCTGCCGTACTCACAGCTGTTTCGCTTTAGAAGGTATTTTTTACACATATAATTTGTAGCATCTGTTGTCCCGATTGCAAAGTTTCGTGTAAATATTACCGGCGATGATGATGGGGAATTTTCTCGTCCGAAACAAGAGAAACAAGCCTATTCTCTAAAGTTTATAGTTTATGCAGTTACCGCCTCCTCATTTCGCGACTATAGACTTGTTATTGGAACAGTCCTTCATAACAAATCATATTGTGCTTATTTTATATTCTCTCTGTTCGAGGTATGCTTTGTGATGTATGTTCGTCTAGTATGCTTAACGGGATAAGCAGTGCTGTCATATTACCGAAATTCGTCTGCTGAACGTAAAACCGCCTAACATGTGTGACATCGAAGGAAACCAGTGACATCACGTTGCTGTGGCTGCTGTAATTTCCGTAAATCGTTATTTTAGCCATTTGAAGCATTTGTTAATTAATATCCTGATATCTTGCTTATGCAAAATAGCTTGGGAATGTACCATAAGTGAGAGATGGCCATTAGAATCTGGTGCGAACACGCCCGTGTTTCTGAATCTTCCGAACAAAGCTACTTCGAATCCTTCGTTTCAGAAACTTGGCCCACCATTTTTCATTTTTCTCTGTATCAATTGGATGTAAAAATTTGGCTCGTTTTTAACAATTCTTGTAGTTTCTTTGGTGTTCTAAGATATCGAGGTTGAATTGGATTTCTTATTTTACCACATTCTTTGTAATTTAAAGCACTGTACAAAACGGGAAAAGGTTCTCTGAATTAGAAAAATATCCCCTAAATATATATTAAGAAAACGGCGGAGAAACTAGTTACTCCCCTTGAGGTTAGAGTTACCAGCATTACCAGCGGCGTACGACGGAGGCGACGCGGCGTTAGGCTGACGGCGAGGCTGACGGCTGACGGCGAGTGGCTGGCTGACTGGCCGACAGCGTATGATTATGCACGATTCGCCTCCGGAGAGCCAGCGACGGTCGGCGAAGATAATGTAGGGAAGTGACGGTTTAGCGGAAGTGAGAGGTGGGGGTAGGGGGAAGGGGAAGGGGAAGGGGGGAGGGGGAAGTGAGAGGCAGGGGGAAGAGGAAGAGGAAGGGGGAAGTGAGAGGCAGGGGAAGGGAGGGGGAAGGGGAAAGTGAGAGGCAGGGGGAAGGGGAAGGGGAAGTGAGGAGGGGAGGGAAGTGAGAGAGGAGGAAGGGGAATGGGAGAGAGACAGGGGGAAGGGGAAGGGGAGAGAGACAGGGGGAAGGGGAAGGGGAGGGGGAGAGGGGGGAAGGGGAAGGGGGAGGGGGAGGCAGGGGGAAGGGGGAAGGGGAAGGGGGGAGGGGGAAGTGAGAGGCAGGGGGAAGGGGAAGGGGGAAGTGAGAGGCAGGGGGAAGGGGAAGGGGAAGGGGGAAGTGAGAGGCGGGGGAAGGGGGAAGTGAGAGGCAGGGGGAAGGGGGAAGCGAGAGACAGGGGGAAGGGGAAGGGGGGAGGGGAAAGTGAGAGGCAGGGGGAAGGGGAAGGGGGAAGTGAGAGGCAGGGGGAAGGGGAAGGGGAAGGGAAGGGAGGGGGTAGGGGGAAGTGAGAGACAGGGGGAAGGGGAAGGGGGAAGTGAGAGGCAGGGGGAAGGGGAAGGGGGAAGTGAGAGGCAGGGGGAAGGGGAAGGGGAAGGGGGGAGGGGGAGGCAGGAGGAAGGGGGAAGGGGAAGTGAGAGGCAGGGGGAAGGGGAAGGGGGAAGTGAGAGGCAGGGGGAAGGGGAAGGGGGAAGGGGAAGGGGAAGGGGGGAGGGGGAGGCAGGGGGAAGGGGAAGGGGAAGGGGGAAGGGGGAAGCGAGAGACAGGGGGAAGGGGAAGGGGGGAGGGGAAAGTGAGAGACAGGGGGAAGGAGAAGGGGGAAGTGAGAGGCAGGGAGAAGTGAGAGGCAGGGGGAAGGGGAAGGGGGAAGTGAGAGGCAGGGGGAAGGGGAAGGGGAAAGTGAGAGGCAGGGGAAGGGGAAGGGGGAAGTGAGAGGCAGGGGGAAAGGGAAGGGGAAGGGGGAAGTGAGAGGCAGGGGAAGAGGAAGGGGAAGGGGAAGGGGAAGGGAGGGGGTAGGGGGAAGTGAGAGTCAGGGGAAGAGGAAGGGGAAGGGAGGGGGTAGGGGGAAGTGAGAGGCGGGGGTAGGGAAAGGGTCGATATTGCTCACTTGAAGCCCTTTGTCAAGAGACGTGCAGGACGCTTGACGAAGATGCAAGGATCAGTGAAGGTTTTGTCATTTGGAAGGATGGGTGCTCTGTTTGTTTTTATTGTTCCTCATCATCGTAATTGGTTAATTAATTCATTAAGGAATTGATTTTAATCGTGGGAAGAGGGGGACTGGATGTGTGAGTGTACAAAATAGAAATAGGTTTGGATATTGATGACTATAATGTCAAAGAATGTAAAACAAGAGGGAGAAAGATAAAGAGGGGAAGAGGGGGGGGGGGTAAAAGGGAGAGAGAGAGGGAATAAGGGATAAAGAGAGAGAGAGTATATGCTATTTATACCCCTAACTGTAGTGGTTGTAAATTGCACTTTTCTTACCGGAAGCGATAATGAACACACCCAAACAAAGTACTTAAGTTCCTGTACTCTGTACACTCAGAACATAAGACGGTGATTATGAAAATTGAGAGGAATATGAAAATTGAATTCAGAAAGAGTGATAAGAGTGATTAATTGCGAGAAGAGAAGAGAAGAGAAGAGAAGAGAAGAGAAGAGAAGAGAAGAGAAGAGAAGAGAAGAGAAGAGAAGAGAAGAGAAGAAAAAGAAAAGCACAAGGGGACAGTGAAAGTTAAAGAGAAAGAGGAAGACATTTCAAATACCCCCTTCTCTCCCCCTCCCTTCTTTTCCCCGATCGCCCACGTGACGCCAGGGCCTCCGACGTAACGAGTCTGAAGCCTCGTCACACAGCGATCGTATGTTACACCGACGCGACGGTCGAGGCAATCGGGAGAAACGTATCGGTTCGTCGGGTTCTCGAAGTGTGACTCGACGGACTTCGGGCTTCGAGCTTTGGTGCTTCGGATGCGTGTCGAAACGTCGGCCGACATTTACTAGATTCTGCGAGATCCGGCGAGATCCGCCGATATCCGGTGCGAGAAATGATCCGCATTTTTTTTTTCTTTTAGAAGATCCTTGCTTATTTGTAAATAGATTTTCCTTCGATTTTCTGCGATTTTCTAATGGGTAACTGCTGTGTGTGGGTGGGGGAGCGGGGGTAAGTGTGTTTTGTGTGAGTTTATGTGATATGTGCGCGTTTTTTTGTTAAATGTTAATTATGAATTTCAACCACACACACACACACACACACACACACACACACACACACACACACACACACACACACACACACACACACACACACACACACACACACACACACACGCGCGCGCGCGCGCGCATGTATTTAAACATGTAGATATAGGGAGAGGGATATATATATATATATATATATATATATATATATATATATACATACATACATACATACATACATACATATACTATATATATATATACATATATATTATATATATATATATTATATATATAATATATATATATATATATATATATATATATATATATATATATACATAACGTATATATGTGCATTTATATGTACATATATATGTATTTATATATATATATATATATATTATATATATATATATATATATATATATATATATATATATATAACGTATATATGTGCATTTATATGTACACACATATGTACACACACACATATATATATATATTATATATATATATATACATATATATATATATATATATATATATATATATATATATACACATATATATACATATATTTACATATATATATGTACATATATTTAGTTTTGTTTATACAGACAAACAAGCATAAACGCAAAAATCCAAGACAAATGGAAAAATACGAAGGCCACGCCTCCGCGAAGGAGAATTGTGGAAAAAACCGCAGAGTCGTAAGTGTCAAATTCTTTATTGCAGCGTCGGAAAATGTAGCGTTTTGGGCATGCCTTTCTCCTGCCTGTCTCCTTCGCACGTAGCCTGACCACGGGGACGCAGAGGGGGTGGGGGTAGGGTGGGGGACGGGGGGAGGGGGATGACGTGGAATAAATAATTCTGTACTTTGTACCTTGAAGGTGAGAACATTTTTTTTTTCTGCGGTCGTGTGTGTGTGTGTGTGCTTGTATGTTTGTATGTTTGTCTCCGCAGTTGGGAGCTGCAGTTGTTAGTGCTGATAGTACGGTTTCCCTGTCCTCGTGCCTGCTGCATTCGTATGCTTGCGAGCGAGCGCACGTGCACGTCATGACAACGAACCGCGTTCATGTAATCAAGACACATGGGTAGTAAACGCTCGCAGTGACTCCAGTGCCGTCATTATCCTCACCGCGCGTTCATTACGGAGGATGAGACAGTGGAAATATCTTATCAAAACAAAAGACGTACTTTGTCTTACTCGCGGAGGGGGAGTCTCGCGCGCGTAAAAAGATTAAAGAAGAAATATCACGTAAATGTATCACATTCTCGGCGTTCTCTTTCCGTTATCCGTTAGTACATATTTTGTTTGTTATTACGACTGGATATGTTTATGTATTACGTTTGTTTTATGTATGTTCCCCCAGAGATGTGGCCCACTTGTGCATTATCCATATCAAGCGTTATCCATTTCGCTAAGTATGCCGCGCGGGTGACGTACGAGTATAATTAACGTTTTGCGGCCGTCGATTAGCTCGGTTCTTAGCAATGGCTCCAACTTTTTGCTAGGTAACGAGTGACTCGAGTGACTGACGAGTCTCGTGAGTAAATATCAACAGTGACTCACCTCTTTTTTTTCTCTCTTTCTTTTTTTATCCATTAGGTGTATTGCGCATTTAGGAAAGGAGGCGCCAGTCAGCCCACGTTCCGCAGACCGGAATTAATGGTGACTGATGAAAGAGGGAGACGATCGCGTTTCGGACTCGTCATTCATTCCAGCCTTTCGCTCTCGGTCTCAAAGGGCGCGCGCCAGCAGATGCGGATATTCATCGATTTGTCTTCTTTCATTTCTATTTTATTTTCTCCCCTTTTCGTTTGTCTTTCTGTTCTTGTAACTTGAGACGCGAGGCGGAGGGGAGGGAGCGACGCGAGGCGAACGGCGGCGGCGGTGACAACGACGAACGTGCCGAGAGGGAATCGGGTCAGCGGAATGGCAATTACCCGAAATTATTGTTGTTCGTAATTATAGACGATTGCCAATAACTCACGCCGCGGGGGCGCTGGGTGGTGCTTATCCGGGGATCAGTGTGCGCTCGCTCTGGGTTCGCTGCTCGGCTCCACTGCGCAGCCGAGCGCAAGTCGCTTTGGAGGGAGAGGCGGAGCCCAAGGGGGGCGGCCGAGGGTTAGTGTTCGAGGACCTGTTGCAGGTTTTGAGATGTTTCACCTCACGGAAGCATACGCACACAGGCACACTCACATTCACACTCGCACTCGCACTCGCACTCGCACTCGCACTCGCACTCGCACTCGCACTCGCACTCGCACTCGCACTCACAATCACACTTAAACTTACACTTACAGGCGCATATGCACACACACATGCATACATACATACAGGAATTATACATACATACTTATACATACATACATACATATATACATACATGCGTATATACATACATACATACATATATACATGTATGCATGTATGTATACATGCATACACGTGTGTGTATATGTGTGTGCATGTATGTGTGTGTTTGTGTGTTTGTGTGTGTGTGTGTGTGTGTCCACATATATATATATACACATAATCAAATGCCCGTACATATGTATTGATATTTATGTAGAGAGACTAAATCTACACTCACATAATTTCACATACACACATAACCACATCATACGATATATAGCTGATGCACACACAGTTGCGCGCGCGCGTGTGTACGTGACACGTGCTTTACTTTTCTCTTGTGCAAAGGGAGCAGGGATTTCAGGAGGGCGATTACCGAACGCGAGAGATTTCTAATGGCATGACAGGGTGTGCAAGCCTGGAAGATAGTAAGTACGAAGTAATTGCGGTCGTGAGCAGAAGTAAAAGCTACATGCGAGTCCACTGTTTGAGGTAGGAAAGGTTATAAAGTTGGTTATTAATGGGGAAATGTATCAAGAGAAACGAGAAAGAATTACTGGCTGTGTGTTTTATTTTTTTTTATGTCTTTTTTAGAAAGCGATATTTCTATCAGGAGGACTTTTCGGTAATTAGTAGTAAATCATGACGTCACGGGTTGGGTTTGGGGTTGGGGTGGGGGGGGGGGGTGAACGTGAAGTGGGTGTTGGTGAAGACATTCCCGAGGGCGGTGGGCGGATGAGTGGGCGTGCGGGTGCGCGGATGTGCGGGCGGTGCTGCAGTGTGCATCGGACAGTAATGACCCGTGGCGGAAATTTTAGCAGTGCCTAGACTCCCCGGCGTGTTTACGGAAGGTGAAAGGAGAGCTGCCATTTGTCACTTCCAAAGCTCCGACATATGGAGTTTCTAATGGCAGAAGGTGGAGGGAGGAGGGGGGGAGTGGGTAGGTGGATGGTTAAGTGGGTGAGTGTGTGGAAGAGTTAGTCCGATTACACGTCGCGCCGTCTCCTTTCTGTGCCCCTTTCTTGCTTTTTCACCCTCCTCTTTCTCTTCTCCTTTCTCTTCCCTTCCCTTCCCTTCCCTTCCCTCCGTAA
>NW_028234417.1:1361699-1364199 GCF_977035675.1 Penaeus japonicus | reverse complement strand
AGATAAGCTTATGATGCATTTTGTCCACCGTTGAAATGCTACACGGTGGTCAACATGCACATGCAACCGGCATCGAAATAACACATAGTTCATCCGAAGCAAAATTCCCGAAGTATGGACTAAGAATATCCTTCCGCAAGGGTGATGAAACATCCTAGAAGGAGTGCCCTTTGATGCATCCAAGAACATGCAGCATGACGTTCGTCTCTGTGGCCCACTGACGGAGAGGTGAGAATCGCTCGCTCGACCCGGGCAGGAAGACATTGTTAATCGCGCTTCGATGCTCCCCTTTTTGTTCGCTTTCCGCCCGCGAAAGGGGGGAAGAAAGGGACACAATCGCAAATCCCGGCGCGGAGCCTGGGAGAGAAAGGGAGAGTCCCCGAGGTCTGGGGGAGGAGCTTAGCTTGACCTCGCGTCAGGTCACGGCTCTTGGGGCGTAAGCGATGCTTGGAGGTATCAGGGGACTTTGGACTCTATTCACTCGCTATGCTGAGGTGATATCTGCTGTGACAGTATCTGGAAAAAAACCTATTAAAGACTTTGCATGAGAGGTCAGTCGTCGCGGAAGAGAGGCGGATGCCCGCGAGGGGGGATTTCGCCTCTTCACCTTTGGAGCCATTTGTTTTTATACCAAATATGGAAATGGAAGGACTCTAAATAAGGGAACCGACATACGGGAGCCCATGGATTGACCCGAGGGACCCAACCCACCCCCGCATGGAAAGCAGAGCATGACCCGTAACCCAGACTGACACAACGTCGCAAATCGCGCGACCTGAGACGACGCTGGTTGTTTGCAAGCGCGACGCGGGCGCGAAGACAGGTCACGGCCAACAAGTGGCTGAGTCTACCTGTGCTGACCTAGGATACTGGACCGCGTCTTGCCCTCTCCGGCTAGTGATGCTCGGGTTTGTTCAGGTGATAAACAAGTGTGTGTTGCGTCTCCTCGTCCTGTGATCAGTGTAGAGTGCTTTTTACATGAAAACATTTGACTGCAAGCATAACTTCAGCGCCCTGTGCTTTCGACATCAGGAACTTGGAATAGAGTACATCGGCTCGTGGAAGTAGAAGTATTATCTTTGGATTACAGGACCGACGTCTGTGCGAAAGGTATGTGGATCTGTGTTGCGTGCGGGGGGCAGTGTTTCACTATGCATTCTTTATGAGTGTATGGTATATTAAGCTAGATTTTATGCCGACGCCATTTTCTTCTTTGCAACGGAGTGATTATGCCAATAATTCAAAACCAGAAACGGGAGCTTTGCTATGATTATACATCCCATTGCTGTGATGTGGGGATTATCTACAGCTTTTTTTTTTTTGCGTTCCATCTTTGAAAAAAAAACTCACGAGAACTGTTGTAGACAGAGGCATGAGAATGCTACGAGCAAGAATACGTATATGTATAGGTGTCTAACTTTGAACTAAAACAGAAACACAAAGGGTGAATGAATCGCCAAACCCGCGAATCTGGCGTTTTTCTTCCTATAAATATATTCATTTTTTCCATGCTTTGGAGGTGCTGTGTAAAGCGCGCTTTTTAGTAGATTTGTGTCGTATTATATTGAACTCTTAGTATGTATTGCTATTATTTTTATTATTGTTATTATTATTATGATTATTATTATTATTATTATTATTATTGTTATTATAATGATAATAATAATGATTATTATTATTGTTGTCATTGTTATTATTATTATTGTTATTATTATTGTTTACTATTATTATTGTTATTGTTATTATTATTATTATTATTATTACTATTACTATTATTATTATTATTATTACTATTACTATTACCATTATCACTATTATTATTGTTATTGTTATTGGTATTATATTAATGATGATCAGTATTACTGCGACTACCACCACCACCACAACCAACACCATTACTACTACTACTACTACTACTACCACCATTACTACTTCTACTGCTGCTATTACTACTACTACTACTATTACTGCAACTACTGCTAATACTACTAATGATAATGGTACTACTATTACTACTAATAATAATGATTATGATAATAATGATGATAATGATAGTAGAAATAATACGAAAACTACCACCATCTTTAAAATTGTTATCGCTCTTATTTACATTATTAACAAGTGATACATACTATACCCATAACATATATCACATAAAGTGATCGTCGAGGGATTTTCAATTCAAAGTGGTGTTTGTGATTTTAAAACTGTTTTTCTTATGCGGAGATTTTATACAAGAATAGCGCATGGGTTATTTCCCGCTGGTTGGATTTTTACTTTGATTTATATTTTTTTATGCATTGACATCTTTGCTGTTCCTGTGCTTTTATGGGGATTAAATGGGTTGTTCTAGAATATGAGATTTCGTAATCACAGGCTTGCATACAATAGAGTAATTAGCAAATGAATATCTCGTATACAAGGTAATCTCGGATGATATCAAATATTTGAAGAAAATTAACATTTTTAAGAGTTTGGTATGACACACACTACCGCTTCG
>NW_028234417.1:1341699-1346699 GCF_977035675.1 Penaeus japonicus | reverse complement strand
ATATATATGTATATATATATATATATATATATATATATATATATATATATACATATATACAGAGCAAACCAGTCTACGCAACGACGATTCTGTGGTTCTTAGGAGCTAGTACGTTGACTGGTACTTTGCATGATGAATAGTTCCTGGTGAATTTAAGTAGTAGATAGTATGATTGACTTCGGCGAATGGAAAGAAAAGTCCGTAGACATTTTAACTTGTGCGTATGCGCGGACACACTCTACCCAAATGTGGATTCCAATATCCGTGGAATTTAGCAATGTCTGAGCACTAACTTCATCAATGCTGCTTTGCCCTTTTCGGCTCATTCTGTTTATGTTTTCTCGCCGCACACTTATGTTTATATGTGTGCGCTTGGGTCTTGCATATACGTGCTAGTGGTCGTGTATGTGTGTATGCTTTCTGTATGTGTGCGTGCGTGTACGGTATGTAGGTGTTGAGTGAGTGGGAAGGTGTTGTGGCTCGGGCAGTAGCAAGTGCGCGTGGCATCACCTGGCACTGTGCCCGCTGCCCACCTCCTGCCTCGCTCATACCACCCGGGGACCAGCCTCACCCCCCCCCCTTCCCCCGCCCCCTCTCCTCGCGGTAGCTGTCTGTGCCACCTCATTGTCTGTCCCACCCCGCTGTCTGTTTCACCATAACCTGCAACCTCACCACCACCTTTGACGCCGAGCCTTTCGAATCAACAGAATGCATTGCACATCAAGCTCTCTCTGCCATGCTGTCATGCGTCTGCCATGGCACATCTTTTCACTGCACGCAATGAGCTCTGTCACGGTCACGTTAAAACCCGAAGCGACAACGGAGCTTTTGTGTTACGTTAGTGCGGGTAACAGGTTCACCGGGAAGCCTAAGAGGTCTACATTTTTATTCTAGAAAGTGTCTCTATCAACAACGTTCTATTATGCGGAGCGGAAGCCTCGAAGCGCGCCATAATAAGATGTGTTGCCTTCATTATTCAGTACGTATTTTGTAAGGACTTTCGAACGAAGTAACGCCACCGTCTTCCGTTCCGTTCCGCCTCTTCCCTTTCTTCTTTCTCCGGGATCTTAGGGTGCTCGATGTGCTCCAAGTACACCAGCATTATTTAGTGTATTTATTTGTTTATTCATTATTTTTGCACACCGCATTAGCTGGTTAGCCGTTGCCCAGAAGCGGTCACCTGTTCGGCGTTGGAGACACGGAGGCACGGAGTATCTCTCCCGTTAGTCTCTCCTCGTGAGATTTACGCAGCACGCGGGTTCATCCGTCTTGGTGCAGGAGGCTGGATGAACGGCGAGAGATAAAGCCGGTTTACTCAGACGTGTTCACTAACGAAGCGCACTGCTTTCTCCTCTTTTATTGTTGATGCTGCTTACCCTTTTTTAACATAAGGGATTCAATATTCCAGAGTAGATTTGCACTATTTTGAGAAGAAGAAGAAAAAAATATATCTTTGTCAGATCTTTTATTCTGTCTATGCCAAACGCTCGGTATCTTTGAAAAGAGAAGGCGCCCGTTTGCGTCTCTATCCTCTTTCTCTAATCTCTCTCAGCATCTCCCTTTTTTCCCCGAGAGAGAAAATTAAAGCATCTTATCTCGCGGCCACCAGGTTTGAGAGATAATCCTTAGTCCACAAGAGAGATGAATGGTTTGATTGTTTTTGAAGACGATAAAAATCATCACTTTTTTGCTATCTCTCTCCAATGCTGTATCCCCGAACTTATCCCGTAGATAGTTTTAATTTCTATTTGATGAATGATGTCACCTGTTGGTTACAGAGAAGTGTGAAGGTTCTCTCTCTCTCTCTCTCTCTCTCTCTCTCTCTCTCTCTCTCTCTCTCTCTCTCTCTCTCTCTCTCTCTCTCTCTCTCTCTCTCTCTCTCTCTCTCTCTCTCTCTCAAACTAGTCCTCGAATCAAATATCTTTTTCTTCCGGGCCCACACTTTCTCCTGCACAGGGGGTTATAAGACAGTGAGCTACTGCGGTAATTAATTTAATTTATTGTTTATATTTCCTGGATTGCAACCGTGGTGTTGCAGGTATGATAGTGACACAAGACGGTGATGATCACAGTTATTCCTTTTTATCTTCGTTCTTTTCTTCTCTTTCCTTCCTCTGTTCCTCTCAAACACGTGGCGGCGACGGCGGCGACACGAGCGCTTTCCCCTCTCGCCCTGCTCTTCCTTCCTAAAGAAAAGACAGGAAAACAGAGACGGAAAACAAATTAGAGTACGGCGGCGGGGGACCGTCGAGTGGCCATCAGTGCGCAGATTTATAACCTCTCCGTCAGTATCTTGCATGCGTAGCTCCCTCCCTTCCTCCCTCCCTCCCTCCCCCCTCCTTGTTCTTACCTTCTCTTTCTTTTCTCTCTCTCTCTCTCTCTCTCTCTCTCTCTCTCTCTCTCTCTCTCTCTCTCTCTCTCTCTCTCTCCTCTCCCTCTCCCTCTCCCTCTCCTCTCTCTCTCTCCCCTCTCTCTCCCCCTCTCTCTCTCTCTCCCTCTCCCTCTCTCTCCTCCCTCTCTCTCCCTCCCTCTCTCCCTCCCTCTCTCCCTCCCTCTCTCCCTCCCTCTCTCCCTCCCTCTCCCTCCCCATCTCCGTCATCTTCCTCCTCTCCCTCTCCCTCTCCCTCTCTATCTCTCTCTCTCTGTTCGTCTTTCTTCTTGAACACCCCCTCCCTCCCTCCCTCCCTCCCTCCTTTACCCCTTCCCCAACCCATCCTAATCTACTTTTCTACTCACTCTCATTCCTCCTCCTTCAGTGTTGCACCAACAACAGCTCTTGCGAAAGACTTTTAAATCTCTGATGTTATTTTTGTATTCACTTTTTTTTTTTTACTTTGTGTTTGATTCTGTTCTCCCCCGACCCATTCTCTCTCTTATCTCTCTCTTTCTCTCTCTTTCTCTCTCTTTTCTTCTCCCACTATTTCGCGTCTCATTCTCCTTTGAATGATCTCTTTCCATCAACTGTTATTTGTGTTCACCTTTTGTGTCTCCTCCACCTCCTCTCCCTGATTTTCCTCTCTTCCCCCTCCTTTTCCCTTTCCTCCTTCTCCTCTTCCTCTTTCTTTTTAATATTTTCGTTTACCACTCCTCCTTCTCCTCCTCCTCCTCCTCCTCCTTCACAATTTGTCTTCTTTTCTTTTTCCCTCTCTTTCTTCTCCTCTTCCCTCTTTCTCCTCCTCCTCCTCCTTCTTTTTTCTCTTCCTCCTCCTCCCCCTTCTTCGTTTTCCGCTCTTTTTCTTACTCCTTCCTTTCCTATTCCTCCTCCTTCTCCATTTTATTCTCTTCCTCCCCTCTTCTCCTCTTTCCTCTATTCCTCCCTCCCCTCTTCTCCTCTTTCCTCTATTCCTCCCTCCCCTCTTTTCCTTTTTCCTCTGTTCCTCCCTCCCCTCTTCTTCTCTTTCCTCTGTTCCTCCCTCTCCTCTTCTCTCTTCTCCTTGCTGTTCCTCTTCCTCCTCCTAATTTTGCCCCTCTTCCTCCTCTCTCGGTCTCTCCTTCCTCGGATGAGCCATTACCAAGACACATTGCGAAGGCTGTGGTCCCTGGCGGCCATTGATTTCACTACTGGCGATGTTTATATCGCGTGCGGCTGCGGCATGAGGGAGAGATCTTGCATTCTTGTAAATATGTATTTTTTTTATTCTCTCGTTTTTACTTTTATTATGTATATGTATATGTATATACTTTGGGTTTTTTTGTTTTTGTTTTTGTTTAAAGCTTTACTTTGCCCTGTTCGAATTCTAATTCTGCCTCCGTCGCGTTAAAGAAGCCCCTTTGGCGAGAAGGTGCGTCTCACTTCCTGTCAGAGTGTGCGGGGGAGGAATCAAAGGGGATATAACAAACTCCTGTGGGGGGAAAAGGGTGTCGGCGCAATGCATTACGGGAAGCCTTTGTTAGTCGGCCCGAGTTTATTAATTGAATAAAGGAGAGAAACTGGTCGAGAAGCAGAGTGAGGGAAAGGCGGATAGGTGGTGGAGAGGAGGAGAATAGAGAAATGAAGGATGTGGGAGACAGAGGGTGGAGAAAGGGGGGATAGGTGGAATTGATATACCGTGTAGAATTAAAAGCGATTGGGAGGAAATTTTAGGTGGGAGACAGAGTGAGGAGAAGGTGGATAGAGGGAGAGATAGAGAAGGATAGGTATAGAGAATGGGAGAAAGAAGGTAGATAAACAGAGTGACAACGTTGATAGATGGATAGAGAGAATGAAAGCAAGAAGGTGGGAACCAGAATAAGAAGGTAGATTGATGGATTGATGGGTAGATCGGAGAAAAAAAGTGATTGAAAGAGAGAGAAGGTTGAAGCAGGACGAAGAAAATGTTGATAGATGGATGGATGGATAGATAGATCGGAGAAAGAGTGAATGAGAGAAGTTTGAAGCAGGGAGAGGAAAATGTAGATATATGGATGGATATAAAAGGAGAGGTTAGAGAGAAGGAAGGGGTTGAGGGGGGGGGGATGTGTTACGTATATGTGGGTATGTGTGCACTTGTGTAGGGGAACTCCGGCCATGGGTCAGTGAGCCACAGCCAGCCAGCCAGCCAGCCGCCTCTGCCAACTCTCGCTCGCTCGCTCTGCTGTGTGCCCCTCTGTGCCCCGCCTTGTGGCTTCTCTTCTTTTTGTTTTCCTTATCCTCTTTCATATTGTTTCTACTTCCTCCCTCTTCGGCTGTGTATTATGGTGTGTGGTTTCACTGTTGCCGTCACTATTTTCTTCGTCGTTTGTTTGAGTTATGAATTATTATTCTAGGAGTAAAGGTATTTTATTCTTGTCTTTTATCCACGCAATTTCTGGTTAGGACGACGCTTACGCTGAACTTGAAGAATTAATTAGTAGTTATTTTATATAAGGACAGCAGGTAAAGAAAGGAAAGAAAAGCTTACAGCGCAGAACAGTCGCTAGAAGGTCAGGGCAGAGAAGGAAGGAGCCAGTGAGGAGGCGAGCACGACGTTTGCCAGCGCCCCCGATGTGAGGTCATCGTAAGCGCCAGCGAAGGGGGGAAA
>NW_028234417.1:1311699-1321699 GCF_977035675.1 Penaeus japonicus | reverse complement strand
TAGGGGTTGAGAGGGTGCATTGGGGGTTGCCGGCTGATTTAATTCATTCATTTATTAATTTATTCATTTATTATGTTTACTTGATATTTTATTATGTGTTGTTTATACCTGTAGGTGTTTTGTCATACAAGAATAGCATTTTTTTTCCGTCGTTTGTCAGTCATAATTGTGCTATTATCATGACTATTATTATTATTGCCATTGTGTTTGTTACATGTGATGTATGTTTATTTGTTTGTTCAATTATTTATTTATTTAGTTTTATCTGTGGTGTGCCCATAATTATGACCATAAAGCTCATGCCAAGACGGGCAACTGCGGTGACCTGTGCTCTCACTTGGGTCAGGAGAGCCGTCAAGGAGGATGTCTCGATGCTTGTGAGATAATGACCGTGACAAGAGGTCCTCTCGTCACCCTCTCCCCTCCCTCCCCTCCTCTCCTTTTCCTTCCCCTTCCCCCCTCCTCTCCCTCTGCCTCCCCTTCCCTCTCTCCCTACACCTCCCCTTCCTTCCCCTTCCCCTTCCCTCCCCCTTCCCCTTCCCTCTCTCCCCCTTCCCCTTCCCTCTCTCCCTACACCTCCCCCTCCCCTCTCCCCTCCTCTCCCTCCCCCTTCCCCTCTCTCCACCTACCCTTCCCCTTCCCTACCCTCCCTCCCCCTTCCTCCCCTCCCCTCCCTCCCTCCACCTCCCCTTCCCTTAGCCATCTTTTCCTTTCCTTACGCTTCCCCCTTAACGAAGGGTATTATCTTCCTCTCCTTCAAGTTGCTATTTTATTCTCGTTTATGTTTCCTTCTTCTCCTCCTTCTCTATCTCATCTTCTTCCTCTTCTTCTTCCTCTTCTTCCTCTTCTTCTTCCTCTTCCACTTCCACTTCCATGTCGTTCTGTTCACATATTTCTTGATATGCATGACCTCCATCTCCTTTTCTTCACCATTACTCCTCCTCCTCCTCCTCCTCCACAACCACTACGTCCACCTCTTCTTCTTCCTCTTTCTCCTCCTCCACCACCACCTCCTCTTCCTCCTCCTCCACCACCTCCACCACCACCTCCACCACCACCACCACCTCCACCACCACCACCCCCTCCACCACCACCACCCCCTCCACCACCACCTCCACCACCACCACCACCCCCTCCACCACCACCACCCCCTCCACCTCCACCTTCTCCACCTCCGCCTCCTCCACCTCCGCCTCCACTTAAACCTACTTCAATCCAAGCCTACGGATTTATGTGGCGAGCCTTTGCACCATTAGTGGTTAATTAGTGGTAAGCCCAGTGTTGCAGGGGGGAGTAAGAGGTCGGGTGGGGGGTGGGGGGGAGAAGGGTGGGAAGAGGGGAGGGAAAGAAGGGAAAAGGAAGGGGAAAAGGAAGGAGGAAGGGGAAATGAAATGAGGAAAAATGGAAGAGGAAGGGGAAGGAGAAAGGGAAAAAGGAAGGGGGGAGGAAAAAGGGTGAATTGGGTAAGGGAGGAGATTTGTAGCTAGCGGTGGGCGAGGCGTATTAGAGGTAAGGGGTAGAGGGAGGGTGGAGGGAGGGGGAAGAGGTCGGGGTAGCTGGGGCGTCGAAGTCTTGGCAGATCGTGTGGTCAAGAAAAATCTAGAAGGATGGCTGGGAGTTCTCTCTCTCTCTCTCTCTCTCTCTCTCTCTCTCTCTCTCTCTCTCTCTCTCTCTCTCTCTCTCTCTCTCTCTCTCCCTCTCTCTCTCTCCCTCTCCCTCTCCCTCTCCCTCTCCCTCTCCCTCTCCCCCTCCCTCCCCCTCCCTCTCCCTCTCCCCCTCCCTCTCTCTCTCTCTCTCTCTCTCTCTCTCTCTCTCTCTCTCTCTCTCTCTCTCTCTCTCTCTCTCTCTCTTTCTCTTTCTCTTTCTCTTTCTCTCCCCCCCCCTCTCTACAAGGGTGTGTGTGGGATGTAGAGTATAAGACAAGGGCAGAAAGAAAGAAGGTTGAGCATTAGATATAAGTAGAAGGGGAACTATAAAGAATGTGTAGCGTATAGGGTGTGGGGCAATGGAGATAACGAGGGATATAGAGGCGAAAGGCGAAGGAGGGAGGTTAGCAAGTGCACCATCGTCTGACCGTTGACAGGAATGTTGATTGTCAGTGAAGCTCCCCCGTTTAAGTGGCCGGAAGGGTTGGCGTAAGTGTGAACTACACTTGAAAGCAATACACTTAGAAACCGCAAAGATGAGTTACCAAAGTGTTAAACAAAAAAACGTTATTAACCAAACAACAACGGCGTGAAAAGATAACAACCTTAGAAGGAATAACGAAGCTCTAGATTTTATTTGCGATTTTATTTTATTTTATTATTATTATTATATATATATATTTTTTAGATTTTAATTGTCTATGGAACGAACGTAAACGAACATGAAACCCATAAAAAATGCGAAAGAATATGGTGGTTGTAAAAAGGGGGAAGAAAGTGTCTCGAGAAAATAAGGATAAGAGTAGGAGAAGGCGAGTGAGGTTTATGCAACGGTGAATTAATCTGACATTGATTGAATGATCAAATTAATCAACTTTATACACATTTAGGGTTTGGCGCCTGAGGTATAGCGAAGGAGGGACATGGGGCAGAAGACACGATGAATTAGGGAAAAGGGAGGTGGGGGGATTGGGAAGGGGACATTTCCAAGGGAATGCCTCACGTGTACAGTAAGTGGAATAGGGACGTGGCACTTCAAGGGGCAAGGTAGGGGGTGTGACGGGTGTAAAGACAAGGCGAAATGAAGGGGAAGGAGAAGGGAAGGAAAGGAAAGGAAAGGAAAGGAAAGGGAAGGGAATGAAAATGAAAATGAAAATGAGAATGAGAATGGATTGGAGGGGAGAAGAAGAAAGGTGGGTGAGGGGAGTAGTAGGGCGAGGAGAGCGCGAGGGGCGGCAGTGTGAGGCGGCCGTGAAGATGCAGGTGTGATAGTGTCGGGGGCGAGGTCAGACGGTATCTTAGGTACCATCCAACACGCGGGCAGGATATTATACATTTTGTTTGTGTCGTAGCCTTGTGCTGAGACATTACTAAGCCCCTCCCCACTTCCTTCTTCCCCTCTTCCCCTCTTCCCCCTCCCAACCCAGCACTCCTACCCATACTCCCATTCCTTCATCTCTGGTACCCTCCCTGCACATTCCCTCCTCTTCCTCCTCGCCCTCTTATTCTTATTCTCATTCTTCTGCTTCTCCTTTTTGTTCTCATTCTCCGCCTCCTCCTCCTCCTCCTCCTCCTCCTCCTCCTCCTCCTCCTCCTCCATCTCTGTACCCTCAACAACTAACCTTGTGGTATGGATGAGTGTGTAAAAGGGGGAAGGATGGGGGAGGAGGGAGAGGGGTGGTGATGGTAGTGATGGTGGTGGTGATGGTGATGGTGATGGTGATGGAAAGGAGATGGAGTCAGGATAAATCTTCCTTATCTACAAACAAAAATTGATATACTGTATAACACGTCTGTCTTAAGCCAGGCATCCGTCAAGCGGGAGGGAATTTACAGAGCGGCAGAACGCCATTATTTCTTTGATTTGGCTTTGATGATATTCCTCATAAAATAAAAAAAAAATAAAAAATATATATATATATATAATATATATATATATATATATATAATATATATATGTTACGTCTTATTGTTTATTTATATGTCTATTTATTTAGTTAGTTATTAGTTATTTCAATGGTGATAGAGAAGGGAAAGGGACACAATAGACGAGGTATAGGACGTAGCTTGCACCACACTGTTAACCCTTCTTCACCATAAAGAGCATGCGATGGTGACCGCAAGCGAGGCGCAGTTTCGAGCGTGCAGGCACTCGTAGGCAAGCGGGCACGCCGTCGTGGGCGGACGGAGGGCGCGTGAGTCACACACCTGGCACGTGCAGAGTGAGGGGAGGAAGGGAGTGGGGGGAGGAGAGGGAGAGGGAGAGGGAGGGATAGAGGGAGAGGGAGGGATAGAGGGAGAAGGAGGGAGAAGGAGGGATAGAGGGAGAGGGAGGGATAGAGGGAGAGGGGGGATAGAGGGAGAGGGAGGGATGGAGGGAGAGGGAGGGATAGAGGGAGAAGGAGGGATGGAGGGAGAGGGAGGGATAGAAGGGGGGAGACAGACAGACAGACAGAGAGACAGAGAGGTAGAAAGAAAGAAGCCAACCAACAAACAAAGATTTCGCCTTGGAAGAAAAGGGTGTAGACCAGGGCTGTGTGGGGGGGGGGGATAAATGAATGCGAAGGGGGCAGCAGGCGCTAGGGAGGGAGGCAGGCGGTTGCAAGGTGAGGACATGGCAACGCTAAGAGCAGAGAGAATACAAAAAAAACAAAAAAAACACACAAAGGGAAGAGAATGAAGAAGAGAAAGAAGACAATGAGAAGAAGGAGAGGAAGAAGGAGAAGGAGAAGGAGAAGGAGAAGGAGAAGGAGAAGGAGAAGAAGAAGAAGAAGAAGAAGAAGAAGAAGAAGAAGAAGAAGGAGAAGAAGAAGGAGAAGAAGAAGAAGAAGAAGAAGAAGAAGAAGAAGAAGAAGAAGAAGAAGAAGAAGAAGAAGAAGAAGAAGATTGAGAAGATTGAGAAAGAAGGAAGCAAAAGAGAGAGAGGCAAGGCTCAACGAGAGGGAAAGATGTGGGGAAAGGTAATAAGGAAAGAAAAAAAAGGGGGAAGGGAATGGTATGGGGAACGGGCGAACGAGGGGCGAGAGGGAGGGGCGAGAGGGAGGGGCGAGGGGCAGGGTAGTATTTACGCGGGAGGGGAGAGAGAGAAGGCGGGAAAGAGGGGAAGGGAAAGGGAGGGGAGAGAGAAAAGGAAAAGAGGAGAGAGGGAGGAAGAAAGAGAGAGGATGAGAGAGGGAGGGAGGGAGAGAAAGATAGAAAAAGAGGAAGGGAGGGAGGGAGAGAAAGATAGAAAAAGAGGAAGGGAGGGAGGGAGAGAAAGAAGAAGAAGAGAGGGAGGGGAAGGGAGAAGGAATAAAGGATGGAAAGGAAAGGGAAGAGATAGAAGAGAAGAGAAAGTCAAGGAGGGAGGAGAGATTAAGAAGGGGAAGGGAGGGGGTGGAAAGGAAAAAAAAAAAGAATAGAGAGGGAGAAGTGAGAAAAACAGCGAAGGGAAAGGGACGGAAAGACAGAGAAAGGGAAAGACGGGAAGAAGAGGGGCGAATGGGAAGGGTAATGAAGGAAAGAGGGGAAAGGGGAAGAGGGGATACACAGGGGGTGATCAAGGTGAGAAGATGAGCTTAGGGGAGGGGGGGGGGGAGAGAGGGGCGACGGGCGACGGGGAGGGATGAGGCATGAGGGTTGAGTTCAGGGATAAGAGTGAGTGAATGAGTGAGTGAGTGATTGAGTGATTGAGAGTAAAAGAGTGAGTGAGTGAGTGTTAGAGAGAGAGAGGACACTCCTCATCAAGTGAGTGAGTGAATGAGTGAGTGAGGGTTAGAGAGTGAGTGAGTGAATGAGTGAGGAGTAAGTGAGTGAGAGTTAGAGAGTATGAGAACATTCCTCGGCAAGAAAGGCGTAACTAAAGTGAATCAAGTAAAGAAGAGAGGTAAAGACGAAGGAGAGAATAATTAAAGAAAATGACCAAGAAAGAAAGAGTTGTAATGACGACGGAATGAAGAAAGGAAAGAAAGAGGAGCAGAAGCGGTTATGATAACGAAGGAAGGAGGGAAGGAAGAAAGAATATACAAGAAGACGAAGGGACAAGGAGAACAAAATGATCACAACGAAGGCTGGAATAAGGAAAGAAAGTGAAAAGAAGGAATGGGAATGGAGAGGCTAGAAAGACTAAGAGAGGAGTGATGGAGTGAGATAAATGAGGGGAATGGAATAGAGAAATAGCAAAAGAAGACGAAAACAAAGTATGAAAATACAAACAGATACATGAACAGAACAACTATGGATCCGTCTTATCTTCGGTCTCGTCTCCCCTTCTCTCTCTTTCTCTCTCTCTCTCTCTCTCTCTCTCTCTCTCTCTCTCTCTCTCTCTCTCTCTCTCTCTCTCTCTCTCTCTCTCTCTCTCTCTCTCTCTCTCTCTCTCTCTCTCTCTCTCTCTCTTCGTTCGTTCGTTCGTTCGTTCGTTCGTTCCTTCCTTCCTTCTTTCCTTTCTTCCTTCCTTCGCCCCTCAACCTCTCTTTCTCCATTGCCCCTTCTGTTCCCTCTCCCCTCCTTCTCCCTTGTTTCTTCTCTCTCCAAACATGGCATCCTGTTCCCTCTCCCCTCCTTCTTCCATGAACGGAATACGAGAATAAAGAAGGACGCTCGTTGCAGGTTGGCGGGGACGGGAACCGAGAACACGTTTCACTCGTATTTTTGTGCGATAAGAAAGGTTCGCATACATACGCACACACGCGCTGGAGTTTGCTCTTTTTTTTTCTCTCTTTCTCACTCTCTCTGTTTCTCTGCCCCTCTCACTCACTCTCTTCTCATTTCTGCCTCTCTCTCTCTCTCTCTTTCTCTCTCTCTCTCTCTCTCTCTCTCTCTCTCTCTCTCTCTCTCTCTCTCTCTCTCTCTCTCTCTCTCTCTCTCTCTCTCCTTCTCTTCTCTCTCTCTCTCTCCTCTCCACTTTCTCTCTCTCTCTTTCTCTCTTCTCTCTCTCTCTTCTCTCTCTTCTCTCTCTCTCATTCTCTCCTCTCTTTTCTCTCTCTCCTCTTTCTCTCTCTCTTCTCCTCTCTCTCTCTCTCTCTCTCTCTCCTCTCCTCTCTTCTCTCTCTCTCTCTCTCTCTCTCCCCCTCTCTCTCTCTCTCTCTCTCTCTCTCTCTCTCTCTCTCTCTCTCTCTCTCTCTCTCTCTCTCTCTCTCTCTCTCTCTCTCTCTCTCTCTCTCTCTCTCTCTCTCTCTATCTCTCTCTTTCTCTCTTTCTCTCTTTCTCTCTTTCTCACTTTCTCTCTCCCCCTCCCTCCACGCTTTTATATCCGTCTCACTCTTCGTCCACACGTCCCTTCCCTCCTCCTCCTCCTTGCTCGTACCCCACGACCCTCCTGTCTACTTCTTCTACACTTCCCTTTCATCTTCTCTCTCTACCTCCCCCTCGCCCCCCTCCATCTTCGTTCCCTTTTTCAATACCCCACACTCTCCTCTCCATCAACATCTACCTCTCCTTTTGTCTCTCTCTCTCTCTCTCTCTCTCTCTCTCTCTCTCTCTCTCTCTCTCTCTCTCTCTCTCTCTCTCTCTCTCTCTCTCTCTCTCTCTCTCTCTCTCTCTCTCCCTCTTTCCCTCCCTCCCTCCTTCCCTCCCTCCTTCCCTCCCTTTCATATATATATATATATATATATATATATATATATATATATATATATATATATATATATGTATGTATGTATGTATGTAAGTATATATATATATGTATATATATACAGTATATGTGTGTGTGTGTGTGTGTGTGTGTGTGTGTGTGTGTGTGTGTGTGTGTGTGTGTGTGTAGGCGTGCGGGGGTGTTTCTCGTTTTGGGTCTGTCTATGTGTCTTCGCATTTTTATCCCGCCAGGCTTTTTGCAGCGGACCTACTTTTTTCATAATTGATTTAGGTTTTAAGTGTGTCAGGTTCGCCCTCCGTGACGCAAAGGATAATAACTACGCAAATTTGACTCATTTGAAGATTCTGTTACGGTGACACTGAGAGAGAGAGAGAGAGAGAGAGAGAGAGAGAGAGAGAGAGAGAGAGAGAGAGAGAGAGAGAGAGAGAGAGAGAGAGAGAAGGAGAAAGAGAGAGAGTGCGTGCGTGCTAGTTTGAGTGAGTCCATTCCTACATATGAACCCACATATCCAAGAAAAGAATCAGGGGAAAAACGGTAGAATATAATATATATTTAAGTAAAAGAGAGAAAGAGAGAGAAAAAAAGGCAACACAGAGTGGTTGTGGGCGTAGCATGAAAGGTAAACCAGTGCCATGTGCGTTTATATTTTCGGTCAAGTTATGTGTTTTGCTCGAAGTACGGAGCGAGGCATGTTTATGTACTTGACAGCGCACACAGATACCTATACACAACAATTTTTCTTTTGGGTTTTGTAATTTAGGACTTGTAATTGTGGGTAATTGATTGTCTTAAGAACCGTGAATTGGAGATTTGGCTTATAAGATGATGTTATAAATTACTATTTTTGTTGTTTTCGTGGTTATGTTAAGCATGGTAATGATAATGATAATCTTAATATTAAAAGTTAACAGTAATAATGTTGATAGATGTAATTATGATAATGATGATTGTGATACAAGTGATAACAGCAAAAAAGATGATAATGATGAGGATAATGATAATAATGAAGATAGTGATGATAATGAATGGTAGTAGTAAGCCACAATAGTATTTATAACAGCCAAATTGTAATTATTGTCTCCATTTTTTAACGTAAGTGTTTATATCTATTTGTGTTTCTCTCTTCTTTTTTTTTTGACTCGCCTTTATCCCCCCCCCCCCTATCTCTCTCCTCTCTCCCTCCTTCCTCTATCTCTCTCTCTCTCTCTCTCTCTCTCTCTCTCTCTCTCTCTCTCTCTCTCTCTCTCTCTCTCTCTCTCTCTCTCTCTCTCTCTCTCTCTCTTTCTCTCCTCCCTCTCCATCCCTCCCTCTCCCACCCTCCATCCCTCCCTCTCCCTTCCTCCCTCCTTCTCTCTCCCTCTCCCACTCTCCCTCCCTCCCACCCTCCCTCCCTCTCTCCCTCCCTCCCTCCCTCCCTCCCTCCCTCCCTCCCTCGCCCTCACGCTCTCCTCGGGGTCTACGGCCTTGAGATGGGACACAAAGGTAGCCAAGAAGGCTGGTGAAATGGGGCTAATATCAATTTTAAGCTTAACACCTTTGCATTTCGTCTTAATTTGGATCTTGCTACAGAGGGAGGGAGAGGGAGAGGGAGAGGGAAAGGGAGAGGGAGAGGGAGAGGGAGAGGGAGAGGGAGAGAGAGAGAGAGAGAGAGAGAGAGAGAGAGAGAGAGAGAGAGAGAGAGAGAGAGAGAGGGAGAGGGAGAGGGAGAGGGAGAGGGAGAGGGAGAGAGAGAGAGAGAGCGGGGAAAAAGGGAGGGGGGAAGGGAGAGGGTGGGTGGGTTAGGGTGACGGAGGGAGAGGAGGGAAGGAAAGAAAGAAAGAAAAACAAAGAAAGAAAGAAAGAAAGAAAGAAGGAAAATGGCAAGAGAGGGAGGGGAGGCAAGGTTGAGAGGAAGAAGAAGAAGAAAAAAAAAGGAACAGAAACTACAAAAATTAGATAATTACGAAGAGCACGAGAATGACCAAAAAAAAAAAAAAAAAAAGAACAAATTAAGGCAGAAATAGAAAGCAAGAGAGAGAAAGAAAAGAAACACTCGATATGAAGTTCAAGTTAATTGACATTGCATAGCGCGCCGTTGCAATAGGATGCTGCAAGAGACGCGGGGCTGTTTAACGCGACTCCCACGCCCACACCCGTCGCGGATGTCGCAACGCTGCACCGCGACACAGGTTAGGCGTTCTTCGAGTTCGCAACGCCCGGGGCCAGCAGCCGTTACGACCCACGCCTTATTGTCTCGCCTGCCGTTGCTCAATTCCATCTCTGCTCGTTAGATTTCCCTTCGTTTCTCCTTGTTATAGTTTTGTTTGATTTGCTGTTTGTTTTATCCCGTCGTTTTTGAATTGTTATTCTTGTTTTTCTCTCTTTCTCTTTCTCCCTTTCTCTCTAACTTTCTCTCTCCCTCCCTCCCGGACTCACTCCCTCCCTCACTCTCCCCCTCACTCCCCCCTCACTCCCCCCTCACTCCCCTATCCCTGTCTCTCCTATCCTTTCCTTCTCTCTCCTTTCTCTCCCTCTTTCTTTCCCTCTCCCAGGAACAAGGGACACGGGGATCGGAAGAGGAGAGGGAGGGAGGCGGCGAAAGTGAGCTGCTGCCGTAGAGCCTTTAGGGTTAGAGCTAATGAAGCGAGAGCTCTAATGAAGCATCAGCTCCCCGCCACTCCCGCGACTCCGCCCCGCCACACCTCCGCGATGACCGCCCAGCACCGCCGACGGGAGGGATTGCTTCATGAGGGGAGGGGGAGGGGGAGGGAGGGAAGGGAAGGGGGGCTGAAGAGATTCCTTA
>NW_028234417.1:1299199-1304199 GCF_977035675.1 Penaeus japonicus | reverse complement strand
ACGGATGGTTGCAGACGATGCAAGTCACACGGACATAGACCAAGAGCAGCCTCGCACAGACAGATAGACAGGCAGACAGATAGACAGACAGGCACAGCCCACCGCCAGACGTTCACGTTATATACACAGGAGTGAGCCATCACGGGCGCCCGCCTGCCACGTGCAGGATAAACACGCAACAAACACGGCACAAGGCCACCCCCCACCAGCCTCCCCACACTCCCCCCCTCCTCCCTCCCCCGTCCTCCGGCTCTTACGCCCATCCTAATATTTTTTTTTTTTTCCGTCGAACCTTCACCCTTCACTCATCGTTCGTCCACTCTTTCACCTCAAGTCTTTCTTCTCTTCTCTTCTCTTCTCTCTTCTCAATCCTCTCATCCTTCCCTCTCCACCACCTCCCCTCACCCATCTTCTCATTCACTTACACACCCTCAGCTACTTTCCTCCACCTCTCCTCTCATCTCCTCACTCCCTCTCTCAGTCTCTTTCTACTCTCTCTCTTATTTCCTCCACTCTCCACTCCTCCCTCCTCCCCTCTCTCCTCACCCCCTCTCCTCCTCACTCTATCTCCCTTCTCCTCCACACACCAACACACATCCTTTCTCACACTACCTTCACACCACAATCTTCCTCTCCTTCCTCTCTTCTCTCCACACTTCAAACTCACTCCTTCCAACTCCTCTCTCCTTCTCATCTCCACCTTCATCCCTCAACCTCTTCTCCATACCTCTCCCTTTCACACCCCCACTCTACCTCTCCCTCTCTCTCTCTCTCCCTCTCTCCACCTCCTCACTCCCTCTTCAATCTTTCTGTCTCCCTTCTTTCACTCACACCACACTCCTTCCCACCACCACACACTTCTTCTCTCCTCCTCTCACTTTCTTTCCCTCATCCTCCCTGCACAACCCCCCCCCCCTCAATCCCTACTCCCTTCTCTTCTCTCTCCCTCTCCTCTCTCTCTCTCCTCTCAAAATCCTCTCTCTTCTCATCCTCTCTCTCTCTCTCTCCTCTCTCTCTCTCCCTCACACTCTTCACCCACACCACTTACTCAAATCACACAAAACTTCACCACTATCACTCTCTATCCCTAACCACTCTCACTTCCCCTCCACTCATCTCACCTCTCTCTCTATATTCATCATCTATCTCATGCTCCCCTCTCACTTCACTCTTCTCTCATCACATCAGCTCCCGGATCCTCCCCCCACGTCTCTCCCTCACCTCTCACTCATTCCCTCCCCGCTCTTCCTCTCTCTTACACACGTCTCTCCCTCTCGCCTCGCCGTGTTTCCTCTCTCTCTCTCTCTCTCTTCCGCCCCTTTCTCTCTCTCTCTTTACTCACTTCTCGTCTCTCTCTCTCTCTCTCTCTCTCTCCTCTCTCTCTCTCTCTCTCCCCTATCTCCCTCTCTCTCTCTCTCCTCTCTCTACTCTTCTCTCTTCATCTTACTCTCTCAACTCTCTACTCTCTCTCATCTCTCTCTGCCGCGCACCTCTCTTCCTCGGCGCTCTCTCCTCTCCACTGCTCTCTGGCTCCCTCTCTCCCTCTCTCTCTTCCGTCCGTCTCATCTCCTCACTCTCACCTCCCTTCTCACAGTCAGGTTCACTCTCTCCTCCATCGTCCCTCTCCCTCACCTACGCGCTCTCGCCCATCCCTCCCACTCTCGCTCTCTCGGTCTCTCTCGCTCTCTCTCTCTACACTCTCTCTCGCGTCTCTCTCACCTCTCTCTCTCTCTCTCTCGACCCCCATTCTCTCTCCGCGCTCTCTCTCTCTCTCTCTCTCCTCTTCCACTACTCTCTCTTTCTCTCCTCCTCTTCCTCCCTCCTCTCCTCACCCCCCCCTACTCTCTCTTATTCTCCTCCATCTTTTCTCTCTCTCTCCTCTCTCGTCTCTCTCTTCTCTCTCTCTTTTCACTTTCGTTCTTTCTTTTCTTGTGATCGTCTTTTTCTTCTTTCTTTTATCTTTACTCTTCCTTCTTTCTTCTTCTTTCTTTCTTCTTTTCCCCTTTCTCTCTCTCTCTCTCTCTTTCTTCTCTCTCTCTCTCTCTCTCTCTCTCTCTCTCTTCTTTTCTTCCCCTCTCTCTTCTTTCTCCTCTCTCTCTCTCTCTCTCTCTCTCTCTCTCTCTCTCTCTCTCTCTCTCTCTCTCTCTCTCTCTCTCTCTCTCTCTCTCTCTCTCTTCCCTTCTCTCTTCTCCTTCACCCCTTACCCTCTTCCTATTCTCCTTCCCTCCGCCCCTCCTCCCTTCCTCCCTCCCTCCTTTCTCTCTCTGTCTATCTCTCTATCTCTCCATCTCTCTATCTCTCCATCTCTCTTCCCTTCTCTCGTCTCCTTCACTCCTTACCCTCTTCCTCTCCCTCTTCCTATTCTCCTTCCCTCCCCTTCATTCTTCTGTGTCTATCCCACCGTGTCTCCCTCTTCTCCCTTATAGCGGAGTACCCAGTGAAGAACGAAAAGGAATTTGAGAGTGGCTTCGCTCGCGCCTTTAAGCCTCTCTTGTACGTTCCTCTTCCCATTCTTCACCACATTAGCTCCCTGTCTTCCCCCCCCCCCCCCCCCAAAGCACTTTTCGCCCCCCCCCCTGCCCCCCCCCCCCCCCACTAAAATATATGTGTTGTGCGTTCAGGACCCCATTAATGGTGACTCCACCCTCCACTTCTCTCCGCTCTTATTCCTCCCTTTCCTTCCCTCCCTTCTCCCCTCCCCTCCCCCCTCTTCCTCCAGTTCCTCCTACATTTCTTTCTCTCCCCTTCGCATTCCTCTCCCCTCCCCTCCCCTCCCCACCCTCTTCCCTTGCCGGAGCACAGCCTTGTATTTCTTCATATATCTTGCCGGCACTACCTTAAGCATGTCTCCTCCTCATAAATCTGTTGGATTTCTTTCCCCTTTTCCTCCTCCTCCTCCTCCTCCTCCTCCTCCTCCTCCTCCTCCTCCTCAACCTACTCCTCCTCTTCCTCCTCAACCTACTCCTCCTCCTCCTCCTCCTCCTCCTCCTCCTCCTCCTCAACATCCTCCTCCTCCTCCTCCTCCTCCTCTTCCACCACCACCACCACCACATCCACCTCTTCCTTCCTCCTCCTCCATCACCACCTCCTCCACCTTTTTTTTCTCTCTCATTATCTCTCTCTCTATCCCTCCCTCCTTCCCTTCCTTCCTTCCTCTCTCTCCTCCTATCCCTTCCTCCCTTTCTCTCGTTTCTTCCCTTTACTGCTATTTACTTTACTTTTTTTCGCTTTTTTTACTTCTCTCTTTGATTCTCTTACTTCTCGTCTCTTTCTTGTTTATTCTTATTCATTTTTTCCTTCACTGTCTGTTAATATTTTTTCCCTCTTTTCTCTCTCTCTTAATCTTTCCTTTTGTCCGTTGTTTGTCTCCCTTTCTTTATTTTCTCTTTTGTTTCTTTGTTTAATTATTAATTCGTTCTTTTCAATTCCTTTAACGATCCTCTCGTCACCCAAGAATCACGCGGATAAGAATCATCACGACGAGTGTGTCAGCTGACGTGGTGGTGACTGACATCGTCGACGTAATCCTTATCGAGACAGAGAGGGACGGAAGTGCCATTTGAAATTGACTTAATTAAAGAGATGGAGGGAAGTCACGCGCTGGTAATGAGATGGAGGGAAGTCGCACGCAGGTAATGAGATGGAGGGAAGTCACACGCAGGTAATGGGATGGAGGGAAGTCACACGCAGGTAATGAGATGGAGGGAAGTCACACGTCAAAGCGCAAGGGCACAAAGATGGGGGGGGGGGGGTGTAATGTGGGACGAACACATGGGCTGAGGTTTACATTGTATGGTGGAATCTGGCATTGGAGGGAAGGGGAGGAAGGGGGGGGGGCGGTAGGAGGAAAGGGGGCTAGGAGGGTGAGAAAGGGAAGGGTAGGGAGAGAAGGGCAAGAGTAAGGTAAGGAAAGGGGAGGGAAGGGAGGGAGGAAGGGGAGAGGTGGGGGAGAAGGAAAGGGAAAGAAAAGGAAGGGAAGAGAAAGAAAGGAAAGGGAAAGGGAATGGGAATGGGAATGAAAAGAAGGACTGAAGGGAATGGAAGAGAAGAGGGAGTGTTAGTGGGATGGAAGGAAGTGGAAAGGAGGGAGTGAGGGAAATAGGTAGGGGAGAGAGGGAATGGGAGTGGGAGGGAAGGCAAGGCAGAGGAAGTGGGGGAGGGAGGAGAATGGAATTGGGAGAGGAATGAAGGGAGGAGAGAGAGAGGGTTAGAACTAAAGGGAAGAGAAGAGAAAGAAAGAAAAAAGAAACGGGAAGCAAAAGAACAAGAGAGAAAGAATATACCGGCAAGACAGAAGGGAAGGCGGTAGAGAGAAGGGAAGGTAAAAATAAAGGCACAAGGTAGATGTAAAGGTAGAGGCAAGAAAAGAGAAGAGAAGAGAAGAAGAGCTCGTTGCCCGGATCGCATCGCCTGCGGGACACTATGAATTGCGTGCGTGTGACGGGCGGGCGTGGGCGTACGGGCGGCGGAGGTGGGGAGAGGAGAGAGGAGAGTGGAGAGGGAAGGCGAGGAATATGGCTACGTGAGCGGCCGCGGGCGGTGGGGATCGCCGCGCCCCGAGTCGGCTGTAGGAGTGGAGGAAGGTATTAAAGGATCCTTCTCCATCGCCCCTCCTCCACCTCCCTCCCCCCTCACCTCGCTTACCCTCCATCCTATTCTCCCTTCTCCCCCCCCCCCTCTTTCTTTCCCCCTGCCCTCTATCTTACCTCCCCCTGCCCCCCCCCTCCCTTATCCCTTGCCTCCACTTTCCTCACCTCCTCTAGCCCCCTTCTCTCCTACCCCCGCCCCCTCGATTTGCCTCCATCCCCCCTTCCCCATCCCCTCATATCGTTGTTTAAACAGGGAATGAAAAAGAAAATTGATAGATTTTTTCCCCTCGTGAATATTGTTGGCATGATTCTGACGTGTTCTCATGTACAGTATGTGGCTTGTGCTTGTATTGTATCTGGGGTGGGTAGGGTGTGGTACCTCCCTCCCTCCTTCCCTCCCTCCCTCCCTCC
>NW_028234417.1:1289199-1291699 GCF_977035675.1 Penaeus japonicus | reverse complement strand
TCAGTAGGCCTAAGTTACGACAGTAGTTCGAATTGGCATTCCCACATTCCTTCTATATGGATACCAGTACTAACGCCATGCATCGAGAGAACGCGTAAAAAATGTACGGGGGCGAAGCGCGGTTTATCGCTGCAGTGGCCGTAAGTCGGCGGAAGCGGTATGGCCAGCCGCATTCGTCCAGCCCGCCCATCCATATCGCTGGATGGGCGGCGGGTTGGCGGGCGTAGCGGCGTCCATCAGGTGTGCATCGGGGTGATTAGCGTCGCGGGAACCAGGTACTCCTTCAGCGGCCGTCTCATCTTGGCCCCCCCCCCCCACCCACCCACCCACCCCCCACCCCCACGATCGAGTCGCGCCGCCGCCGATGCACAGCCTCGTGAATCTTCCGGTTGTGTTGGGCGGAAGACAGCGTAATGCGGCGTCGCTCGTATTTCACGTCCCCGCCGCCGTTCGCTGTTGACCGACGGCGTTTCGTGGGCGGGGTTAGAGGGCGGGATGGGCGGGGAGGGCCGGGTGAGGGGGCTAGTGATGCAAGAGGGCTGCAGGTGCGCTATCTAGGGCTGGGGTCTCGATGTATGTGGCAGGAAGAAAGGTGAATTTATGCATTGCTGATGTAGAAGGATTGATTTATGGGGGCTGCCAACACGCCTTTTTCGGGCTCGCGCTCACTTACTATTATTGTTGTTAGTGTTATTATTAGTAGTATTGTTGTTGTTATTATCATTATTGTTATTAATATTTTTATTATTAGTATTGTAATTGTGATTATAATTATTATCATATTATATTTATTATTATTATTATCATTATTAGTATTATAATTGTTATGATTATCATTATTATTATTATTATTATTATTATCATTATTATTATCATTATTATTATTATTATTATTATTACCGTTCATATGATTGTTTTTACCATTCTTATTATCATCATCATCATCATCTCTATCACTAATGCTATTACTATCATCATTATCATTATTATTCATCCTCTTTTTCCTCTTCTTCTTCCGCTACTTTTCCCATTCTCATCGCAATGTTGCGTTCAAGCTCTTGCTTGGTCATTCGAGTGCGTGTCAGGGGAAGGGGGGTGATGACGAGGGGTAATGGGGGAGGGGGGGTTGTCTAGAATGATGTATGGGTGAGGTGGGTGTAGGGGAAGAGGGATGGGGGTAGGGGCGCAACGTCCAGGTTAAGACAGAGGTTGAAAAGAGGTTCCTGTTTTCGAGGTCCCGCGAGACTTGTATAATAAGGTTAGAAAGAGGGGTCGAGAGAAGGGAGGGGAGAGGGAGAAGGGAGGGAGGGTCGGACGGATGGATAGGGAGAAAGGGGGAGGAAATTAAGGAGGAAGAGAGGGAAGGTAGGAATGAATGAATGAAGGAAGGAAGGAAGGAAGGAAGGAAGGAAGGAGGGAGATGGCGAGCAAGAAGGGTGAATGAAGGAAAGGAGAGAGGGAGGGAGAGATGGAATAAGGAAGGGGGAAGGAAGAAGGGAACGGAGGGGGAGAGAGTGAAGGGAAGGAGGAAAGATGGAAGGAAGGAAGGAAGGAAGGAAGGAGGAAAGGGAAGGGATGAGAGGGGATAGGGGGAGGGGGGGAGGCGAGAAGCCCGATGTCGATATTCCGATTATGACGAGCGGGCGAATAATGCCTCCGCTGTGTCGAACCGGACGGAAGGACAAATAGTGCCATTCATCTGCTGGGTCGCCGCGTGGCACTCCCGACGCCCCTAGAAGGAATACCGCCGGGACGGGCACCTACCTCGTGGCATGTGTCAGCGCCTGTGGATTTTCTGTTTGGCCTCACACAACTCTTTAAAAAGTGGGTAATGTGTAAATTTGGCGTAAAGGCAGCAGTTTTGTTCAAGCCTGTGCGTGTGGAATTTGATTTATTCTTGCTTCTGTATATTTATGCATATTCGTTTATTAAGTTTTATATCTGTCGTTCTCTCTCTACCGATCCGGATATATATATATATATATAATATATATATATATATATATATATATATATATATAATATATATATATATATAAAATATATATATATATATATATATATATATGTGTGTGTGTGTGTGTGTGTGTGTGTGTGTGTGTGTGTGTGTGTGTTTATATCTATTTATCAATCTATTATAGCTATTTATGATTTATAGTTGGCCTTCAGTCTAGTCTTCAGAGAGAGAGAGAGAGAGAGAGAGAGAGAGAGAGAGAGAGAGAGAGAGAGAGAGAGAGAGAGAGAGAGAGAGAGAGAGAGAGAGAAACAGACAGACAGGCAGACAAAGAATAACAGAGAGGAGACAAGGCCAAAGCCCTGGAAGGTCCATTACGCGAGAATAAAAGAATAATGAAAGAGAAGGAAGAAAATAATTAACGAAAATTTCATTACGCGGAATAGTTTCTCGAGAACTTCAAAAGAGAAGATTATCCCGAAAGAAGAGAGAGAGAGAAAAGAAGAAGAAGAAGAAGAAGAAGAAGAACATTGATACAGTAGCCAG
>NW_028234417.1:1279199-1284199 GCF_977035675.1 Penaeus japonicus | reverse complement strand
GAGAAAAAAATAGATTGGACACCCGAGTAAAGTGAACGGGGGAGGAAGTACTCGTTTCGGAAGAGCTTCGCAAAGCGAGGCAGTGATCCATCTCCCTCGGTGGAAGAGCTTACGTTCCGCCGTTGTTGTTTTTTCTTTTCTTTTCTTTTTTTCGAGTCAAAAATACCTTTTTTGTTTATTATTGTGTTTGAATTAATGGCCGGCTTTTTGCTTTTATTTTGAGGTAGTGTCCACCATCTTGTCTTTTTTCGTGTTTGTTTATTTATTTAAGACCCTTCCTTTAATTGTTTTTGTTGGTTTCGAGTTAAGAACACCTACTTTTTTGTTTGCTTTCAATTATATTTATTTCTCCATATACCATTTTCTGTAGTGATTAGCTGATTATTTTCCCTGTCGTCACCTTAGTTTAAATTTTGATTTGGGTTTACATTTTACATTCTTTTCTTTCTTGTATTTTGACCCTTCCTTCCGTTTTTAGACTGATTGATCGATTAGGTAACTGATATTTACTTTTCCACAGAGGAATGGTGTTGTTTATTTTCACCCCTCAACTCATGTACTCTTCTCCTTTTATCTTTTTTTTTTCTTTATGTACTTACTTTCTCTTTTTCTCTTTTTTTCCTCTACTCATTTTCTTTTTTTTTCTTTTTTTTCTCTATTTACTTATTTTCTCTTTTTTCTCTTTTTTCTATATTCACTTATTTTTTATTTTTCCTTTCTTTTATCTCTTTTTCTCTATTTTTTCTTGACTACGACTGTTTGCTTGTTTTTTTTCTATCTTTTTACCGCAATATATTTTATTCCTGTTCGCAGAATGTGTTGCGTTTTAGTTTACATTTCTGTCGTCAATTTTCGGATCACATGAATCGAGATTCCTGCAATCCAGTCGTGCGGTTAGAGCGGAAGTATAGGATATTGGGAGTGGGTGGAAGTAGATTAATCGAATCCTATTTACCTCCCCCCCCCCCCACACACACACAATCCCTACCTCCTTCCCTTCCCTCCCCTTCCCTCCCTATCTCTCGCATTTCTATCCGTTATGCTCTCCATATTAAAGGAAAGAGAGAACTGATATAGTGTCCCCCGTTTTTTTTTTTTTTTTTTTTTTTTTTTTTTTGCAACAACCTTAAACAGCATCCGAATCGCAAGACCACTTACGGAGCTAGCGAGAGGGGGGGGAGGTGATATGGGGGGTGGGGAGGAAGAGGAACCCCCCAGAGAGCGGCTCAATTAACGTGGCGGGTCTCACAGGGCACATTACATAGCACGAGGTTGTTTATTCAGAGGAGTCGGTAATGGAGGAGGGAGGGGGGGTGGGGGAAGGGGAAGGGGAAGGGGGTGGAAGTTGGAGGTTGGATGGAGGTTGGGGATATGAACGCGAGGAGGGAGGTTGTGGAGAGGACTAGGGGTGGGGGGGGTGAGAAGGAGGGTAAAAAAGGAAGAGGGGAGAGGAGGACAAGAAGGTAGTAGGGAGAGGGGAAAGGGTAGAGGAGATGGTGGTTGGGGAGAGGGTGAAGAAGGGAGAGGAGGGCAAGAAGGAAGGAGGGAGGTTGTGGAGAGGACTAGGGGGGGGGGTAGGAGGAGAAGGAGGGTAAAGAAGGAAGAGGGGAGAGGAGGATAAGAAGGGAGGAGGGAGGAGTGGGGAAAGGGTAGAGGAGATGGAGGTTGGGGAGAGGGTGAAGAGGGGAGAGGAGGGCAAGAAGGGAGGAGGGAGATGGAATTGAGGAGAAGGTGAAGAGGGGAGAGGAGGGCAAGAAGGGAGGAGGGAGATGGAAATTGAGGAGAAGGTGAGGAGGGGAGACGAGGGCAAGAAGGGAGGAGGCGACGAGGGGTTAGACAAGGGGAGAAGGCGGTTAGGGCGAGGTGAGGACAAGGCCACTTGACGGCTCCCGCGTTTACCCCCAAGGTGATGCGCTGCGGCCGCCCCTCTCCGCCCCGCCTCCTGCTCGTGCTGACGGGAGGCTTCAGGACAAACTCGTGCGGTGGGCGGTGGGACAGGAGGGTGGGGTGGGGTAGGGGGAGGTGGGAGATGGGGGATGGGTGAACGACCAGCCCTTGGCCCAGGAGATATTACGGTTTGCGGGGAATACATGTTTGATTATTGTTGTTATGTTTGTTGCTACTATTATTATTGTTGTTGTTATTGTTATTTTTATTATTATTATTATTATTATTATTATTATCATTATCATCAACAGTAGTAGAAGTAGGACTCCTATTATTTTTATCATTACCGTTGCTACTCTTATTACTATTATTATTACTACTAGTAGAATTATTGATACTGCAGATACTGCTACTATTACTATTATTGTTACTACTACTACAACTACTACTACTATTATTTCTACGATTTCTACTACTACTATTATTATTACTGCTATTGCGACGACGGTTATGACTGCTACTTCAGCTGTTATTATATATACATACATACATATATATATATATATATATATATATATATATATATACATGTATAATATATTATATATATATATATATATATATATACATGTATATATATTATACACATATACATATATATATATATATACATGTATATATATATATATATAATATATATATAAAATATATATAATATATATATATATATATATAATATATATATATATATATAAATATATATATATATATATATATATATATTATATATATATATATATGTGTGTGTGTGTGTGTGTGTGTGTGTGTATGGGGGAGGGGAACTACTAGGTGTTGCTTAGGCTAAAGCAAGATTACGAAAAATCCTGTTAACGACATCTTATCTGTTAGTTTGAAAAAGAATCCTACCGGAACCTCAAAATCGCTCCGTATTTTGTTAACTAAAAAAATCTCCATAAATAATGAAGGCTTAGCGTAGGCCGCAGCTTGTGTTTACTCAGGTAGTGCGGTGAGAGGGAGGGAGGGAGGGAGGGAGGGCAGGCAGGCGGAAGGCAGCAGCGCCAGGCGTCGGTCCAGGTGCTCTACTTGGGCCTTGTACGTCTTGAGATTTTAATTTTTGGGCCTTGTACGTCTTGGGACTTTAATTTTTGGGCCTTGTACGTCTTGGGACTTTAATTTTTGGGCCTTGTACGTCTTGGGACTTTAATTTTTGGGCCTTGTACGTCTTGGGACCTTAATTTTTGGGCCTTGTACGTCTTGGGACTATAATTTTTAGGCCTTGTACTTCTTTGGACCATGGACTACTTGGACCTAGGATTTTTTCGGATAGTATTTATTCTGGGCTTGTACTACTTAGACATAGTTTTTCCTTGGGTGTAGTGTTTATTCGATGATGCTTGTATTACTTGGGCCTTGTACTTCTTTAGGCCTTGTAGTACTCTGACCTAGGATTTCTTTGGGTCTAATGTGTAATCGACTCTTGTACTTTTTTAGGGACTAGTACATCTTTTGGGCTTCGTATTGCTTTGATCTTTTTTTTTTGGGGGGGCAGTGTACTTCTCGGGGCCTGTCACTTCTTGCTGTGTAGACATGGCCCTCCTTGCGAAGATATGAGCACGATTATGTTCTTATGTTCACGATGTCGATGACAAGAGGAAGACAGTGTGATACTCTATATTCAAGATGAGAGAGGGAGAAGGAAAGGAAGAGGAAGGGAGAAGAAGAAGGAGAGGGAGAAGGAGAAGGAGAGGGAGAAGGAGGAGATGGAAAAGGAGAAGGAGAGGGAAAATGAAAAAGAGAGGGAGAGAAAAAAAGAAAAGAAAGGAAAAGAAGCGAAGATAAGAGAAAAAATGAGACAGAGAATAAAATAGAAAAATGAGGAAGGTCAAGAGAAGAAATAGAGAAACGGGAAGCTGTAGACAAGACGGGAATCCGACAGCGACTTCCCCCGCGCGCGAAGGTGTTACAGGATGCATTCGCGGGCGGAGGTTAGTCAGGTAGGCTGTCAGGACGTGTGTTGGTGTAGGCGGGCTGTTAGTATACACGGCCACCTCACGCGCTCCTTGTTTACGTCTGCCTGCTGCCCTGCCACAAGCCAGCCGCCCGAACGCACGCCCACTCCTCCGCCCGCTCATCCACCCCCCTAAACGCCCATCCGCCCACCTAAACGCCCATTCTTCTGACCATCCGCCCAAACGCCCACCTAAACGCCCATTCTTCTGACCATCCGCCCAAACGCCCACCTAAACGCCCATTCTTCTGACCATCCGCCCAAACGCCCACCTAAACGCCCATTCTTCTGACCATCCGCCCAAACGCCTATATAAGCACACTCATCCGCCCATAGATCCACCATCCCGCCCACATATCCACTTTCTTACATAGAGATCCGGCTGCTTGTCTTTCAAACACGTCATCTACCATTTATTCCCGGAAGTGTGTTGATTACCTATTTATCGGAATTCTTGATTCTCGCCTATTTTCGTTCTGTTTTATTTTTCTCTTGGCTTTCCTTTCTTACACTAGCTGTCATTCATTTGCCTCCTATCGGGAATGCCTCGCAAATGATTCTCTCTCTCTTCCTCCCTCCCTCCCTCCCTCCCTCCCCTACCTTCTTTCCTTCTCTCTCCCTTTTTCCTTTTCTCTCTCTTTCTCCATCTCTCCCTCCCCTTCCCCTTCCCCTTCCCCTTCCCCTTCCCCTTCTCCCACCTTCCCTCTTTCCTTCTCTCTCCCTCCCTCCCTCTCCCCCTCCCTTTCCCCTTCTCCCACCTTCCCTCTTTCCTTCTCTCTATCTCTCTTCCCCTTCTCCCCTCCCTCTTCCTTCTCTCTCCTTCCCTCCTCCTCTTCCTCCCTCTCTCCCCTCCCTCCCTCCCTCCCTCCCTCCCTCCCTCTCTCCCTCTCTCCCTCTCTCCCTCTCTCCCTCTCCCCCTCCTTCCCTCTCCCTCCCTCCCCACTCTCACTCTCTCTCCCTCCCCCCTCCCCCCTATCTCTCCTTCTCCCCTTCCTTTGCTTTTCCCTGTCCCCAAGAAACCAGAAGTTCAAACGGACTCCACAAAAAGATGCATTGAAAAAAGTCTGAAAGCTGTGAGGTGGTG
>NW_028234417.1:1236699-1261699 GCF_977035675.1 Penaeus japonicus | reverse complement strand
CCGACCGCTAGGATCTCCGGAAGTTGTGTGAAGCAGCCACTTGCATACGCTTCTTTGGCGTCAGTTTGGAAGGATTACGTTTGTTTCTACGTCGAAGGAAAGGAAGAGGATTAACTGCAAGGTCACTGCTTGATGTGTGGAAGTTGAATTGCTTGCAAGGGTTGTTTTTGAACTGCTTGCAAGTAATGACGACATAGAGGGCGCTCATTAAGACGGCTGTCGAGACCTTGGGCATTTAATGATCTTTCTCTGGTTTCCTCCCCTCGGGTCACCTTTATCTGAAATTGGGAAAACTACCTCCCTTTTTTATCTCGAAGAATGTACAACACACTTTAAATTATTTCTAAGGGGGAAGCTGGAGTTTAAACGTGCGGGGCAGAAGTGACGGCGGGGTTTGGGTATAAAGAAAAAGAAAAAAAGAAAGAAAAAAAGAGGGCGTAGTAGGTATGATGATTCAAAGGAAGTGCAAGGAAGTTCCATTAAAAAAATATACAGTTAGGGCTTGGTGTGTGTATGTGTGTGTGTGTGTGTGTGTGTGTGTCCGTGTCCTTGTGAGTTTATATACATGATGTATGTATTTTTGTACTAATGTGTGCATGTTTCTTTGGCAGTATACGCTTCTAATTCTGTGCACTCTCTCTTCCTTTCTTTTACGAGCCAGCGCTGCCCCGCTTTCTCTAGACGACAGAATGAAAGGATAATGAAGAGACAGATTTGAGAATGTTCCCTGGCGTCGTTTTTTAAGCAGAGGGAGACACAGCCACACCCAGTCACGATACCAAAAACACATACCTACTCCCTCACCATCATTTAGATAGAGGGGAAGGGAAGAATGACAGAGATAGATAGATACAGAGATAGGAGGAAGAGAGAAAGTGAGAAAGAAAGAGAGAGAGAGAGACGGATGATTGTGTGGAGACGCAAAGGGGTAATTTAAAGGAAGTGAAGGGACAGAAGAGAAAGAGGAGGGAGAAGGAATGGCGAGAGGGGAAAGGAGGAAGAGGCGGAGTAAGGGGAGACGGGGAGGGAGGAAGAAGAGTGAGGTGAAGGGAGAAGGAGAAGGTATAAGAGAGAAAGAAGGGGAAAAGGAATAGCGAGAGAGAGAGAGAGAGAGAGAGAGAGAGAGAGAGAGAGAGAGAGAGAGAGAGAGAGAGAGAGAGAGAGAGAGAGAGAGGGGGGGGGGGGGGGGGGGGGGGGGGGGGGGGGGGGGGGGGGGGGGGGGGGGGAGGAGAGGGAATAACGATAAAGGAAGGGAGAAAGAGAAGGAAAAAAGAAGAAATGGACCTGGTAGAGGAAAAAGGGGGAAGAAAAGAATGTTAAGAGAGGAAGGGAAAGGGGAAGTAACAAGATAAGTAGGGGGAGAGGAAGAAGAGAAAGGAGAAAGACGAGAGGAAGGGAGAGAAAGAAGAGGCGAGAGGCGATGGCAGGCGAGGCGCACGTGGTCTGACGCATCCATTGCACACCGCATGTAAACACTTGCCCTCTTGGACTCGGACCAAAAATCCGCCGTTTCTTATTCACTGATTATTCATCTCCCTCTGTTTCTCCGCCGTATCATCTGGAGGAAGGGATGTTTGTCAGCCTTTAGCTGGGGCCTTGTGATTGTATCTTGTCTTGCAGACGTGAGTGCTTACTTCATTATATATATATGTGCGTGTAGGTATATATATGTATATGTGTAAACACACATACACACACTCGTTCGCTCACTCTCATTCACTCACTCTCTCTCATTCTCTCTCTCTCTCTCTCTCTCTCTCTCTCTCTCTCTCTCTCTCTCTCTCTCTCTCTCTCTCTCTCTCTCTCTCTCTCTCTCTCTCTCTCACTCACACACACACACACACACACACACACACACACACACACACACACACACACACACACACACACACACACACACACACACACACACACACATTCACACATTCACACATTCACACATTCACAATACACAAAATCACACGTTTGTATGTATGTTTGACCTATGGGTGAATAAGGCATGTTTATCATCAAGTACGTAATCATGACTTACAGCTTAATAACTCCTGACGTCTTGTGATCTCACCTTTTCTCTCCATCTCCCATCTCTCTCTTCCTCTCGTTCTCTTTTTTTCTCTTTTTCTCCCCCTTTATCTCTTTTCCTTTTTATTACTCTTTATCTCAGGTGGGCGCGAAAGAGCAGCGACAATGGGCGTATATGTGGTGGCGCCAGCATCGATCTCGTAATTTAAGTTCCCCCTCTCCTCCACCCTCTCTCCCCCATCCTTTCTCCCTCTCTCCTCCTCCCTCTCTCTCCCTTCCTTTCTCCCTCTCTCTATCTCCCTTCCTTTCTCCCTCTCTCTCCCTTCCTTTCTCCCTCTCTCTCCCTTCCTTTCTCCCTCTCTCCTCCTCCCTTTCTCTCCCTTCCTTTCTTCCTGTCTCCTCTTCCCTCTCTCTCCCCCATCCTTTCTCCCTCTCTCCCCCATCCTTTCTCCCTCTTTCTCCCTTCCTTTCTCCCTCTCTCCTCCTCCCTTTCTCTCCCTTCCTCGTCCCTCTCTCCTCCTCCTCCCTCTCTCTCCCTTCGTTCCTCCCTCCCTCCCTCTCTCCCCTTTCCTTCCTCCCTCTCTCCCCCTTCCTTCCTCCCTCTCTCCATCTTCCTTTCTCCCTCTCTCCTCCTACCTCTCTCTCCCTTCCTTTCTCCCTCTCTCCTCCTCCCTCTCTCTCCCTTCCTTTCTCCCTCTCTCTCCCTTCCTTTCTTCCTGTCTCCTCCTCCCTCTCTCTCCCTTCCTTTCTTCCTGTCTCCTCCTCCCTCTGTCTCCCTTCCTTTCTCCCTCTCTCTTCCCTCTCTCCGTTCCTTTCTCCCTCTCTCCCCCTTCCTTCCTCCCTCTCCCCTCCTTCCTTCCTCCCTCTCTCCCCCTACACCCCTTCCTCTCTCTCTCTCTCTCCCCCTCCCTTTCTCCCCTATTCCCTCTCCCTCTCTCTCCCTACCCTCCTCACTCTCTCCCCCTCCCTTTCTCCCCTATTCCCTCTCCCTCTCTCTCCTACTCCCCCCCTCTCTCTCCTCTCCTCCTCCCTCTCTCCCCTCTCCCCTATCCTCCTCTCTCTCCCCCCTCTCCTCCTCCCTCTCACCCCTACTCCCCCTCCCTCTCACCCATACTCCCCCTCCCTCTCACCCCTACTCCCACTCCCTCTCACTCCCCACTCCCCTCTCTCCTCTCCTCTCACCCCTACTCCTCCCTCTCACCCCTACTCCCCCTCCCTCTCCTCCTCTCTCTCCCCCTTCTCCTCCTCCCTCTCTCCTCCCTTGTTCACCCTCCCTCCCTCTCCTACTCCCCCTCCCTCTCACCCCAACTCCCCCTCCCTCTCTCCTCCCTTGCTCCCCCCTCCATCTCTCCTCCCCCCTCCCTCTCTCCTCCCTTGCTCACCCTCCCTTACCCCCCCCCCCCTCCCCCTCGGCCTTCCCGTCTTCCCGAACTAAAGCATTCGCCCTAAGGTTCATTTTTTGTTGCGACGGCACACCATTGCAGGGAGAGGAGGGAGGGAGGGAGGGAGGGAGGGAAATGAGGGAGGGAGGGCAGGGGGTTCATTTGGAAGTGAAGCGGGAGGGAGAGGGGGAGTCGTAGGAAAGGGAGTTAAAGGGAGTTAAAGGGATTTAATGCTTTAAATGCCCGTCTACCACACTGATGCCCAGCTGACTGACGAAGTCCCCGCCCGCCTTGGTTTTTTTTCCCCCCGGAGCAGCTGATGTTGGGTTTATTTTTAAGTTTCGGGGAGGGAGGCGGAGGGGGGTTTCAATTTTGCGGATGAGCTTTCGCGTTACTTGTGTTGATGGCTATCTTCATCAGATGCACACGTACAATCACACACACACACACACACACACACACACACACACACACACACACACACACACACACACACACACACACACACACACACACACACACACACACACACACACACACACACACACACACATACACGCACACCTCTTTACTCTCTCATTGTATTTGTTCTCTTCCTTGTCTTCTAGCTTCGATTCTCCTCTTCTCTCCTGCTCCTTCGACTTTCTTCCTCCTCCTCTTCGTCTTCTAGTCTCGATTCTTCTCTTCTTTCCTCCTCCTTCAACTCTCTTCCTCCTCCTCTTCGTCTTCTGGCCTCGATTCTCCTCTTCTCTCCTCCTCTTTCGACTCCCTTCTTCGACTCCTCGTCTTCCCTACCCCCGTCTCCCCTCGTGCCTCGTTTTCTTCTCATCTTCAGCCCCAACATGATCGCAAGCATAAACAACCGTCTATGCGTATTAATTCCGGAAAAGAAAGACATTAACGCTACGGAGGGAAAGAGTTTTTTTTTTCTATATCCCTTTTTTTGTGCCGATGGCTTGTCATAAACACGTGCGGTAAACACGTGTGAAAGCGTGTTTTTTTGGTGTGAGGAAATAAGGAAAAATTATTATAATAAAGAATCGACACTCTTCATGGATAAGCGTATATGTTCATTTGCAAATGCGCAATTGCACATACACACAGTAAGCATGTGCAGTAAGAGAGACATGTAAATGCATACTTACAGCATGGGGGGAGGGGGTCGGAAGAAGCTTCAGCCATTCAAACACGTTTATTAATCATTTTCCTTACATATCGTCCTCTCTTTGCTTAATATGTTATTTATATCCCGACCAACAATTCGAGAGAAAAAACGAGAAAAAATGCCATCCATAGAAAAAAAACAAAAAAAAAAAAACATCAGAATTATAAGCTAAAGTTCGTTGCCTTAATAATGCCAAAACTTTTTCAAAATCATTTTCTATCATTGACAACCTTACCGATTTCTGAAGACAATCCGGAAAGGTGGCTATGTAAGGGCGGATAACTTTTCGACTTTTTGTACACAATTTATTTTCTTTAATCACTCATGGCTTTGGTTGTTAAACTCCGCTACTTGTTGCGAGTTGCAGACTTCATAACGCCATTGCTTTTGTATGTTTTGAAGGAAGTTGCAGCGGTGGAGAGAATAAGTAAGTTTTCTCTCTTCAGCTTTTAATGCAATTTTTTCTTAGGCTGACATTTGATACCGAAAAAAAATAAATAAAAATAAGATCAACTCGAAAAGAAGGTTATTTGATTAGTTTGATGACACGACGCCTTTTCTCGAAAAAAGAGCTCAAGACTCAGGAAAAAAAATGATAAAACAGAATAACAAGAAGTTTGCTTTTGGAGAGCAGGTCCAACCATCGCGACAGCTCGAACACCCGCTGCAATTTATCACACCCTGTCGCGTTCATTGGCTGAGAGGGAGAGAGGGAGGGAGGGAGGGAGGGAGGGAGAATGGGAGGGAGGGAGGGAAAGGAGAAAGGGAATATGAAGGGAGATAGCAAGGGATGGAGGGAAGGAAGGAAGGAAGGCAGAAGGCATGAGCAACAAAGAGCGAGAGAGATAGAGAGAAAGAGCGAGAGAGAGAGAGAGAGAGAGAGAGAGAGAGAGAGAGAGAGAGAGAGAGAGAGAGGGAGAGAGAGGCCAGTGCTTTGGCAGGGTCGGTGTCAACAGTGCGGGGATTTACACCTGCTCTTTGATTCATGGCTTGGACCTTGAGAGCAGCTCCGCCTGAAACGCCTCCACTTAGCAAGCAGACAAACATCCACATCCGTCAAAGGCTTGTCTTGCACGCCCACGATTCTTGCACGCCCACGAGGAGAACCACGCCTTCCTTCCCGCCTGCCTCCCCACACTTACCTTCCCTTCTCTTCCCTTTCTTTCACTTTCCTTCACTTTCCTTCTCTTTCCTTCCTTCCTTTCCTCCCCGCCTCCTTCCCTGCCTTCGCTTCCTTTATCTTTCCTTCCGTTCCTCCCTCCCTCCCTCCCTCCCTCCCTCCCTCCTTCCGTTCTTCTAGCACCTGCTTCATTTTGCTGTCTGTTTTTTTTTCCTCTCTCATTCTCCATCGTATTTAGATGGTTTTAGTTTTTTTATCGTTTTTTTTCATAATTATTGTTTAGTTTTACTTTTAGTTTAGTCCTACCTACACCCTCCCCCCACCCACCCCACGAACAAAAAGTAAAAAGAAAAAAAAGAGAGACATTAAGAATGAATAAATGAATTGTTGCTTCACCGTCTCTCTCTTCCCCTTCCCTCATTTTCCTCTTATTTGCTACACCCTTGCATCCCGCTTCACTCCATCTCCCCCATGTCTCTCTGCGCTTCATTTTTCCCCTCGTCTTCCCCCCACCCCCCCACCCCCACCCCATCCCCACTTCCCGTCACTCCTTTTTTTTCCCCCTCTCTCTTTCTCTTCCCTCTACTTTCCCCTCACTGATCTCGCTTCGTCTTCCTGCTTCACGTCGCCTCGCGGATGTTGTAGCCACTCTTCCGTCGCATCACGTCGCTTCATTGCTTCCCCTTCACTCTCCGTTTCCCCTCTTTGCAGTAGATACTTTTCTCTCTCTCTCTCTCTCTCTCTCTCTCTCTCTCTCTCTCTCTCTCTCTCTCTCTCTCTCTCTCTCTCTCTCTCTCTCTCTCTCTCTCTCTCTCTCTCTCTCTCTCTCTCTCAATCTCCCTCTCCCTCTCCCTCTCTCTCTTGCTCTCTCTCTCTCTCTCTCTCTCTCTCTCTCTCTCTCTCTCTCTCTCTCTCTCTCTCTCTCTCTCTCTCTCTCTCTCTCTCTCTCTCTCTCTCTCTCTCTCTCTCCTCTCTCTCTCTCTCTCTCTCTCTCTCTCTCTCTCTCTCTCTCTCTCTCTCTCTCTCTCTCTCTCTCTCTCTCTCTCTCTCTCTCTCTCTCCTCTCCTCTCTCTCTCTCTCTCTCTCTCTCTCTCTCTCTCTCTCTCTCTCTCTCTCTCTCTCTCTCTCTCTCTCTCTCTCTCTCTCTCCAGCTTCATATCCCTTCGTCCTTGTTTATTTTCCTTCTTCATTATCGCCGCGAGAGGGACTAGATCATTCTTCGCTTGTCGCTCCTATGTTGCAGCCATAGTCTACGTTGATCGGTAAAGTCTTCTGCTGCAAGATGTTTATGCAACACAGCTCCGGTGATTTATGTCTTACTTGGGGTTGTATTTTACTTCATAAAAAAAGAGGGATGGGGGGGGGGAGAATAAATCTTACGCATGGCTTTGTTTGTACGTGGATGATTTTCTAGCCGGGTCATGAAATGGTGAGGTGTGTGTGTATACCCGGGTCACAGAGTGGAGGAAGCCGGCGCGCTTGGCCGACCTTCGCTTCGCATTCCTCACGTGTTTATCCGCCATTTCTCTTCTTGTCTCTCACTCGATCCTTCTCCTTCGCTGCTGCCTCGCCGCTTCTCACTTGTCGCCCTCTTCTAGCACCTCTTCTTCCTCTTCCTGCAACCTCTTTCTTTTTCTTCTTCTCCCTCTTCTTCCTTCTCCGCTTCTCCAACTCCTCGTCTTTTTCTCATCCTCCACTTTAGCTGTTAGCCCGCGTCCTCCTCCTTTTCTACTTCCACCTCTTCCTCTTCTACTTTCTCCTCCTCCTCTTCCTCCTCCTCCTCCTCCTCCTCCTCCTCCTCCTATCCTTTCTCCTCCTCCTCCTCCTCTTTCTGCTCCTCCTCCTCCTCCTACCCTTATTCCTCCTCCTTCTATTCTTTCTCCTCTTCCTCCTTCTCCTCCTCCTCCTTCTCCTTCCCTTCCTCCTCCTCCTTCTCCTTCCCTTCCTCCTCCTCCTTCTCCTTCCCTTCTCCTCCTCCTTCTCCTTCCCTTCCTCCTCCTCCTACCCTTTCTCCTCCTCCTCCGTTTTCACCTCCTCCTCCTTCTCCTCCTCCTCTTTCTCCTATCCTTTCTCCTCCTCCTTTCTCTCTTCCTCCATCCGTCTCTTGTTTTCGTCTTCGGGGTTTCTTGCCTTTGCCTTATCATGATGGTTTCCCCTGGTCGCTGTTTTTCCTTTTCTCCTCCTGCGTGTTTGGGTTTCGCTCCCCTCGCAGTTTGTGCTTTTGAGTTTTATCTCGTCGTTCTCTCTATCTCCATATCTCTCTTTCTCTGCTTTCTTACTTTCTTTGTCTCTCTTTTTTTTATTTCACTCTCCCTTTTTTTCTCTCTCTACCTGTTTTTCTCTATCTTCTCTCTCTTTTTTTCTCTTTTCTTTTCTCTCTTTCTTCTCCTCCTTCCCCCCCCCCCCCCTCTCTCTCTCTCTCTCTCTCTCTCTCTCTCTCTCTCTCTCTCTCTCTCTCTCTCTCTCTCTCTCTCTCTCTCTCTCTCTCTCTCTCTCTCTCTCTGTTCCATTGTCTGTCATTATCACAATATCTTTGATTACGAGCCTTCTCCCCGAGCCTTTCACGTCGTAATGTTTTAAGCCGCCCATTTATAGTCGGATAAAAATGTATCTCAGCTGATCGCCTTCAAGCAAAAAGGGTCCCCGTTCCGTGAAAATCTGCGCGACTGTGCGTTTAAAGGATTAGAATTTTCATATTTGATCCTTCGTAATGTCCTCCATAGTCTGAGTTCATGACGACTGATGTTTTTGTTTCTTCTTCCGGCAGGTGAGGACGGAGTGCAGGAGTGTCTGGGGGGCGTGGCTCTGTCGGAGGATCCACGGGTGAGTGTTGTCCACACACGCACGCACACGCGCGCGCACACACACACACACACACACACACACACACACACACACACACACACACACACACACACACACACACACACACACACACACACACACACACACACACACACACACACACACACACACACACACATACATACATAAAGATATACGTGAATCATATCCAGAATATGCCTTTATATCCAAATGCACTGTGTACACAACCTTTGATGTGTGTTTCTCCTTTTTTTTTCTTCTTCTTGTCGTACATCAGTAGCCGTGAGAATCCGCTCGAAATGGCGACGGGCATTTCGCCGCAATCGTATTCCGATAGGCATTATCGACGCCGGAAAGACGGCGCGAAGGAAATCAAAGTTTATCACCTCGGCGATAGCTTTCCGAGCCCGCGGATCAATACCCGATTTTGAGGTTATCTGTGCTTGAGGATGATTGAATCGCGCGATGAGAACCCCGGCCCTTCGCGAGGGCTTCGAGACCCCTTTGTCTGGGCCGACATCATTATGGATTTTATCGGAGGTGCGGGTACAAGCGACACGTCGTTGGGCTCTCGGACCGCGACGCGAGTGGTCGTCGCCGCCACTCGTCGCCTCTTGTCGCCGCCTCGCGCCCGTCCTCGGCCCACCTCTTGATTGCTGGGAATTGCTTATTATTGTTGCTGCTGTTGTTGTTTGTATTAGTATTCGTGTTGTTTTTATTATTGTTGTTGTTAATGTTGATATTATTATTATTAGTTGTAGTATTAGTATTGGTATTATTAGTATTATTGTTAATATTATTATGATCATTATCATCTCATTATTATTATCATTATCATCTCATTATTATTATCATTATCATCTCATTATTATTATCATTATCATCTCATTATTATTATCATCATCATTGTTGTTATTGTTGATATTATTCGTATTCCTATTCTTATTATGTTCATTGTTATTTTCATTTGTTTGTTTGTAAGCGAAGGCTATTCTCCGTCACTCAAAGATATTTTTTTCCCTCCCCTGCTCTTTTGTAGGAGGGAGGGGGGGGAGGGGGGAGGTATTTCAGTCGTAAGGTTGTTGAAGTTGTGTTTGATGGCGTTGTTTTGCCCCCCCACCCCCCCACCCTACCCCTTAGGGTTGTGGTTGGATGTTGCTGTTGTTGTTGTTGCAGTTGCTGTTGCTGTCACTGCTTTCATTCTGCGGACGTAATTGGGTTTGCGCTCGGCTCGGAGGCGATGGTGGACGGCGATGCATGTCGTCAACTGCACCTTAAGCGCGAGGGTAATAAGAGCTAAGAATAGCGTACGTGGGCGGCTGTGCTCAGGCAGCTGTGTTGCTAAGGTAAATTCGACAGAAAATGCTGCTTCCGCGGACACTCGCCATCGACTACTGACGGCGGAAGGTGCGTAGGTCGGCGGGATGAGCGCGGACATTGATTGTCGCGCTCTTGGGCGGACGCGGACGCACGCACTCGCTCGCTCGCCTATCAGTATGCACAAGTACTCGTTCGTGCACACGCCTGTCTACGGGCGCACGTACACATGCACATGGATATGAATATGCACAAACAAGCAGGCACACGCACATTCACGCACGCACACGTACACACACTCACACACACTCACTCACTCACTCACTCACTCACTCACTCACACACACTCACTCACTCACTCACTCACTCACCCACTCACACCCACACATTTGATACGAGTAACAAAAAGCGCACTACTGACTCGAAATGCATTCCTCGTGATGTATTTGAATGTTATTATTTTTTTGTTTTTGTTTGCTTTCGTTATCCTACGGCCATTTTTTTTCTCTCTCTCTCGTAAGGTATTCCAATAAAATTTATATGACAAATAAAATCAAAAGAGATAGTACAAGTTATTATCTTTATAGTAGCCAAGTAGCCAAACCTCCGAAAATCTGTCGCGATATGTCATGGCTATTTTTCGCGCGTCAGATTCTTTTTTTGAATTTGAAAAAAAAACGCGCCGTTATTTTTAACCGTTCTTGATTTATTCTCGTACATGTTTCTTTTGCTTTGGTCGTTTCCACGGATACTTCCTTTTTTTGTTTTGTTTGTTTTGTTTCTTGCTTTGATTTTGCTATTTGCGTTTGTATTTGCTTTTACGTGTGTGTAACTTTGTTTAGTGTGGGGTTTTGTTTATAGGATTGTGATGTGTTTTTGTGTCTCGAATGTTCTTGGTCTTGTTGTTTTTATTATTAGTGTTATTGTTTTTATTGCTATTGCTATTATTATTATTATTATTATTATTATTATTATTATTATTATTATTATGGATATTACTATTGTTATTATTATTATTGTCATTATTATTATTGTTATTATTATTGTTATTAATTAATATTATTACTTTGCAAGGTCACCATTGTAAGCAATCCGTTGTTGTTTTGATTTCCTGGTGTTATTTCTTTGGATTTTCTTTCCTCTGTGTTTGTAATGCACGGAGATGACTTTGCCCTCCCATGGTTTTGTGTTCTTCTTTCTCTTCTTTTAATTTTTTTCTGTTTTCTCTGCCTCTACTTCTTCGTTTTCTTCTTGTTCCTCCTCTTCATCTTTTCGTTGCTCTTCTTGTTGTCTTTTCTCTTTCTTCTTCAGTTTCTTAATTATCAACAGTAGCTTCTTTTTCATATTCTTCGTCTTCTCCTCCTCTCCTCTCCTCTCCTCTCCTCCTCCCTTCTTTCTCCTCTCCTCTCCCCCCCCCCCCTTCTATCTTTCTTTCTTTCTCTCTTTCTCTATCTATCTCTATCTCCCTCTCTGCCTCTCTCACCCCCCTATTTCACTCTATCTATCTATCTATATACCCCCCCCTCTCTCTCTATCTATATACCCCCCCCTCTCTCTCTCTCCCTCCCTCCCTCCCTCCCTCCCTCCCTCCCTCCCTCCCTCCCTCCCCCCCCTCCTCCCCCCCCCTCTCTCCCTCTCTTCCTCTCTTCCTCTCTTCCTCTCTCTCTCTCTCTCTCTCTCTCTCTCTCTCTCTCTCTCCTTTTCTCATTTCGTGCGTCATAAATGTTGAAATAAATTCTAGGATTATTTGCCCCCGACAGCGGCCAGGGAAAGCACGAAGACTTTTATCATTTTCTTAAGACGGCAGTTATTTGCGTGATGTTGGGTTAAGATACATTGTTTTTGTTGCTGATTTTTTTTTTTTGTGTGTGTGTGGGCGTTATTGTTGTTGTTGTCACCGTTATCACCTTCGTTATCGTCTCTTTTTTTTATAATGGTGATGATAGTAATAATTATCATGATGGAAATGTTGATAGCACGGATAGTGAAAATGATGATCGTGATGATGAAATGATGATAGCAATGATGATAAGGCTAATAATTAGAACTATAAGAATAGTGCCGTGTACTTATAAAGATGATATAGCCATGATAATGGCTATAGTTATTTTGGTTGTTGTGATTATATTAGTGTTGATTTTGAGGATATTGATATGATGATTGCAATTATAATTGTGAGTAAAGGAGATCGAAACACTATAGGCACTCTCCTCGCGTAAAGGGAGATTGAGTTCCCGGATGTACACCGGATATGTTGAAAAGTTATGGCGTGATCATAAAAGTTTGGATCTCTCTCTCTCTCTCTCTCTCTCTCTCTCTCTCTCTCTCTCTCTCTCTCTCTCTCTCTCTCTCTCTCTCTCTCTCTCTCTCTCTCTGTCTCTCTCTCTCTCTCTCTCTCAACTTATTTTCTCTGACTCATCGTAACTAGAAGGTAAGATGCTTGATCCTCCAAATTTTCTTCTACTTTCCTCCTCCTCCTACCTCCTTCCTCCTCCTCCTCCCGCTCCTCCTGGTCCTTCATCCTCCTCCTCCTTTCTTCTCCTTCCTTCTCCCTCCTTCTCTTCCTCCCCCCCTCCTCCTCCTTCCTCCCCCTCCTTCCTCCTCCTTCCTCCTCTTCCTCCTCCTCCTCCTCCTCCTCCTCCTTCCTCCTCCTCCTCCCGCTCCTCCTGCTTCTTCCTCCTCTTCCTGCTCCTCCCCCCCATCCCCCTCCACCTCTCTACCAATATATCTCTCCCCCACTCCCTCTTTTGGCGGTCAGGTAGAGAGGAAGAGAAGAAATATATAAGAGAGGGTGTAAGGAGGATAGAGTAAGTGATAGACCAAATGCGGAAAGGTAGAGGAAGGTAAGACATGTAGAAGTAAGCGGAGAGGAGAAAGAAGAGGGAAGGGAGAAAGGAAAGGGAGAGGAGAGGGTTAAGAAAGGAGAAAGGAAAGCGAGAGGAGAGGGTTGAGAAAGGAGAAAGGAAAGGAGGGGGGAGAGGAAGAGGCGATGAAAGGAAAACAGAGGAAGCGGAAGAAGGAGAGGAAGAGGAAGATGAGAGAACGAAGGATAGGAAGAGAGGAAGAGAATGAGGGGAGAGAGAGAATAGGGGGAGAGAAAGCTACCTCCATTACGCTCAGCAGGTAAGGATGGGGGTTGGGTGGGGTGGGGGTGGGGGGACCTCGCCGACTCACACACGTTGGCTGAAGAAGTTCAGATGGCAACGGGAAAAGGGAGGCCGGGGTTGGTTGGTTGGTTGGTGGAAGTCACTGGTTTCAAAGGACAGGTTATTAAGGTCTGAGTGTTATTCTGTGTTATGGGGATTGACTTATTGTTGTTAGTGTTATGATTGAGGACAGGATAGAGTAAGTGATAAACCAAATGCGAAAAGGTAGAGGAAGGTAAGACATGTACAGTAGAAGTAAGTGGAAAGGAGAAAGAAGAGGGAGGGGAGAAAGGAAAGGGAGAGGAGAGGGTTAATAAAGGAAAAAGGAAAGGAGGGGGTAGGAGAATGAGAGGAGAGGGAGAGGAAGAGGTTGTTGTAGTTTATGCTTTTTAAATCTTTTAAGTGTTGGGTAGGAATGTAGTTGCGCGAGTTTGTGCTTTTGTGTGTTCGCTATAGGTTGGTTGGCAGTGCTGTCGGTGGAAGGTTATTGTAGATGGTAATGGTGTCAGTCGATGTTGTCAGGACTTCGATGATCAGGGACCACTCGCCTACGCTAACCTCGTTGAACGCACACCCACGGCCTGCTGTGTCGCCCATGAGTGTCGATCTCAAATGGTGGGATTTGATGATGATGGCACGTATGGTGAAACACGAGAGGCTTAGGAGGAGAAGAAGAAGGAGAGGAAGGGGAAGATGAGAGAACGAAGGACAGGAAGAGAGGAAGAGAATGAGGGGAGAGGATTTGATGATTATGGCATGTATGGTAAAACGCGAGAGGCTTATGAGGAGGATTCGCAGAGGCCCAGAAACTGAGGGCAGTGGAGAGAGTGGCGACGGCGATGGTTGCAGGGCGGAATGCGGGGTATGGGCGCCGTTGTTATGGCGTCTGATGATGCTGTGAGGTTCGGGGGGAGGGGGGGTGGGGGCAAGGGGAGTGGGTGCAGGAGGGTTGTGGGGTTAGTGTTGGTGAAGGCTAGATAGGACACAGCCTCCGTCAGACCCAGAATATCGAAACTTCACTGAAAGACCCGGTTATCTAAGCGGAGGAGGAGGTGATCTTGGTGTTCATGGTGGGGGTCAAAGGCGTCGGAGGTTTAGCCTGTGGGCGGCTTGATCCCGAGGCCTCCGCCCATTTGGGAAAGGAATATTAGGAGGAGGAATTAAGGTTAATGACGGTGGTGGTAATTGCTGGTGCTGACTGAGCCGTAAGTGGAGGTGATGGGCGTGTTGAAGGGCTGTGGTGGCTGTGGCATCGGAGGAGGCGATGGCAGCAGCTGGCGCGGCACGGTGCCAGGATACACAGCGGTGTTGGTGCCACGGTCACCATATAACGGAGAGGAAACCTTCCAGCGGTAGACACAGCTTGGCGGCAACAGATTAGCGAAAGATATGAGCTGCAACTGCGTGAACTTTTGTGGCTTCGGCGAATATAAACAAGCTATTGTTTACATTTTATAAAGCTAGAAAGTCAACAGTGGCACCTCTTACGTGGGTTTTGGCAGCGGCGGGTGCCAACTCCCCCGTACCCCGCGCCCCCGCGCCGCCAACCCCCCTTACCCCTTGCTGTGCCCAGGCCTCGAGGTTCGCCTCTGACGCCCCAGTGTTCGTAGGAGGATTCCTTCAGGAAAGGACGCCTTGGTCTTCTTCTCGTGCTCTGCACAAGTCTGAGGTTAGCGCCATGTGATGCTGTAGAGCAAAGGAAAAGGAGAAGGGCGGGATTCCTCTCCCCGAGCGATACCCCTTGCCCTCCCCCCTGCCCCTTGGGCTTCCCTACACCACCTGGCCGGGTGCCAGCCGGGGCGCAGGTGAGGCGTCCCTGCTACCCACGCTGCGAGGGGCGCCGCCTCCTCGCCCTGCTCCTCCCCCGAGCTGCCATGCGTCCCCACGTAGCTGCACGTGCACTCGTCGCATGGGGATTGACTTATTGTTGTTAGTGTTTTGGATTTGAGGACAGGATAGAGTAAGTCGATAAACTCAAATGCGAAAAAAGGTAGAGGTAGGATAAGACAGTTCAGTAGTAAGTAAGTGGAAAAGGGGGAAGGGGGGAAAAATAATAAAAAAGTATAGGAAGGGAGGGGAGAAAGGAAAGGGAGAGGAGAGGGTTAATAAAGGAAAAAGGAAAGGAGGGGGTAGGAGAATGAGAGGAGAGGGAGAGGAAGAGGTAGTTGTAGTTTATGCTTTTTAAATCTTTTAAGTGTTGGGTAGGAAGTTGCGACGTTTGTGCTTTGTGTGTGCTTCGCTATAGGTTGGTTGGCAGTGCTGTCGGTGGAAGGTTATTGTAGATGGTAATGGTGTCAGTCGATGTTGTCAGGACTTCGATGATCAGGGAGGTTGATGACGCTTGGGTTCTCTAATGGTGGATTTGATGATGATGGCACGTATGGTGAAACACGAGAGGCTTAGGAGGAGAAGAAGAAGGAGAGGAAGGGGAAGATGAGAGAACGAAGGACAGGAAGAGAGGAAGAGAATGAGGGGAGAGGATTTGATGATTATGGCATGTATGGTAAAACGCGAGAGGCTTATGAGGAGGATTCGCAGAGGCCCAGAAACTGAGGGCAGTGGAGAGAGTGGCGACGGCGATGGTTGCAGGGCGGAATGCGGGGTATGGGCGCCGTTGTTATGGCGTCTGATGATGCTGTGAGGTTCGGGGGAGGGGGGAGTGGGTGCAGGAGGGTTGTGGGGTTAGTGTTGGTGAAGGCTAGATAGGACACAGCCTCCGTCAGACCCAGAATATCGAAACTTCACTGAAAGACCCGGTTATCTAAGCGGAGGAGGAGGTGATCTTGGTGTTCATGGTGGGGGTCAAAGGCGTCGGAGGTTTAGCCTGTGGGCGGCTTGATCCCGAGGCCTCCGCCCATTTGGGAAAGGAATATTAGGAGGAGGAATTAAGGTTAATGACGGTGGTGGTAATTGCTGGTGCTGACTGAGCCGTAAGTGGAGGTGATGGGCGTGTTGAAGGGCTGTGGTGGCTGTGGCATCGGAGGAGGAGGCGATGGCAGCAGCTGGCGCGGCACGGTGCCAGGATACACAGCGGTGTTGGTGCCACGGTCACCATATAACGGAGAGGAAACCTTCCAGCGGTAGACACAGCTTGGCGGCAACAGATTAGCGAAAGATATGAGCTGCAACTGCGCGAACTTTTGTGGCTTCGGCGAATATAAACAAGCTATTGTTTACATTTTATAAAGCTAGAAAGTCAACAGTGGCACCTCTTACGTGGGTTTTGGCAGCGGCGGGTGCCAACTCCCCCGTACCCCGCGCCCCCGCGCCGCCAACCCCCCTTACCCCTTGCTGTGCCCAGGCCTCGAGGTTCGCCTCTGACGCCCCAGTGTTCGTAGGAGGATTCCTTCAGGAAAGGGCGCCTTGGTCTTCTTCTCGTGCTCTGCACAAGTCTGAGGTCAGCGCCATGTGATGCTGTAGAGCAAAGGAAAAGGAGAAGGGCGGGATTCCTCTCCCCGAGCGATACCCCTTGCCCTCCCCCCTGCCCCTTGGGCTTCCCTACACCACCTGGCCGGGTGCCAGCCGGGGCGCAGGTGAGGCGTCCCTGCTACCCACGCTGCGAGGGGCGCCGCCTCCTCGCCCTGCTCCTCCCCCGAGCTGCCATGCGTCCCCACGTAGCTGCACGTGCACTCGTCGCAGCCCACTCCCTCACCGCGCTCTCCCTCTCGCCATGCTGGTGCACTCCATCTCCCGGGCTCCCTTCAGCGCATTGCAGGGTGTTCCTCTTAGGCTCCCTTCAGACTCAATGCAGGGCTCCTCTGGCTCCCTTCAGCTCATGCAGGGCTGCTCTGGCTCCCTTCAGCTCATGCAGGGCTCCTCTGGCTCCCTTCAGCTCATGCAGGGCTCCTCTGGCTCCCTTCAGCTCATGCAGGGCTGCTCTGGCTCCCTTCAGCTCATGTAGGGCTCCTCTGGCTCCCTTCAGCTCATGCAGGGCTCCTCTGGCTCCCTTCAGCTCATGCAGGGCTCCTCTGGCTCCCTTCAGCTCATGCAGGGCTCCTCGGGCTCCCTTCAGCTCATGCAGGGCTCCTCGGGCTCCCTTCAGCTCATGCAGGGCTCCTCTGGCTCCCTTCAGCTCATGCAGGGCTCCTCGGGCTCCCTTCAGCTCATGCAGGGCTCCTCTGGCTCCCTTCAGCTCATGCAGGGCTCCTCTGGCTCCCTTCAGCTCATGCAGGGCTCCTCTGGCTCCCTTCAGCTCATGCAGGGCTCCTCTGGCTCCCTTCAGCTCATGCAGGGCTCCTCTGGCTCCCTTCAGCTCATGCAGGGCTCCTCTGGCTCCCTTCAGCTCATGCAGGGCTCCTCTGGCTCCCTTCAGCTCATGCAGAGCTCCTCTGGCTCCCTTCAGCTCATGCAGGGCTCCTCGGGCTCCCTTCAGCTCATGCAGGGCTCCTCTGGCTCCCTTCAGCTCATGCAGGGCTCCTCGGGCTCCCTTCAGCTCATGCAGGGCTCCTCTGGCTCCCTTCAGCTCATGCAGAGCTCCTCTGGCTCCCTTCAGCTCATGCAGGGCTCCTCGGGCTCCCTTCAGCTCATGTAGGGCTGCTCTGGCTCCCTTCAGCTCATGCAGGGCTCCTCTGGCTCCCTGCAGCTCATGCAGGGCTCCTCTGGCTCCCTTCAGCTCATGCAGAGCTCCTCGGGCTCCCTTCAGCTCATGCAGGGCTCCTCTGGCTCCCTTCAGCTCATGCAGAGCTCCTCTGGCTCCCTTCAGCTCATGCAGGGCTCCTCGGGCTCCCTTCAGCTCATGCAGAGCTCCTCTGGCTCCCTTCAGCTCATGCAGGGCTCCTCTGGCTCCCTTCAGCTCATGCAGGGCTCCTCTGGCTCCCTTCAGCTCATGCAGGGCTCCTCGGGCTCCCTTCAGCTCATGCAGGGCTCCTCGGGCTCCCTTCAGCTCATGCAGGGCTCCTCGGGCTCCCTTCAGCTCATGCAGGGCTCCTCTGGCTCCCTTCAGCTCATGCAGGGCTCCTCGGGCTCCCTTCAGCTCATGCAGGGCTCCTCTGGCTCCCTTCAGCTCATGCAGAGCTCCTCTGGCTCCCTTCAGCTCATGCAGGGCTCCTCTGGCTCCCTTCAGCTCATGCAGGGCTCCTCTGGCTCCCTTCAGCTCATGCAGGGCTCCTCGGGCTCCCTTCAGCTCATGCAGAGCTCCTCTGGCTCCCTTCAGCTCATGCAGGGCTCCTCGGGCTCCCTTCAGCTCATGCAGGGCTCCTCTGGCTCCCTTCAGCTCATGCAGGGCTCCTCGGGCTCCCTTCAGCTCATGCAGGGCTCCTCTGGCTCCCTTCAGCTCATGCAGAGCTCCTCGGGCTCCCTTCAGCTCATGCAGGGCTCCTCGGGCTCCCTTCAGCTCATGCAGGGCTCCTCTGGCTCCCTTCAGCTCATGCAGGGCTCCTCTGGCTCCCTTCAGCTCATGCAGGGCTCCTCGGGCTCCCTTCAGCTCATGCAGGGCTCCTCTGGCTCCCTTCAGCTCATGCAGGGCTGCTCTGGCTCCCTTCAGCTCATGCAGGGCTCCTCTGGCTCCCTTCAGCTCATGCAGAGCTCCTCTGGCTCCCTTCAGCTCATGCAGGGCTCCTCTGGCTCCCTTCAGCTCATGCAGAGCTCCTCTGGCTCCCTTCAGCTCATGCAGGGCTCCTCGGGCTCCCTTCAGCTCATGCAGGGCTCCTCTGGCTCCCTTCAGCTCATGCAGGGCTCCTCGGGCTCCCTTCAGCTCATGCAGGGCTCCTCTGGCTCCCTTCAGCTCATGCGGGGCTCCTCGGGCTCCCTTCAACTCATGCAGGGCTCCTCGGGCTCCCTTCAGCTCCATCAGCAACCGATTTCGGCCGATTGTCTGCCTCTTCCCTCCCTCTTTGGACGTCGCCCTCCGCTTCTTGGTGATCGCTGTTCTCCGTTACTTTTACACCCGTCCACCGCCTCCATCAACTCCTCATCATCATCATCACCACCATCATCACCATCACTACCACCACCACCATCAGCTTCGTCATTATCATCACCATCACCATCATAATTATCCTCGAAAACATCCTCTTTTCCTCCATCCTTACCCCGTCTCCCCTCCTTCCGTCCTTCTCCCCTCCTTCCGTCCTTCCGTCCCTCTTCCCTCCTTCCGTCCCTCTTCCCACCCTCCACGGCGTCTTCCCTCTTTCCGTCCTTCCGTCCCTCTTCCCTCCTTCCACGGCGGCTTCCCTCCTTCCGTCCCTCTCCCCTCCTTCCACGGCGTCTTCCCCCTCCTTCCACGGCGTCTTCCCTCCTTCCGTCCCTCTCCCCTCCTTCCACGGCGTCTTCCCCCTCCGTGCGTCGCTCCATCAGGGTGATGAACTGGCTGCGTGTACAATGACGGATGGAAGTAGCCGACACTATTGTAAGCGGCCGTTCAGTCGTGCTTAAGCGGAACAATCATTTTCTAATTGTTTTCCTCTTTAAGAAGCAGAAGTTGGAAAAAAAGAGGGAACATCTAAATCTCGTTTTTCATGAATATATTTTGCTTCGTTTCTTTTCGTCCTTCCGCCTTCCGTTTTCTTTTTCTTTTTTTTTTCCTTTTTTTTTTCTTTGGGAGGCCATTTTTTTCCCCAGAAATTATTTTCGACCTTCTCGCTCGATCTACACTTTTATGCATTACGGGGAAATCCTGATGAAAGCGCCCTCTCCTTTTTTATGTATTCGTTTACTATTATTACTACATACATTTGAATAGCATTTGCAAAATGGATAATAGCGTCGGCCTCCAGGCGGAAATCCGAACAGACGAACACAAATGCGAACATTTCGGTGATTAGTATTTCCGAGATTTTTCATTATTTGATGTGTTTTTTTTTTTTTATTCCTCCTCCTCCTCCTCCTCCTCCTTCTCCTCCTCCTCCTCTTCTTCCTCTTCCTCTTAATTCTCCTCTTCCTCCTCCTCCTTTTCCTCCTCCTCATATTTCTCCTCTTCCCTTTCCTCCCCCTCCCCCTTCCTGAACTTCTTGTACCAAGAAAAAAAATGCTCTTACGATGACTAGTCAGCCGCAGTCATCTTCGGTGCAGAGAAGGCTGTCGTAATCGTGATTTTGCTGTACGCCTTTCATTAAGGTCGTTTCATTTTGCGTGATTGGCCAGTCGTACTCGTCGGTAATCGTTGGTAGCCTTCTAGTGGTCGCTAGGTAGACGTCGGAGGTCGTTAGTGGTGTCCCTGGTCGTAGTCTTAAACTATATTTGGTCTCTAGTTATTGTTACTACGACTATCTAGAGGGAGAGGGAGAGAGAGAGAGAGAGAGAGAGAGAGAGTGAGTGAGTGAGTGAGTGAGTGAGTGAGTGAGAGAGAGAGAGAGAGAGAGAGAGAGAGAGAGAGAGAGAGAGAGAGAGGGAGGGAGGGAGGGGGAGAGAGAGAGAGAGAGAGAGAGAGAGAGAGAGAGAGAGAGAGAGAGAGAGGGAGAGGGAGAGGGAGAGGGAGAGGGAGAGGGAGAGGGAGAGGGAGAGGGAGAGGGAGAGGGAGAGGGAGAGAGACCTTAGAGAGCTGAAGCCTAGACTTCCAGTGCCTTATTATGATCATGTGATTTGCATTGTCTTGACTCTATTTTTTCGGAACGTTTGAGTGTTTTGTTTTGTTTTTAGTTTTTTTTTTCGTGTGTGTTTGTGTGTGTGTGTGTGTGTGTGTGTGTGTGTGTGTGTGTGTGTGTGTGTGTGTGTGTGTGTGTGTTTGGTATTTTAAGATGTGATTGATGTGAAATTTCCAATCCTGAATCAACAAAGGTGCTTGTGTAATGGATAAGTTGCGAAGGATAACTTGTTATGACATAAATTACTATTAGAAGCGTGTAAATGGTCAGAAGTTTCTAGAAAACGTAGAACACGAATAATGGAAGTCCATTTGCATGACGTAAAGATGGCAACGAGTGCGCATGACGGAAAGATGGCTGAGAGTGCATGGTAGAGTTAGAAGAAGCCTCCACGGGGAGCAGAGGTGGGCATGGGCGGGGGCATGGGCGGGGGCAGCAGGCACGGTGGCGAGGGCGCGTGCGAGCTTGGCCGTGACATCATTGGCTGGCGTGAGTCAGGGGAAAGGGGGGAGTGGAGAAGGGGAGGGTGTGTTAGGGGGGAGGGGTAGAGGGGATTGGAAAGGGGTTTAGGAGAAGAGGGGGGGGGCGAAGGGTAGGAGTTGGGCACCAACCATGCCAGCCCAAACACAAACACTTTAACCCAATCTTTTCCTTCGCGTTTCCTCCTGCTCCTCCTCATTCTTCTCCTCCTCCTCCTTCTCCTCCTCCTCCTTCTTCTCCTCCTCCACTTTTACTCTTATTCTCACTCACTCTTCTCACCTCTTCCTCCTCCTCCTCCTTCTTTCCTCTCCTCTACCGCTTATTCTTACTCTCCCCTCCTCCTCCACTTCCTCCGCCTTCGCCTCCTCCTCCTCCTCCTCCTCCTCCTCCTCCTCTTCCTCCTCTTCCTCCTCCTCCTCCTCCTCCTTCTCCACCACCACCACCACCACCTTCACCTCTTCGCCCCCCCCCCCCCCCCCCCCATCACCTTCCCCTCTACCATCGCCACCACCTGACTCATCGCTCATACAATTAGGAAACACGGCCGCCAAAATTAAAGACTACGCTGCCCCCCCTCTACTCTCTCCCTCTCTCCTTCCCCCTCCTCCCTCTACCCCTTCCCCTTCCCCCTCTGCTCTCCCCCTCCCCCTCCTTCTTTACCTTCGACCCTTGTTCCCCTTCCCCCTTGCCCTCCTCCTCCTCCCCCCTGCTGCTGAATACCCATAAAGAAAGTGTAACGAAAAGAAGAAAAACAGCAAAATGAAGTGAAATAGAAGAAGAAGGAGAAGGAAAGGGAGATGGAGATAGAAATAGAGATAGAGATAGAGATAGGGAGATAGATTAAGAAAAGGAAGTATAGAAGGGAAACAGAAGGAGAGAAGGAAGATGAAAAGGGAGAAGGAGATAGAGATAGAGATAGGGAGATAGATTAAGAAAAGGAAGTATAAAAGGGAAACAGAAGGAGAGAAGGAAGATGAAAAGGGAGAAGGAGAAGGAGATAGAGATAGAGAGATAGATTAAGATGAAGAGAGAGAACGAGAAAAGAGAAAGACGGAGGGAAAGAGAAGGGGCGGAGGCGATATCGTGAAGCGCTCGACGTCGCCGGAGGAATTTTTCCCGAAGCTTCTGGACGCTCCTGACTTCCCTCATGCCGATGGGAATTCCCCGACTGATGGCGCCAAGAAAAACAGGGGAATGAAAATGAAATAGAGGAAGGAGAGAAAGAGGATGTGGATAGAGAGGGAGAGAAGGGGAGAGATGAAGGTGAAGAGGTGGAGGAGAAAGGGAGAGAGAGAGAGAGAGAGCACTACTCTGCGAAAAATATGCGAATTATGCAAGACACGGAGACAGATCATCGACATCAACAGGATATGATTTTGCCAAGGGTGAACAAACACGCAAAATCAAGGGCGAGAGAGAGAGTGTGAGAGAGGAGAGTGTGAGGGTGAGGGTGTGGGTGAGGGTGAGGGTGAGGGTGAAGGCAAGAGAGAGTGAGTGTGTGTGTGTTCGTGTGTGTGTGTGTGTGTGCGTGTGTGCGTGCAGTCACGCAGAAGAAAAATAGAGGAGACAAGTGCCCATTCTTCGCTTTATGCCCTCCATTCCATTCCGCCTTTTTTCCACAGGTGCCCCACGAAAACATTTTTTTTACCCCTCCCCCCCTTCCTCCTCCTCCTCCTCCTCCTCCTCCTCCTCCTCCTCCCACTCCCACTCCCACTCCCACTCCTTCTCTTCCTCTTTACCATCTTCCTCCTCTTCCTTCTCTCCTTCTGTTTCCCTTCTATACTTTTCTTCCCCTTCCTTTCCCTTTCTCTCCTTCGTCCATCCCCCTTCCCCTCCTCCCTCCTTTCTCTCTTCCACCCTCTTTCCTCTTTCCCTTCCTCAATACCTTCACCCTTCCCCCTCCCCCTCTTCCTTCCTTTACCTCACCTTTCCTCTTATTTCCCTTCCTCCCTGTTATCAACCTCAGGTACATCCGCCGTAACAAAAGCCTGTACACATGCGCACGTCAACCGATGCCAACTACATGTTTTCCCCCTATTTTTCCCCCTTTTTTTCCCTTTTTTTGGGTCCGTGATATGTCATCTCGGAGCGTTTGTTGCTCAGCACCTCATAAGACTCGATCAGGTCAGCGACACCGGTATTTGTCATGTCTAGATGAAATGACACTCGCACACATGTTTGTCTGCCGTCCTGTTGGTAGGTTTTGGGTGATTTGTAGCCGGTATAAAAATGGCTGTGTTTATCATCTTGACTTGCGGTGTTGAATGCCTTCTTTTTTTGTAGAAATGTATATTTTATGCGACAGTGGCCACGTAAATACAATTTATATACCAGTAGAAGTACGAGAAATGCAATAAGTGGATATGTGATACGCGTGATTTGTATTTTTATTTTATTTTATTTTTTTATGAAATACATTATTAAAAAGAAAAAAAGAATTATAGATTGTGACGTTTACAGTCTTATTGGATTCTTCTTTAGACGAATCAAAAACTGGAATTTCGTTTTTCTGTTTCGTCTGAAGAGGAATTCAAGTGGACTCGAAACGTCTTGATTTGATTTAATGTGCACGTTACTACTTTTGTAATTATCATTACTGGTGGTACTATCATTTTTTGTCACTATTATCATTATTTTTGTCATTTATTATTATTTTCATCATTGATATTATTATTATTGTTGTTATCATTGTTATTGTTGTTATTATTGTTGTTATTATTATTATTATTATTATTATTATTATTATTATTATTATTATTATTATTGTTATCATAATTGGTCTTATCATTAATATAATTGTTTTTATGTTATGATTACCATAAGTAGTAGTAGTAGAAGTAGAATATATTATTTCCGGTAGCATACTATCTTTACATGTAGTTCAATTCTACTGAATACAGTTGTACTTCGCCATAATCGGTTTGGCGCCGTGTCACTGAGTCCTGCGTTCATTTCAGAGTTAGTATTTGAGATAAGTTATCTATGTGACAGGAGATAAGACGTTGAGGTCGGGGATAAGCGCTTTGTCGTTAACATACCTGCGTCTAAACCTGGCGGAAGTGGCTGATGAATCCGTGACGGCTGGAGCAACACCTGGCGAGGGGGACAGGGTTGCTTTCGCTGTCGCCTCCTGCCTGCTGTTTGCCTGCTTGATGACCTACCTGTCTGCTTACTTGCCTGTCAGTCAGTCAGTCAGTCAGTCAGTCAGTCAGTCAGTCAGTCAGTCAGCCAGCCAGCTAGACTACCTACCTGCCTACTTTCTTGCTTGCTTGCTTGCTTGCGTGGTTGTTTGCCTGTTTATTGTCTGCTTGCATTCCAATCACACCATAAAAGCTGCATAACAAACATGCATGACCTGTTATCCTACAGTAGATCTGTCCTGGAAACGATTCCATGCCAAAGCCACAAGGGCATACAGCACATAGTGGCATGGCAGTGACAGTGACAGTAGATAAGATTCGCATAACATTATAACAGTTACAATGACAGGGTGTGGATGTCTTATGACGTCATGACAGTTACAATGGCAGTAGGTTGGGCTTGCGTGACGTAGTCCATAATTGCTTCGATGTCAGTGGAAGATCTGAATGATAACGCGAATAAAACATGCACATGACGTCACTTGTAACAATCTTGCGTGAGCGATTACTTGTTGATACCGAGGTGTTTGACGTCACACGTGGCCAGAGTAGCCGAAGTGTCGCCGAAACGAAGTCATAAAAGCACTTTGACCGAGGCTCCGAGTTTTTTCTTTCTTTCTTTCTTTCTTTCTTTTCTTATGTAATTAAGAAGATGTGATTTATTTATCCTTTTGAGTTATGTGGGATAATCGGGTCTTGTGTTGGATAAGATACCCTCCCCCCTCACCCCCTCTTTCTGTGTTCCATCGCCCCCCTTTACACCCCCTCCCCTCCCTTCCCTTCCCCCCTTGCGTCCCCCTCCAGTCTCCCGGGAACAATTGGAGTAAAATGCCACAATTCAAAAGTAATTAGGCGAAATTTTCGAGAAAAATATGACCTCGT
>NW_028234417.1:1214199-1226699 GCF_977035675.1 Penaeus japonicus | reverse complement strand
CTTTTTTTATCTTCGTTGTGTTCTTTGGTGTCGAGGTGTTAGCTTTATCTCTTTCGATTTGTATTTCCCGCCGATGAATGTCTTATTTATTTTGGGGGAAAAAATTTCTTACCTATACGCATATACCAGAATGCAAACAAAACCGTACTCGCAGTTGCACATGAACGCGAGCAAGTGCACGCTCTTGCCCCCACCCCCCTCCCCTCCCCTCCCCTTCCCTCCCCTTCCCTTCCATTCTTCACACACACCCTTTTTGCATCATTTGTGCCTTCTTTGATGTGCCCCAGTGCATTAGCGTTCGGGATTGCAATTCATCACTGCAATTTAGAAGTCATAGAGTATACACTGCTACTTTTTCTTGCGTCACTGCTTGTGTCGAGCTTTACATCTGTCTTCAGCAAACTTTCGTGTGTGTTTTTTGTTTTTTTTTTCCTTTGGAGCGGCCTCTCTCTCTATCTATCTATCTATCTATCTATCTATCTATCTATTTATCTATCTATCTATCTCATTTTCTTTCTCCCTCCCTCTCTCCATCCATCCATTCATCCATCCATCCATTCATCCATCCATCCATCTATCCCTCTTTTCCCCTCCTTCCTCTCCCTCTTTCCTCCCCTCCCTCTCCTCGCTCTCTCCCTCTCCTGTGTCTTCTTGCCTCCAGCTGAGTGTCTCTCCTCCCCTCCCCCTCCTCCCCCTCCTCCCCCTCCTCCCCCTCCTCCCTCTCCCCCCGCGACAACAGTAGGAGGGAGGAAGCAGCCAGCGCCGAGGGAAGGAGGAATGCCAACCACGTCAGACAGACCCTGGAGTCAAACCCCCACTCCCCTACCGCTCCCTCCCTCTCCCCCTGCCCATCCTCCTCTTCCTTCTTCTTCTTCCTTCTTCTTCTTCTTCTTCTTCTTCTTCTTCTTCTTCTTCTTTATCCCGTTCCATTTCCTACATTCTCCTCTCTTTTTTTCTTCTTCATCTCCTCCTTGTGTTCTCATACTCTGGTTCTCCTTTCTTTTTACTTTTCCTTCGTCACCGCATCCCCCTTCCTCTTCTTCTTCCTCCTCCACATCCTCTAACTCTTCCTCCATATTCTCCTCCCCCACCATCTTTTCCTCCTCCTACTCTCCCTCCTCGTCCTCCTCCTCCTCCTCCTGCTCCTCCTCTCTCGCCGTTGGTCCTCCCCCTCCTCCTCCTCTTCCTCCTCCTCCTCCTCCTCCTCCTCCTCCTCCTCCTCCTCCTCCTCCTCCTCCTCCTCCTCCTCCTCCCCCCCCCCCCCCTCCTCCACCTCCTCCATTCTTGTTTACCGGGCGGATGGTAGCGGAGTCCTTTTAAAAGTATTTGTTTACGGCTTCTGTCCAGGGTGCGTGCGCGACGCGGGCATGCCACGTGCGGAATGCGTTCGCCGCTCGTCGTCGTCGTCGTCACGGTTGTCGGCGGCAGGAATTGTGCTTGGGGTGCTTGCGGCTGGCTGCTTGGGATGCGAAGGCGCGGGTATGATGGGCTGTCTTGTCTTTCTTTTCTTTTCTTTTCTTTTCTTTTCTTTTCTTTTTCTCTCAGGCTGGCTCTCTTTCTTTCTCTCTCTTTCTTTCTATTTTTCTTTCTTTCTCTCTTTCTTTCTTTCTTTATTTATTTATTTATCAATTCATTTCTCTCTCTTTATTTCTCTCTTTCTCTATTTCTCTCTTTCTCTATTTCTCTCTGTCTTTCTTTCTCTCTTTCTCTCTCTTTTTCTCTCACTCTTTCTCTCTCTCCCCCTCCCTCTCTCCCTCCCTCTCTCCCTCCAATCTCTCTCTCTCTCCCTCTCTACTTACCCCCTCCTGCTACCTCTTCCCTTTTGTTTTGTTTTACTTGAGGTAAACGAGGCACCCTCTTCTTACCTAGCCGCTAGGGATGGGGTGGGGGGCAAGAGTAGGAAGATAGGGGGAAGGGGAGGGGGAGGGGGAGAGGGAAATTTATGGGCGCTCATTACGCTAAATCATTTCCTTTTTTTTCGAAAGAACTCGTAAAGATATTTATTATTGATATATATTGTTTACTGCACCAGATGTTTTGTCATCTTACCGCACATTCCCTTTTTGTCTCTGGTTTATTTTGTATATTTTTTAAAAATATAATCATTTTATTTTTTTTCTTACTGAGGCTCCGCTGGGAGTCAGCTGGCGATCAGCTGGTGCGTGGTGGCCTTGCGATATCCCCGATGCAGAGGGGGGATTAATTGGATATAAATCTGATCATCTGTTCCATGTTTTTTTTTTTTTTATTCTATTAATAGACAGTGAGGGAAAATATTATTATATTTTTGGTGCCCGACAGAACCGAGATCAAAGTGTGTGTGTGTGTGTGTGCGTGGTTTTATCTTGCTGTCTATGCGAGTGTGTGTGTGTGTGTGTGTGTGTGTGTGTGTGTGTGTGTGTGTGTGTGTGTGTTTATTTATTTATTTATGAGAGAGAGAGAGAGAGAGAGAGAGAGAGAGAGAGAGAGCGAGAGCGAGAGGAAGGGAAGGCGAAAGAGGAGAGGGAGAGGCAAGGAAGGAAGGGCAGGAGGGCGTTGGCCCCAGTTTCTGAGGGGAGGAAGTAAGGGCCAGTGACGAGGCCTAAGCGCCCGCGTTTACCCCTTATTCCTTTCCCCTCTTTCCCCTTTTCCTCCCTCCCTCTCCTCCCACGCACTTTCCCTCGCCTCGACATGCAGTGCGCCCGAGACCAGAGCCATCCACGCCCAAGGCTCGAGACAGACAGACAGACAGACAGACAGGGGCACGCACGCTCGTGTTTACCTTTCCCTTGCCCCAGCGCAATGGCTTCCTCTCCCTCCCCGTGCCCAGGCTGGCGTGCCCGCCGCCCTACGACCTACGTGCCCCGCCGTGTTTACGGGCCCGGTCTTACGCCTTCCATGCACGTGCGCTCTGACAAGGATATATGCACGCACGGACATGCACCCGCACACGCACTTTTGTATGTTTATTGTTTCCCCTCTTTCTTTTCCTCTCCCTCTTACTTCCCGAGGAATCGTTTGAAGTGATGAGGCGACCTATCCTACGGGCTGTTTTCTTGTCCCGTGTCCTTGTCGGATCCTTTGTTTGTGTTTGGTTTTAGGCATTGTTTGTCGGCGTTGTTTTTATCTGTGATGGTACTTTTGTTTACTCGATTTTTTGCTTTTTGTTATTGTTTTTGTTATTTTTATTAGATTTAGAATTGGAATTATCATTGTTATTATTGTTTATATGAATTATTATTATTATCGTCCTTATTATTCCTCCTCCTATTATTATTATTATTATTATTATTATTAGTAGTAGTAGTAGTAGTAGTAGTAGTGGTAGTAGTATCATTTTCGTTATTGTTATTTGTTTTACTATTATTATTGCTATTATTATCATTATGATCATAATTATTATTATTTCTGTTACCAATAGTAGTAGTAGTATTAGTAGTAGTAGTAAAGTAATAGCAGCAGCAGTTGCATGAGTTAGGAATAGTTCATAGAAGTCGAGAAGTAAGTAAGTAAGGAAGGAAAGAAGGAAGGAAGGAAGGAAGGAAGGTCGGCCAGGTATACACATCTCTGAACCAGAGGAACAGATCCCCTCGCCAGACACCCAGCTCCCCTTCCCCTCACGCCCCCCCCCCTCCCCCCTTTCCCCTCGCCAGGCGGACCAGGCCGTGAGTCAAGGGTTAATCAAGGGGGAGGGAGATTAGGCTCCCTCACCCTTAATTCCTATACCTTCGGATTTCCTTTTCCTTCTCTCTCTCTCTCTCTCTCTCTCTCTCTCTCTCTCTCTCTCTCTCTCTCTCTCTCTCTCTCTCTCTCTCTCTCTCTCCTCTCTTCTCTCTCTTCTCTACTCTCTCTTCTCTCTCTCTCTCTCCTCTCTCTCTTATCTCTCTTCTCTCTCTCTCTCTCTCTCTCTCTCTCTCTCTCTCTCTCTCTCCCTCTCTCTCTCTCTCTCTCTCTCTCTCTCTATATATATATATATATATATATATATATATATATATATATATATATATATATATATATATTCTCACTCAGGTCCTGAGTTCGATTCACGGTCAGGGAGGTAAAATTTGTATTTCTATATTAAAAAGCACTACTGCATTCTACCAGCTCTCTCTCTCTCTCTCTCTCTCTCTCTCTCTCTCTCTCTCTCTCTCTCTCTCTCTCTCTCTCTCTCTCTCTCTCTCTCTCTCTCTCTCTCTCTCTCTCTCCACACACACACACACACACACACACACACACACACACACACACACACACACACACACACACAACACACACAACACACACAACACACACACACACAAATCCCATTACTCCGGATGTTGCGCGGTTATCCGTCCTCGTTACGGTGTTTCGATTGCAATGAAAATCCAATCCTGGATGACGTCATAAACTATAGGCAGATGAAGCCCTTGTTAACTGGCTTCGGCTTCGCTGGGTGGGCGGACTGACTCCGCGCCGCGCGAGGTCAGTGAAGCTCACTGAAAATCTCTTATTTTCTTATTTGTTTTGTCTATTTTTTTCTTCTTTTGTTATTTTTTTTATGATTTTATGCGATTTTGTTCAACGCTTGTTGAAATTGAGGATCAGTGGGTGAGAATTGCCGAGGTATTAGCGAGGGTGGGCGTGGTGTGTTAGGGTTGAGGTGAGAATGGGGTGGGGGTGGGGGTGGGTTGGGGGTGACCGGGCCCTCCCGTCGCGGGTGACGAGGGCGCCGACGCAGTAAACATCACACCCAAGGAAGGCCACGTCTAATGAGGGCGGATAATTAGAACATAAAGTGCAGGCGGGGGACGTTCTCGTGGCAAAGAGAGGGCGTAATTGCAGCGGGCGGCGTCTGTTTCCAGATAGTTATACGGTAATGAGTGCACGTAAAAGTTGTGGGTCGGCACGGGAGGCCACGCACGTCGTCGGGGGTGTTTGTCGGAGACGTATTCGGTCAAGAGTCGGGGTACCATCATCGGTCCAGAGTCGGTCCTTTCCCTTTGTCGAGTTCGTCTGTGTCTTCCCTGCCCTGCTCGACTTTTCTCTCCTGTCTCTCCGTGCTCGTGTGTATGACTATTTGCGCGCGTGCGGCCGTTCGCAATTCGCGTGCCTTCGTCCCTGTCCGAGTATGTTTCCAAGACTTTATCGTCGCGTTTTTACGGCGTCGTAAAGGTCGTGTTCCAATATCACTTGCACTTAGTCGGAAGTCGTTTGCGAATTCGCGATCAATTATTCACAACTCGCCGATGAGTGTTTACAGTAGTAAATCCCGGCGGAATGAGAGGCCGGGGTCGCAATTGGCGCTTCCATTAGCGTCGGCGGACAGATCGCGCGCCTGATGACCTCGGGAATGCGCGAGCGGGAGAGACAAGACGCTCACGGTAATCGCCGACCCGTCACGTGATTTACGGCCGCGGCGATATTTATTGTTTACGCGGCGGAGGTGCATAAAGCAAAATAATTTATGCATTAAGGTTTCCCTTTGATTCCGCGGGGGAGGGGGAGGGTGGGCATCGAGATTTTGTCGGGGATCGTCCCTAATCGGCGCAAATGAAGACGGAAAAACGGCCGTAAATCAACGGAAGCGACGTGGGAATCCCCCCCTTCCCCCCTCCCCTTTGATTGGTTTGTTGAGCGGGTTTGTTTGTGAAGGTCGTTTGTTGCCGTTTGCTAGCAATAATGGAATGGGCGGAATCATGGGATGGGCGGTTGGGGAAAGGAGGAAGGCTTTAAATTATTGTGTGGGCGGGCGGGTGGGAAGACCAGTGAAAAGTGTGAGAGAAAGATTGGATGGATGAGAGAGAGAGAGAGAGAGAGAGAGAGAGAGAGAGAGAGAGAGAGAGAGAGAGAGAGAGAGAGAGAGAGAGAGAGAGAGAGAGAGAAAATAAACAATCATACAAAGCTACCACTTGAAAGGGAAAGAATGAGAGAGAGAGAGAGAGGGGGGGGGTTAAGGATTTGCTTCAATTGTGATATTGCATGTAAAGTAAATAGTAAGCATTGGAACCAAATTACACATGATACACGTGTTTGATTCCAACTTTTTTCAGCTTTGTGTGTGTGTGTGTGTGTGTGTGTGTGTGTGTGTGTGTGTGTGTGTGTGTGTGTGTGTGTGTGTGTGTGTGTGTCCCGTGGAGAGACCGAGTCTGATTTACATATGATACAATTCGTTTTATGAACTATGTTGATTTATGGAAAACATAGTTCGTCCGTCGCCACATTTTTGCCAAGAAAATCTTTTATTAACTAGGTCGGATTTAAGCTCATCCTTGTGAACTGTCTTGCGTGATTCATGTTTCCTGCGTTCTCCCCATAGATAAAATCAGTCATCTGATTTGACTGGGTATCGGTAGGAAATCTCACTCCCCCCCCACCCCGCCACCCCGAACTTCCGTAAATCCCCCTCCCCTTAGGTCCTCCTCCCCCCTCTCCCTCTCTCCTCACCCGAGCTTCCGTACAACCTCCCCCAACCCTATCCCATAACCCCCTCCCCCCCTAACAATCCCATCGACAATCCCTCCCCTACCCTACCCTCCCCTACCCTACCCCCGCGTCCATCTCAAAGACCCCCTCCCCCCTTCCCCCCTAGTAATAGTGTTCGGCCATTGTCGTGAGTAGCTGTGAAGTGTTGAGGTTAGATTCCCGTGGAGGCGCCAACCCCTCTTGACCACGTGGGCACGAGGGCGGTAGGGGAGGGGCTGGAGGTAGGGGAGGGTCTGGAGGTAGGCTGGAGGAAGGGTAAAGAGTAGGCCGGAGAAAGGAATAGGAAGGGTAGAACGTACACCAGAGGAAGGTAGGGCAAGGGTAAGGGTTAGGGTGGGAAGCAAGGGTAGGGTACGAGGGGCGTCTCATGATCATAAATCTCGTGTGGGCGGGAGTGACTTCGACCCTCTTTCCTTCTACCTTGGGCGCGCGGGCGGGGGCGGTGGCGGAGAGCGTGTGATGTGGCGGCTGCTTTTGTGACTGCGGCTTTTCGTATTGTCATGGATGTACAATGCCATAAAAGTCCCTTTTCTCTTCCTCTCTCTCTTTCTCACTCTTTCTCTCATCCAGTCGAAAATAGTACGTGTAGTGCGAAACCGAAGCCACGCATTCGCAGTACGAAAGGAAGGGCGAGGGAAAAGTAGGGGAGGGAAAGGGAAAAGGGAGGGAGGGGGGAGGAGGAAAGGGGAGGATGGGGGGGAGGGGAGGGACCTGAGAGGTGCCGGAAGCTCCAACTGGAGGGTCTTGTCACCACTGCGGCCTCAAATGACCTTTAATGGGTCACCCTCCCTTCCCTCCTTCTCATCCACCCCTACCCTCTACCCCTACCCCTACCCCGCATCCCCAACCCCGCACTCTTCCCCCCTCCCCCCACGACCTCATCCCCACCAGAGGGAACTTTAAATTTCTTTATGACCAGACTCGCTACTTAGCAACCCTCCTGGACTGGACCCTGACGCCCCCGAGGTTCGATAGTGCTCGGGGAAGAAAGAAAGAAAGAAAAAAAATATATATATATTTATTTATTTACATACATACATATGTCTGTATATATGTTTGTATGTGTGTTTATAGGTATAGATAGATTGATTGATTGACTGATAGATAGATGTGTCTGTGTGTGTCTGTTTATGTGTGTGTATGTATGTGTTATGTGTGGAAATGGATTATTCTGTGCGTTTACCCCTTTCTTTCCTTCCCTCTGATTTTTAACATTAAAAGTTTTAATGTGTAAACGTGTGCTTGTGTGTGTGCGTGTTCTGGTGTACTAAGCGCGTGGCAAGCAATATATACGCTAAATTTATTTTGACTAAAATGACTCCCACACACAAACAATCCCTGCAACAACCGGTCCCCACTTGACCACAAATCACGCCCACATGTCAACAATCGGGTCATGAGGTTCGCCCTGACCTCCTCGCATATTCCCCTCACCTTCCCCTCCTCCCCTCACACCTCTTTCCCTTTACTCTTAGTTTAGTCTCTCCCACTTCTATCTTAGTCGCCTCTCTCGCCTCACCCCTTTCGCCTTGTTCCTCCCCTCCCTTCCCCTCCCCTCTCTTCCCCCTCACTCTCACCTCTCTCGGCTCACCCCTCCTCCACCCTCCCTTCCCCTCTCCCCTTAACCTCTCCCTTCCCTTCCCTCCCCGCCCCCACCTCTCTCGCCTCACCTCTCCTCCTTCCTTTCGACTCCTGTTACCCCTCTCCCCTCCCCCCTCCCCTCCCCCCCTTCCCCCTCCCCTTCCCCCTCCCCTTCCCCCTCCTCTTCCCCCCTCCCCTTCTCCGCCTACCATAACCCCTCGATCTCTGCGTGCCGGTGATTGCTATGGTGGACTCCCCGGTAAAATCACGGCGAGTCCAATTTACCAGTATTTACAACAAACATCCTCAGGGTTTATATATGTATATATTTCCCCTCCCTTTTCCCCCTTTTTTCTTCTTTTTTCCCCCTTCTTCATCTTCCAAATCTCGGTATCAGAACACCTTCGGCTGATCGACAAGGGGGCCGAACGCAGGGGTCTCGTCCGCGACGGGTGCGGTGACGGGAGTACCGGGGATGACCGGTCGCTCCGTGACGAGTGTCGGGCGCTTTTTAACGAGCATCGATTTCGCCGGCGAGTGGGAAGCCGATCGTCGACTATTGGCCAGAGGGTTAATGTGCAAGTTGTAGCACCTCGTGGCATTTGGCGTGGCAGAAGCTCGGACTCCGGCTTGTAAATGTGGGGCGAGGGGGATTAAATGTAAGGGGAGGTTGAACTTCGGTTTTATTTTGAGCTGCTCATCTGTGACTAAGGGAATAACTAGGTTGTGAAAATACTTCTTTGTGTGCGTGTATTTATATGTACACATACATACGTACATACTTACTTATTTACATGCATGCATACTTATTTATATACATACATACATACTAATTTACATACATGCATACATACTAATTTGCATACATACATACACACACACACGCACGCACGCACGCACGCACGCACGCACGCACGCACACACACACACACACACACACACACACACACACACACACACACACACACACACACACACACACACACACACACATACATACATACATTTATATATAAATGTGTGTATAAAATGTGTGTACTGGCGCGTGCATGGATTTCTGTTTTCCTTTATTATGTATGTATGATTTTTACGTCCGGGTACAAAAGAAAGTGTTCGTCGATTGCTTTAATTTGTACACATTTTCGTTGAAAAATGTTCCCTTATATCAATCCCGCGATTTTATTTCCACACATTTTTCAAAATATTTCACAGTCCCGTGCTGTAAACGTTGATGAATCAGAAGCGTGGCTGTCTTTGTACGGCCGTCGAGTAATGTGTACACGACTGTACGACGTGTACGTATGACTCTTCGTGTGTAAGCATGTGTACCGTCCCGCCTCTGTCACTCCGGCCGTGACTAATGGACAAAAGCATCACGTTTTCCTGTATACTTAAGCTGTTACTTGTCATATATTTTCTTAGAGCAGTACATTTGTTTTCCCGGATTCGTGTGGTTGTGTGTGTGAGGATGCCGGAGTGGAATGACTGTCGCTGTCACTCATGCCGCTGCTTGGATTTTGATGGTTGCGTGAGAGTGAGGGTGAGAGTGAGAGTGAGAGGGAGAGGGAGAGGGTGTAAGTGTGTGTGTGCATGAAGTGGGTGTGTGGGTGTGTTGGTAAGTTTGTGATTGTGTTAAAGGGATAAATGAACAAGACTTACATGTATATATATATATATATATATATATATATATATATATATATATATAATATGATTCGTTGCTAAATGTTACTCGTGTTGGGTTTTAAAAAATTATTATTACCTCATGAGTATCTAAGGATATGATTGATCTTTGCTTGTGAGTTTGATAAGTTATCTTAGTTATCTTTTTTGTTCTTTTTGTTCGTGTGGTTGTTGATATCATTACTAGTATTGTTATCATAATGCTGGTTTTATGTTATTATAGTTTTAATTTTAATGATGATATTGATAATGATGGCAATAACGAATGATAATCATTATATTACTATTATTATTATTATTAATTTTATTATTATTATAATAATTATGATTATTATCATTATCATCATCATCATCATAATATTTATTTTTATATATTGTCGTTGTTTATTTATGATTATTGTTTTTATTCTATTACTGTCGTTTTTGTTGTTAACATGATTATTGATGTTGAACATAATTGCTGTTTCAATAATCATAGTCATTAGGAATATCTTTGTTGTTTTGTTTTGTTGTTGTTCTTAATTTGATCAGTATTGCTGTTATTATACTTATTATTTGTATTGTTCATTGTTATTCTTTTAATACTACTACTATTATTATTTAGCATCGTCTAATCAACTTTCTACAGATAATGTTGATTTCCCTAGATTTAATCCTCCCTGTTTGTCATCCTCATCCTCCCCTCCCTCTCCTCTTCCCTCTCACTCCTGTTCCCAAATTCTTACACCCTCCCCCCTTCTCTACATCCCTACCCATCCTGCCTCCACCCCCACCCCCACAGCACCTGTGTCTGGCCGGGGCGATGGCCTCCAGTTACCTCGGGCTGACAGCTTCCTTCCCCTTCCTTCCTCTTTCCCCTCGCGTTCCCCTCTGCCCCTGTCTTCTTTCCTTTCCTCTCCCCTTTCTCTCGTCTCTCTCCCCTTCTTCTCCTCTTTCTGCTTCGGTTCCCTTTTCCTCACCATTCCTCCCGCCTCTTTCTTCTTCTTCTCCTACTCATCCTCGACCTCTTCTTCTTCTTCTTTTTCTTCTTCTTCTTCCTCTTCTTCTTCTTCCTCTTCCTCTTCTTCCTCCTCTCTCTCTTCCTCTTCTTCTTCTTCTTCTTCTTCTTCTTCTTCTTCTTCTTCTTCCTCTTCTTCCTTCTTTTTCCTTCTTCTTCCTTCTTCTTCCTTCTTCTTCATTCCCCTCCACCTCGTACTCCTCGCACCACTGCCACTACATGCAATAAGGTCTGATTTGGACCTCTACATGTATATGGTAGCGTGGCTTAGGGCGTGAAGAACATGGCCGAAACAGCTTTCTTGGTTTTATTGCCTAAGCTTGAACAGGCGTATGTTGGATCGTGGGCTGCTCCTTCTCCGAGGAGGAGCGAGGTGTTGCTCCTCTGCTCTCCGAGAGGAGACTCTCTACCGTAATGTATGATTTGTCTGAGGATGTGTGTGAATCACGTGTTTTCTTGTGACATGTGACATTTGGAATGTGATGAGGGAATTGTTGCATCAATATATAACTCTTGCGAAGGGTTGGACAAAACAACACTGGTATGTCTGTCGTGACAGTAAGAGAGGGGTAAACAGATAGGTGAAGCAACTAGTGTACGTATATGTATGTATATCTGTGTATGTGTTAGGATATATATGTAACAACTAAAATGGCATGAAAGATACAAATTACATTGATTGCATTGTATAGAATGCGATAGCAAAAGCATACATGTGCACATAATAACAATTACAGCAGACATGATATATAAATACAAATGGTTGTTGCAAGGTTACACCTTCTCCTTCCATCTCTTCCTCCTTTTCCTCCTTTTCCTCCTTTTCCTCCGTTTTCTCCTCCTCCTCTTCCTCTTTTTTTTCCTTCTCCATCTCCTCTTCTTCCACTTCTTCCGTTTTCATCTCCTTTCCGCCTCCTCCTCCTCTTTCTCCAGCTCTTCTTCTTCTTCTTCTTCCTCCTTCTCTTCCTCCTCCTCCTTCTTCTTCTCCTCTTTCTCCTACCCTTCTTCTTTCTCTTCCACCCCACTCCTCCTCCTCCTCCTCCTCCTCCTCCTCCTCCTCCTCCTCCTCCTCCTCCTCCTCCTCCTCCTCCTCCTCCTCCTCCTCCCGCACCCCGTCTGCTTCCTCTCCCACTGTCTGCTTGTCATCAGTCTGTATCTTTTGTCACATGTCTTCAAGCATTTCGACTCCGCCTTTACTCTACCCCCCCTCCTCTCTCTATCTCTCTCTCTCTCTCTCTCTCTCTCTCTCTCTCTCTCTCTCTCTCTCTCTCTCTCATTTCTTTTCTCTCTCCCTCCTTCTTCCCCTCCTCTCGTCTCATTTCTCTCCTTTCTCCTTCTCCCCCCCCCCTTCTCCTCTCTCCTACCTCCTCCCTCCTCTTTCCTCTCTCCTCTTTCCCATTTTCTCTCTCCTTCCTCCTCTCGCTTTCCTCTTTCCTCTCTCCTTCCTCCTCTCTCTTTCTCCCTTTCCTCTCCCCTCCTCCCTGCTGCATTTTCCCTCCCTTCGTCTCTCTCTACTCTGTTTATCTTGTCATTGTTTATTTTTTTCCCCCTTTGATGTTTTATTGTTTTTATGCTTTCCCCCGGGTGTATTTTGGTCTGTAAGTCTAAGGGAATGCACTCCAGTTTCCAGGCGAGGGAGAGGTGAAAGTAAGGTCATTCGAGGTCAAGTCGAGGAAAGTGGGAATTGAAAGAAGGGGTCAGTGTTCTTTTCCCTCCGTGGTCCTCCCTCTTCTCTTCATTCTCCTCTTCTCCCCTTTCCTTTCCTTCCCCTTTCCCCTCCCTCTTACTTTTC
>NW_028234417.1:1201699-1209199 GCF_977035675.1 Penaeus japonicus | reverse complement strand
GTTGGCTAATTTTGTTCCTTTGATTTTATTGATGTCACTGACGTGTTTTTTTTTTTTTTTTTTTTTTTTTTTTTTTACACAAGGTTTATTTTGTATATATAGTTGAATAGCTATTTTTGTTGACAACATGTGTGTTTGAAGATCGAGTAAACAGCTGGCGGAAGGAACGCTGACCTTTCCCTTACGACGATCAGCTGATTGTGGACGTTGCGGACGGGTATTTAAATTCGAATTTTGATGCTTTCCATTTTGTTTATTACGATGTTTATGTAAGGAGAGCAGGCGGCTGTGAGGGTAGTGGAGGTTTCGGCAGCCCCCCCCCCTCCCCCCCAGCACATGTCCCTTTCCCGCTGTCTTACTACTTTTGAGTATTTTGTTTCCTCTCCTTATCGCCTTTGAAATCTCTCCTTTTCTCCTGTCACTTTTTCCCTCTTCATTTTTTCCCCTTCTTATCATCCCTTGACTTATTATTTTTGTCTCTTTCTTTTTTCCTCTCCCTCTTTCGTTCGCGTGTGTATCCTCTACTTCTTCTCCTTCTTTGCTCCATATCTTCTCATTCTTGTGCCCCCCCCCCCCATCCCTCCCACTCGAAGCTGTGATGACACCCTGTTGGTTGACATGGTTCTCTGGGGTAGGGAGTGGGTAGGTGGGGGGGGGTTATGGTGATGGCTGTTTCTATTTTTTTATTTTTACTTTTTTTTACCTTTCTTTCTTTCTTCTCCGTTTTCGCTTTCTTTTTTCTTCTTCATCTCCTCCTCCTCCTTCTCCTCCTCCCCCTCCTCCTCCCCCTCCTCCTCCTCCTCCTCCTTTCTTCTTTTCTTTTCTTCGGAATCGGCTACAAATCATAAATCTCCCTATTTATTCATCGTTGTTGTTTTTCTCGTCGCTGTTTCAGGTCATGGTGACACACGTAGCGCAATAACGCGGCGGATGAAATAATGCCACGCCGTTATTATCATAATGTTACCGTTGTTATGGTTGTGGCTGATGTTTCCTGCTTTGTCGGTAATGGCAGGAGTATTTTCCCGCTAAATTTAGATGATACGGAAAGCGATTTTTTTTTTTTGCATATATATATATATATTCAAGATGGAGATGATAGTGAAACCCGATACGTCCGTGATGGTCTTAATAGGGGCAGTGATGGCAACGAAGCAATACGACACCAGCTGTTGTTATCAGCATCCAACTGCCATTACGCGAGATCAGGTGGAGAAGGGAAGCGAGTGAGCTGTGGACGAAGGCTGAATGAAGCTGTGAGTGGAAGAGGAAAAAAAGGGGAGGGACGGTGCCACTGCGGGTGCCACTGGCGAAGAATAGGGGTTGGGGGAGGGAGGAAGGGAGGTAGGGAGGTAGGGGTGGATGGATGGAGGAAAGGGAGATTGGAGGGTCGTCGTGTACCTCCATGTGTCCTCCCTCCCTCCCTCCCTTCCCTCCCTCCCTCCCTCCCTCCCTCCCTCCCTCCCTTCCTTCCTTCCCTCCCTGTCTCTCTCCCTTATCCCTCTTCCCCTATCCCTTATCCCTTCGCCCTCCACCCTCCCCTTACCTCGCCCTCCCCCACCCCCCATCCCACGTGATGCAGACTTCCGGTGTGGCTAAAGCAGGTTCGGGTCCCTTATCTAACGTGCCTTAAGGAACAGACGCTACGTGGAAGCAGGAGGGAGGGGAAAGAGAGGGGAGGTGAGGTACACTGAGGTACGAAAAGGGGAAAGGGAGGAGTAGCTGATAAACAGGGAGGTAGATGAAGGAAGCAAGGAAGAAGAAGAAGAAGGAGAAGGTGAAGGAAAAGAGAAGGAGAAGAAGACGGCGACGTACAGGGAGGTGGAGGGCAATGAGGAAGAGGGAGAGGAATAATAGGCAGAAGCATGAATAAGTGAGATGGAGAAGAAGAGATAAGAGAGATTAGGCGAGAATTAGAGAAAGAAAGATAGGATCAGATATATTAATTAATTTAGAAGACGGGAGAATAAGAGATGTTAAGAGAATGAAAGAGAATGAGAAGAAGGAAAAAAACATTTACAAAAAAGAAAAAGAAAAAAAAAACGAGTACGAGGTGTGGGGGGGGGGGGGACAAGAGGGTCGAGGATGAAGAGGCGGAGAAGCCACGTTCAGTTCAAGAAAAGGGAGATGAAGTGATTTAAATAAGGGCGGGGCAGGGGGGAGGGGGAGGTGGAAAGGGGAGAAGAATCATTCGAGAGCCATTGATTAAGCCTTTTCGGGAAATCACCCGTAGGAAAGGATTGAGTCAGTTTTCTCTCTTTCTCTTTCTCTCTTTCTCTCTCTTTCTCTCTCTCTCTCTCTCTCTCTCTCTCTCTCTCTCTCTCTCTCTCTCTCTCTCTCTCTCTCTCTCCTCTGTCTCTCTTTCTCTCTCTTCACTTCTCTTCTCTTCTCTTCTCTCCTCTTCTCTCTCTCTCTCTCTCTCTCCTTCTCTCTCTCTCTCTCTCTCTCTCTCTCTCTCTCTCTCTCTCTCTCTCTCTCTCTCTCTCTCTCTCTCTCTCTCTCTCTCTCTCTCTCTCTCTCTCTCTCTCTCTCTCTCTCTCTCTCTCTCTTTCTCGTTCTCGTTCTCTCTCCTCCCATTCGGTCTCTCTCATTAGGTCTTTCTCGTTCTGTCCCCCCCCCCCCCCCTCTCTCTCTCTTCTCTTCTCTTCTCTTCTCTCTCTCACTCTCGTCCCCGTCTTTTTCTCTATCTATCGCTTTCATTCCCCCTTTCTTCTTCTCCTCCTGTTCCTCCTGTTCCTCCTCCTCCTCTCCCTCCTCCTCCCTCGCCTCCTCCTCCTCTTCCTCCCTCGCCTCCTCCTCCATCTCCCTCCTCCCTCGCCTCCTCCTCCTTCTCCCTCCTCCCTCGCCTCCTCCTCCTTCTCCCTCCTCCCTCGCCTCCTCTTCCTCTTCCTCTTCCTCTTCCTCTTCCTCTTCCTCCTCCATCTACTTCTCCTCCCTCTCTATGATGTTGAAGCCCTCGTCACCAATATCATTAGGGTTATATTGTAAGGAATGGGATGGAATGGAATGTGTGTCCGTCCTCATCAACCTCTACCGTAGATCACTGAATGTATTTGTTCAAAGAGGTGTGTAGGAAACGGAAAAAAAACTATATGACCAAATGCAGATAGTCAAATAAGGTATATAGATAGTTATAGCTATTTGAAGATTGTAGGACGGCTGATACCAACGTACGGGAGTCGAACGAGAGATAAGATAAATGATTAGAAAATTGGACGAGACGGAGAAAGTAACCTGAAATAATACTTATTTCTTTGAGCATGCTTTGACGTTCGTGTGCTTTCTTTTGCTTTGACATATACTTTGAATTCGGGGGTGAGCGACGTGTGCGCCCCATATGCATAGCAGCTTCAAGTAGGAACAGTGAAATATCTGTGTAGCACATGTATACGACAGTGCGTTAATGGTGTCGATAATGCCTGGGAATGGTCACGGGAGCAGCCAAGGTCAGGCCAGGTCATTTAGGGTCAGTACCGCATGGGAGGTCATGTGAGGTTGGACCTCTTTCATCAGCATGACGTCCATAGGCTGATACCGTGACCTCGGGGGAGAAAGGGTCAAGGGGTCTTGGCGATAGTAATCATTAGGCTGACCGCAGAGGTCACCGGCCGAGGAGGAAAAGAAGAAGAAGGAGTAGGAGTAAGAGGGAAGGAAGAGAGTGAGAGACCAGGCGCTCAGCCAAGGAGAGGATCATTAGGGTGAAGGAATGCATTGTGTAAGAAACACAGAAGGAACTGTTGAAGGAGACGTATGGGATAGAAAGGATGCTGACGACTGGACGTGCAAGGTCATAGGACGGCGGTGGGAGAGGTCAAGTTGGGCGGGGGCAGGTCACTTAAAGGGAGAGGGATAGAGAGAGAGAGAGAGAGAGAGAGAGAGAGAGAGAGAGAGAGAGAGAGAGAGAGAGAGAGAGAGAGAGAGAGAGAGAGAGAAGAGAAGAGAAGAGAAGAAAAGAGAGAGAGCACCCGATCCATCACTGTTTGCTGCGAATTCGTCAGCCTTAGCAGATGGAGCTCGACGTCTCGCTCAGGTGGTGCTCCGCCCCGATCCGTCCCCGGGGCGAGTGAGGGTGCGTTACTGCATCCCGTGGTGGGGCGTGGGGAGGGATAGGGAGGTATAGGGAGGGGGGGGGGGGGGGTAAAGCTTGCAAGGGGAGGTCTCGACAGGGCGTTGATTAGGCGGGTTCGTTTGTTGGTGGAGTGCGAGGTTGGATTGGGGATCCGTTTTTATATGTTGCTTCTTCCTTTTCTTTGGCTTACTCTTACTCTTCTCATATATATATATATATATATATATATATATATATATATATATATATATATATATATATATATATATATATATATATATATATATGTGTGTGTGTGTGTGTGTGTGTGTGTGTGTGTATTTCTCTCCCTAACATGAGATGTGTAAGCACTGTATATATTGACGCAACGACCAAGTATTGAGGAACGAGAGCATTGAGTTGTAATGAATGAATTGATTCTTCATTCATGGTGAAACTACGAATATTTATATTGAAAGGGACTGGTGCATATTTGATAAGAGAGAGGGCGAGGGGGATAGGGAAAGAGGGGGAGGGATTGGGGTAGGGAGAGAGAGCTACATACGCACGCACACACGCACACACACACACACACACACACACACACACAATCACAAACAATCACACACAATAAGCTAGGTAAGGAGGGCTCTGGTCTGTATATATGTGTGCATTATAAGCATTGTGTGTGAGTGTGAGCACGACACCAAACATGCATTGTTAGTCTTTTTATAGTGTTCGAACGTGCGTCACTAGCATTGCTACAAGGTGTTGGCGATACGCTATCGAGTCCGCAAGTTTACTTAAGGATGAGTGTTGCGGTAGGTAGCGCGACGGGAAGGGGGGGGGTCCAGTTTAAAGGTATGTCATTTGACGCGTGCTGGATGCAAGCACATCGCGGGTTTGTTCGTTTTTTTTTGTGTGTGTGTTTGTGTGTGTGTGTGTGGGAGTGGGGGATGGGGGGTATGAGTGTATTTGTTTGTTTCGTGTTTGTTCGTATGCTTGTCCTTCTTGCCGCGTCTATTTTATTCCTGACGAATTTTCAAAGAAAGTTATTTTGTGCTCCCTATAAGTTGCACTTGCAATTACCCTCTTGCACATGCTTTTTGAAAAGGCAAGAAGGAGGGATGACGAAGATACGGAAATATAATTGGCATCACATTGCAAGACTTTTAAAAAAAATCTATTTGTATTTTAGATTCTGATTTGATTTTGATTTGTTGTGTTATTTATTCGACTTGCCATCGTTATCTGATATTGAATACCAATTTACTCTCTCTCTCTCTCTCTCTCTCTCTCTCTCTCTCTCTCTCTCTCTCTCTCTCTCTCTCTCTCTCTCTCTCTCTCTCTCTCTCTCTCTCTCTCTCCTCCATCTTCTTTTAAAACTTCATCATGCAAATTGCCACAGGTGAAGATTTATCCCGATTCGATCCTCGTATCGGTGCATGAGTTTTTTTTAGTTTTTTTTTTTAATCGTCTTCATGCTCTAACGACGTCTCTCTCTCTCTCTATTCGCAGGTATGGTGTGAAATCGAGCAGCATCATTACGCCAGGTTGAATTAGGTAATGTATAAATACATCACTGGCAATGTATTATAATAATCGGGCATCGATTATGGCTCAGAGAATGCGATTTGCTGGTTCCCGCCGCCGTATATTTTGTACAATGGAGTTTTAGCGGAGGATTTGCGGCGGCGATTCCGGTGATGAAGGAGATGAGGACAAAGGCGTTAATTAGAGAGGAACTGGTGTGTGTGTGTTTTTGTTTGTTTGTTTTGTTTTGTTTGTTATGTTTGTTATGTTGTCTTGAAGGTGGGTGGTGAGTAGTGAGTGTGGATGGATAGATTGAATCAATGTGAGTGTGGATGGTTGTAACCGATACGAATAGAGAGATAGGTAGAAGGGTGAGGATGAGGTGAGAGAGGGAAGGGAAGGGAAGGGAAGGGAAGGAGAGGAAATGAAAGAAAAAGAAAAGAAGAGAAAGGAAAGGAAAGAAAAAGAAAGAAAAAGAGTAATAGGGCAAGAGATAAGAGAAAGAGAAAGAGAGAGATTCATAGAGAGAGAAAGAGGAGAAAAAAAAAGAGCAAGCGAAATAGGAAGGACAAGAAGACAGCACAAACCCCGCATCGATAGACTGGCCGAGCAGAGCCGCGGAAGGGGAAGTACCCATGAAAAGGTACATCATGTCACAGTGTTTACCTTTCGTGGCCATTCATTCATTACCTTAGGCGCCCCGTCGCTCAGACAGCCGGCCTCCGTAAGAACCTGGAGTCACCTCGGGTCACACGCTCCGGGTCAGGGTCAGGTCGTCTTAGGTCACGTTACAGGTCATGATGCTCGGTCGGCGTGGAGCTGTGGGAAGTGCTTGTTTTGCAGGAAAAAGGGGGGAGGGAGGGGGGGTTAGGCAAGGGGGAAGGTTGACGGTGTTGTGAATGGATGATCGTGTGTGGGTGATAAGGGCGAATTTAGCTAAACTTGGTCTTTTGCTTCTCGAAGTGCCTTGTTGTTTGTTGGAAATGAGACGGGGAGACAGACAGACAGATAGACAGACAAACAGGCAGGTAGGCAGACAGTTAGACAGGCAGTTAGGCGGGTAGACAGGCAGGCAGGCAGGCAGGCAGAGAGTGAGATAGACAGGCAGGCAGACAGGCAGGCAGGCAGGCCGGCAGGCGGCTAGATAGACAGACATACAAACAGACAGACAGACAGACAGACAGACAGACAGACAGACAGGCAGGTAGGCAGACAGACAGACAAACTGGCAGGTAGGCAGGCAGGCAGGCAGGCAGGCAGGCAGGCAGGCCGGCAGGCGGCTAGATAGACAGACATACAAACAGGCAGGCAGGCAGGCCGGCAGGCGGCTAGATAGACAGACATACAAACAGGCAGACAGACATACAAACAGACAGGCAGGCAGGCAGGCCGGCAGGCGGCTAGATAGACAGACATACAAACAGGCAGGCAGACAGACATACAAACAGACAGGCAGGCAGGCAGGCAGGCAGACAGACATACAAACAGACAGGCAGGCAGGCAGGTAGGCAGACAGAGAGTGAAGGAAGACCCAGGAAAAGTGAGGGAATTCATAGCCGCGTTTACATAACCCGTGTTTATGGTGTCGCATCGCCAGGGAATATTGACCAACATTACCGTAATTTTTATCCTTGTTTTATTGGTTTCGGTAAATCGAATGAACTTACGGATGTGTAAACGAGATGGAAGTGCTTTAGAGAACGCATTCGCTGTTGCACTCATGACAACAACTTTTCGGGTTCATGTGATTCGATGTGATGTGGGTTGGCGTGTCTTGATGTGATGTGAGGTAGAGTGTCTTGATGTGATGTGATGTGATGTATAGTGCTTCGATGTGATGTGAGGTAGAGTGTTTAGTGATGGGTTAGGAAATTCCTTTAGAAAAAAAATAACATTATAGAGGGAAAAAAAAAACAGAA
>NW_028234417.1:1181699-1184199 GCF_977035675.1 Penaeus japonicus | reverse complement strand
AAACGGGAGAAGCAGAACGGGAGACGGAAGAGCAAGTACAAGAGGGAAAGAAAGTAAGAGGCTGGAATGCTCGCGGCAGGCTGGCACTCGAGGTGGTGGCCCTCGGACTTTCTTAGACTCTCGTTCTTCCTTCATTCGCCGCCTCTACGGGTCCCCTCGGTCCCCTCGGCTTCTATTCCTCCGTTTCCCCTCGGCTTTTTGCTCTTGGCCTCCCCCTCGTCTCCCTTTCCTTCGCCTCCCCTCGGATTCCTTATCTTGGCCTCCCCTCGGTTTCTTTCCCTTCGGCTCCTTTCCCTTTGCTTCCCTTATCGATTCTCCTCCCTTCGCCTTTCTGATTGGCTCCCTTCGCTTCGATTTCCCTCGGCTCCCTTCCCTTCGATTCCCCTCGGCTCCCTTACCTTCATCGTCCTTCGTCTCCCTTATCGACTCTCCTCCCTTCGTCTTTCTGATTGGCTCCCTTTCCTTCGATTCCCCTCGGCTCCCTTCCCTTCATCTCCCTTCGTCTCCCTTATCGACTCTCCTCCCTTCGTCTTTCTGATTGGCTCCCTTTCCTTCGATTCCCCTCGGCTCCCTTCCCTTCATCTCCCTTCGTCTCCCTTATCGACTCTCCTCCCTTTACCTGACCGCGGTGGCCGTCGAGTGGTTTGTTTACAAACTCCGTAAGTGCTTTCTGCGGCCGCGAGAAATTGGCTGATTATCGTCGGGAGTCTGGTGGCGCACTCGCGGAATGCGGGGCTGGGGTGGTGGGAGATTGGGGGGAGGGGGGGGGCGTGGACGAGTGCGAGTGCGAGTACGACTTGATGTTGAAGGGGCAGAGAGAGGGAGTTTGGGATTCATTCTTATTGGTCGGTTTCTGGTATTCTACGCCGTTGTATGGGTAAGTGTGTGTGTGTGTGTGTATGCATGCATGTGTATGTATGTGTATGTGTATATGTATAGATAGATAAATAAATAGCTAGCGAGCTGGATAGATAGATAGATAGACATACGCATATATGATTCAATTCCATCTTAATCCTTCAGCCACTAGTACTAAACTCCGTCACTCCAACAAGCAAAAAAGCAATCTAAAGGATCCAAGAACTAAGCGCGTTTCACATTAATTGTTGCATTCTAATCAATGTTGCTGAGTAGCAAGGATCTGTCGCAACAAGACGCCGGGGTATTTTCGGAATAAGGACTCCGCTCTCCTTCGAGCCTTCCGGGGAAACGCCGACGATCAACGCTATAATTAGGAGGACGCTGTGACGGAGGCGCCGTGAGGACCTGCTTGTGATGTCACACTCGAGGATGGGGAGGGAGGGTGGGAGGGAGGGAGAGGGATATATAGAGAGAAAGGATATATATATATATATATATATATATATATATATATATATATATATATGTGTGTGTGTGTGTGTGTGTGTGTGTGTGTGTGTGTGTGTGTGTGTGTAGATAGATAGATATAGATATAGATATTAATAGAGAAGTAAATACAGATAGAGTTAAGAGTTGAAGAATGAGACAGAGAGCGTAAAAAAGGAGGGATGAGAATAGGAAAGCAGCGAGGGGGAGGAGTAGAGGGGAGAGGAGGGGGAGAAGGACAACGAGTAGAAGCGTTGTATCATCCCGGCGTGTTGAAGGAGTTCTCAAGGATCTCCTTAACCGTGAAAATTCCGAGTATTATCGAACGACCACTTTTGTCTGGACGGTGCTATGACGTAGGAGGCTCGTAGCGGCGCGGATTAAAATAAAGTCCTTGTTTCCATAATGAGCCTGGAAGGAATATAAAATGATCCCTCTCGCGCCGCCGCCGCCCCCCCCTCCCCTTCCCTTCCTTCCCCTTCCCTCCCCCTCCCCTTAGCGGTGTTCTTGTCCGCGGCGAGTGTTCCAGAATAAGTGTGTCTTCTTAGAAAGTGCGATGTTATCTGGGCGTGCTTGAGGGCCCGGATCCCTTCCTCTGCACTCCTCGAGGGTCCCTTCCCCTTCCCCTTCCCCTTCCCCTTCCCCTTCCCCTTCCCCTCCCCTCCCCCACGCCCGCGTCGCGCTTCTTGGTGTCACCCGCGGTTCTTAGGATGACACTTTACTTTCTCTTTCTTTCTCTCTCTCTCTCTCTCTCTCTCTCTCTCTCTCTCTCTCTCTCTCTCTCTCTCTCTCTCTCTCTCTCTCTCTCTCTCTCTCTCTCTCTCTCTCTCCTCTCCCTCCCCCTCCCTCCTCCTCCCTCCCTCCCTCCCTCCCTCCCCCCTCCCTCCCTCTCCCTCCCTCCCTCCCTCCCTCCCTCTCTCCCTCTCTCAATCTCTCCCTCTCTCTCTCCCCCTCCCCCCCTCTCTCTCTCTCCCTCCCTCCCTCCCCCCTTCCCTCCTTCCCTCCTTCCCTCCCTCTCTACACCCCTCTCTCCCTCCCTATCCGCTCTTCTCCCTCTCCCTTTTCTCCCTCCCTCTCTCCCGCTACCTCTATATTTACCTCTCCCTCTCCCCTTTCCTCTTCCTCCTTCCCTCCCTCTCTCTCTCCCTCCCCC
>NW_028234417.1:1174199-1176699 GCF_977035675.1 Penaeus japonicus | reverse complement strand
CTCTCTCTCTCTCTCTCTCTCTCTCTCTCTCTCTCTCTCTCTCTCTCTCTCTCTCTCTCTCTCTCTCTCTCTCTCTCATTTTTTTCTTCCTCTTTCTCTCTTGTCCGGTCACGCTGTCACGGACTCTCTCTCCTCTTTTCTGTCTCTCCCTTTGACAAAGTTCAATGCACTTTTAGACGCAGATAATCCTTCCTCTCCTATCCCGACTCCTATCCCCATCCATCTCTCCCCCTTCCATCTCCCATCCCCCCCCCTCCCTTTCCCTATCCCGTTTCCCTCTCCCCACCCTTCCTTTCCTCAACCTACTCCTCCCTTCCTCTCTCTTCCCTCCCTTCCCCCCTCCCCCCCGCAAGCCGTCAGATGCCGCCGCAGATGTTTTTTCCCCCCGATCCGTTGCTACGCACAAGGGAAGTGCAGTTCTCGACCCACAGTTGCAGGTCATCCACATGCAATCGACGCCGCGTGAGCTTGTAAGCGTCAACCTTAAAGGAAGGGGAATGGGAAGGGGAAGGGGGAAGGAGGGGGAGGAAAGGGAAGGCGAGGGGAGGGGAGGGGAGGGGGGGAGGGGGAAGGGGAAGGGGAGGGTGGGGGAAGAGGATGGAGGAGCTGAGAATGGAAGGGAAGGAGGTGGAGGGGGAGAGGGAAGGGGAAGATGGGAAAGTGGAGGTGAAGGAGGTGAATGAATTGAAGGAACAAGAGGAACAGGAGTAGTAGGAGAAAAAGGGAAAGAGGAGAAGGAAGAAAAGAAGGAGGAAGGAGAAGGGAGAGGGGAGAAAGGGGGGGGGGGAGGAGCACAGGGAAAGGGGAGGGGCTGCGTGCAGGGGGTATAAGGAGATTCTCAAGGTGGGAGGGGACTGGGATAGGGGGGTGGGGTGGGGTGGGGTCGGAGAAAGATGACAAGGCCGGAGGGGGGGGGGGAGCAGCAGGGGAAGGGGGAGGATTGAGCAGTTCGAGGGGAAAGGGCGACGTGGGGGTCGTTTCGCTTGGGGGTGACGGAGGGGAGTCGGGCACGGGCGGTGAGGGATGAGTGGGCGCCAGGGCCGATGCTGATGTTGTTCCTACTCCGAGGGGAAAGGTGGGTGTGCGGAGGGTGGTGTGAGGAGGAGTGGGAGAGGAAGGTAAGTGTGGGGAGAGGTGGGAGGAGTGAGGAGAGGGTGGGAGGTGTGGGGAGGAGTGAGGAGAGGATGGGAGGTGTGAGGAGGAGTGAGAAGAAAGTAGGAGGTGTGGGGTGGAGTGAGGAGAGGGTGGGAGGTGTGGGGAGGAGTGAGGAGAGGGTGGGAGGTGTGGGGAGGAGTGAGGAGAGGGTGGGAGGTGTTGGGTGGAGTGAGGAGAGGGTGAGAGGGCGCGAGGGAGGTGGGAGGTGTGGGGAGGAGTGAGGAGAGGGTGGGAGGGCGCGAGGGAGGGGTGAGGAGAGGGTGGGAGGGCGCGAGGGAGGAATGAGGAGAGGGTGGGAGGGCGCGAGGGAGGGGACGGTAGGCAGAGGGCGGGAGGGAAGTGGGTGTGGGGGAGAGGGATGGGTCGGAGGTTGCACACGGTGAGTCCGAAGTGGGGTGATAATGGGGAGGAACATACGAGGTGATGGCTCATGGGAGAAGGAAGGAAGAAGGCGTGGAAATGAGAAAAGAAGAGAGAAAGAGAAGAAAAAAGGAGAGGAGGTGAAAAGGGAAGAAGAGGATGGAAAGAGATAAAAAGAAAAGAGGAAAAAAGAGAGAGAAAAAAAAAATAAACGGAGATGAAAAATCATGACCAAAGCACAAGAACGAATTGAAAAGAAAACGATATTAAAATCGGAACCGAGAATCTGTAAAGAAAATACTCGCGTGGAAACCATGCGAGTTGTAACTGGGACAAACCCACCTCAACCAGTTCAAGCCAACGCTCACTTAAGTAAATCAAGCCGGACGAAGAGAACATCAGTTAAACAAAACATAATCGAACCATATCATACCATAATGTACCATACCCAACCCAACCAAGCCAACCCAACCCAACCCAACTCAACTCAACTCAACTCAACTCAACTCAACTCAACTCAACTCAACTCAACTCAACTCAACTCAACTCAACCCAACCCAGTCCAACCAAGCCAAGCCAACCCAACTCAATCCAACCCAACTCAACCCAACCCAACCAAACCAAACCAATCCAACCCAACCCAACTCAACCCAACCCAACCCAACCAAGTCCAACCAATCCAATCCAACCCAACCCAATCCAACCCAACCAAGCCAACCCCAGCCCCTACCTACGACGGAGGTGGGCGTGGCGCGTCGGGCACCGCAGACATTTCCTCGCCACACGCCGCTAACACATGGTCCAGTTTTTTGCGTGTGTTGCACGCGTCTCGTGAGCTCGGCTTTCACTGCGGCGCAGCTGGCCACAAGCCACCCACGCGCCCGCCCTCCCTCCCTCCCTCGCGCCCGCCCACCCGCCCGCCGTTCACTAGGCCCGCTCGCGGGTACGCCCACCTTGGCTCGATGTTGCTCGGTGCATTGTTTTG
>NW_028234417.1:1166699-1169199 GCF_977035675.1 Penaeus japonicus | reverse complement strand
CGCGGGCGGGGGGGGGGGGTGTTAGGGGGAAGAGGAAGTTGCACACGTCACCTATTTATGTGTGTGTGTATATATATATATATATATATATATATATATATATATATATATATATATATATATATATATATATATATATATATAATATAAACATAAGTGTAAGTATAAATATATAAATATATGTTATATATATATATTTATTTATTTATATATTTATTTATTTATTTATTTATATATCTATATATATATATATTATATATATATATATTATATATATATATATATATATTATATATTTATTATTTATTTATTTATTTATTTATTTGTTATTTATATATTATATTTATATATATTTGTATTTATATATATTATATTTATATATATATTATGTTTTTATTTTTATATATTTATATATATAATTATATTTATATATATAAATACATATATATATATATATATATATATATATATATATATATATATATATATATATATTTATTTATTTATTTATATACATTTATATTTATATTTTTTATATATTTATATAAATATATTTATATTTTATGTATTTATTTTCATATATATATTTTTGCATATTTATATATTTATATTTATATTTTTTTGTTTTTTGTTTGTGTGTGTTTATATAAATATATATATTTATTTATTTATTTATTTATTTATGTATGTATGTATTTATATATATTCATACTACATGCATACGTTTACATGTTCACTCAGTGATATTGATGGTGTTGCTATTGCACTTTGGCATGAGCGGGGCACGGGGCCTGAGGGCAAGGGGCGAGGCCCTCGCAGACAGGCGGCTCGAGGGCCCTTCGGTGGCGGCGGCGGCGGCAGCGGCGAGGGCACTACATGGCAGTTGCCAGATTTCGCAGCGTCGCTTGGCACGCACCATAATGGGTATGCATGGCAGGTATCATGATGGGCATGGTAGGCAGTGTGGTGGCGGTGGCGTTGCAGCCCCGGCAGAAGCACGCCGGGATTGGATGAGAGCGCGTGACGTCACGGGAGATCGATGACGGCTGGCGAGAGGGCAAGGGAGAGCGCGACGGAGAGAAGCGCTCGCTCCCCTCACCTGGCCGCCGTCCCCTCTCCTGCCGCTGCTGCTCCCGCCCGCCCGCCCGCCCGCCCACCTGGTGACGGAGCGCTCGCGGCCCTCCCATTGGCGCAGCCACCTGACGTCACGGCCCGGAGGGTGAGGCAGCGCGGGGCGCCACCTGGCGTCTTGGCTGTGGCGCCGAGAGTGAGAGTGAGAGAATCGGAGAGAGGAGTGAGAGAGAGGGCAAGAGACACACAGAGAGAGAAAGAGAGAGAGGGAGAGAGGAGGGCAGTGAGAGAGAGAAGAGAGAGCGAGCGAGCGAGCGAGAGAGAAAAGAGGTAGGCGCAGGAGAGCAGCGAGAGTGTGGCGCCACAGTTGTTGGCTCCGGCCCCTGCACGAGGGCAGCGTTGTGGATCTGCCTTCCGTCGCCAGCACCGCTGCCGCCGCCACTGCGCCCGCCACAATCGCACCACACGCTCAAGGTAGGCTCACCACACTTCCTCCGGATATTTTTAATTCTGGCACAATGTTTCCAATTCAAATTTAGATTGTACCAATGAAGGCACCTGTGGACTTCGGAATGTGACGGTTGGTTGAAGGATGCCGTAGTGGCCGGAGACGCGGCTGTCACCCGTGCGGCCGCCGCACTTGCGAACGCGCCCTCGACACTTAGTGCCTGGCCCTCTGGACTTGGTGACCGCATGCCGATCCTTCGCCGCGCTTGCTGCCGCTGGGATGTGCAAGACCAGGACTCTGCGCCGCCCCGGGAATCCTGGGCGGAACCAAGGGCGGCCCTGGAGGATCGTAGACGCCCGCGCCGTGGCCGTGCCCGCGCCCGCGCCCGACAGTGTTTGAGTGCAAGCAAAGACGTGTGGAAAAGAGGTGTTGTGGCGGGGACGCCAGGCAGGTGATCGCAGCCCCTGAGTGTGAGGGGAGGTGAAAGGCAGTGTCTCCCCTCTGATTGATTCTCTGCGCAGGAATCTGGCGAACGTTACTCAGCTGTTCCCCCGAACTCGTGCGCCCGTGCCGTCATCTTCCAGCCGTGCAGGGCTCCTACGTGCACCTCGGCCTACGGTGTGTACTACTGTGTTGGCCCTACCCCTCCGCGCGAGCTCTCCTTCGTCCGTGCACTTCTAGGAGCACTGCTTCCCGAGCACGGCCACGGGAAAGAATCTCGCCTGCATTTGCGTCTCACCTTTAGCCTAGGCGCTCCCGGATCAGATTCGCTTGTGTTGCAGGAATGCCTTGCGTCTGCAGTAGTGTGAGTGGACTAGCAAGACGGCGATAGTGGCGCTGTGTGGAGTGTGGTGTGTGTGTATGTGTATGTGTATGTGTATGTGTGTGTGCGAGCAAGATGCTGGAGTTGAGTGGTTATAGTGAGTGAAGGTAACCTACTGTATAATGCATGCTGTACTGGCCAGTCCCCTCACCTCGCTG
>NW_028234417.1:1149199-1159199 GCF_977035675.1 Penaeus japonicus | reverse complement strand
TGAACTCTCTCTCTCTCTCTCTCTCTCTTCTTTTTTTTTTCATTTTCTTTTTTTTGCGGCCATTACGTCATGCAGCCCGGCAAGTGCAGACTGCGGGCGTGCATTTTGCCATGAAAGGCTCGTGTTGTCAGTGATGCTGGTGTAGGGTGGCCCAGGTGTGGCGTGTACCTCGTTAGCCTCTCGATGTAACTTGTTGTGTTACTTTGTCCCTGGGAAGATGGGGTGAGGGGGGAGAGGGAGAGAGAGAGAGGGAGGGAGGGTGGCACCATGTCGTTTATAGGAGTCGTGTGAGGAGAGGATGGGATAGCACTGTGTCGTTTATAGGGAAAGGGGTAGCACCGTGTCGTTTATAGGAGTCATGTGAGAAGAGGAAGGGATGGTTCTGTGTCGTTTATAGGGAAGGGGTGGCACCGTGTCGTATATAGGAGTCATGTGAGAAAAGGAAGGGATGGCTCTGTGTCGTTTATAGGGAAGGGGTGGCACCGTGTCGTGTGAGGAGAGGAGGGGAATGGCACTATGTCGTTTAGGGGGAAGGGGTGGCGCTGTGTCGTTTAAACGAGTCGTGTGGGGTAAGAGGGAGAGAGGGGGATGGCACCCTGCCATTTGTAGGAGTCGAGGCACAGTGCATTTAATCGGCGCATGCATGGCCCGTAATGAGCGCGGCCCCCTCCGCATCGCCATGGGGAGGGGGCGGGGGCAGCGGCATGACGTAGGGCGATCGGAGAGTGCCACGGCGATGCGGGGCGAACGCGGGTGCCACCGTGCCAAGCTCGCCGGCGTAGACTTGTTGGTCGGGTACCCCCTTTCCTCCCTTCCCCCCTGCCCTTCCCCCCTCCCTCCCTCCCTCCCTCCCCTCCCCCCCCCTCTCCTCCCTCCTTCCAGTCGCGGGTTTGCTTGTTTGCTCATTACAAGGGATTAGCCAAAACGAGGGTTTTATGCGATGGTTAGTTTAGGAACTAATCATATATAACGGGTAATCCGTATTAATGGAGGCGCCGATTATAAAGCTGGAGAAATTACAACGTAGTGACGGCAGGGGCAGCTGCATGCATTGCGCGGCCGGATGGGGTAGGGTGGGGTGGGGTTGGCAAGGGAGTATAGGATGAGGAGGGAGGAGGGAGGAGGGGTGTAGGTTAGGGGATATAGGGATGAGGACGAGGAGGGGAGGGGAGGGGTTGCAGGTAAGGGGGATTGGGGAGGGCTGTGGGCAAAGGGAAATGGCAGGAAGAAGGAAGGGGATGGGGGGGGGGGGCAAGGGAAAATGGAAGAAGGAGGGAGGGGAGCAGGAGGGGCACGTATGGGGCTAGCAAGACTTCTGCCACACTGATCGGAAATCGTTAGATTGCAAGGGCATGTGTCTTGCTAGTCGAGATGGGAGTCTTGGTGTAATTAACGAGAGAGAGAGAGAGAGAGAGAGAGAGAGAGAGAGAGAGAGAGAGAGAGAGAGAGAGAGAGAGAGAGAGAGAGAGAGAGAGAGAGAGAGATGGCGAGATAGGAGAGAAGCGTAGGGAAATATAAGAAAGGAAGAGGAATAATGAGAGAGAGAGAGAGAGAGAGAGAGAGAGAGAGAGAGAGAGAGAGAGAGAGAGAGAGAGAGAGAGAGAGAGAGAGAGAGAGAGAGAGAGAGTACACGAGCCAGGGTCTTCCTCATTCATGCTCCCTGCCGGACCCACTTCGTAGCGTTCATGGCTTTGACGGAATGCGTCTTTCGTGTGTGCATGACGCTCTGGCTTGTGTTTTTGTTTTCTCCTTTTATGTATACACATATATTTAAAGACGAGCTGCGTCACTTCGATAGGGGAAGTTACTCTCCACGAAAAAGAGGAGACAGAAGAAGAAAAAGAAGACACGTGAAAACCAGAGCGATGACGAGAATTAGAGAAACCTCCCTGACTATATCGATTACCGACTCTCTCTCTCTCTCTCTCTCTCTCTCTCTCTCTCTCTCTCTCTCTCTCTCTCTCTCTCTCTCTCTCTCTCTCTCTCTCTCTCTCTCTCTCTCTCCCTCTCCCCCTCTCCCTCCCTCTCTCCTCCTCCTCCTCCTCCTCCTCCTCCTCCTCCTCCTCCTCCTTCTCTTCCTTTTTCTTCTTATTATTATTCTCCTTCTCTTCTTCCTCTCCCATCCTCCTTCCCTCCCTCCCATCCTCCCTCCCTCCCTCCCTCCCTCCCTCCTAACCCCCCCCCCACCCCCTGATCCCCGGCAGCAGGCTAGGCTCAAGGTCGCGGCTAAAGGTATGTAGTGAGGACCTTCAATCTGAGTCATCCTCCTCCGCGTGGCCGAGTGAAGAAGAAGTTCGCGATGAAGTTCCCGGGGCTAACTTCACCGAACTCGATCCACCTCGTTATTGTGAGCTAAGAAGTTGGCAAAGAGAATGAGGGAGGTGAGAGGGGTTGGAGGGAGGGAGGGGGGTAGGAGAGGGGATGTCCGTTGCTGTTGCACACGTGTACTCGTACGCATTTGCTGGTGTGTACTCGTGTGTGTGTGTGGGGGTGGGTGGGTGGATGTGTGTGTGCTGTACATTTGACAAACACATTCTAGAATGCATAAAAACGAAAGGAGGACGAGAGAGAGAGAGAGAGAGAGAGAGAGAGAGAGAGAGAGAGAGAGAGAGAGAGAGAGAGAGAGAGAGAGAGAGAGAGAGAGAGAGAAAACAGATACATTACACCTCTTTCCATCTCATTACACACAATTCAACACTTCGATTTTCTGCATTGTTTTCTCCAATGTATTTATTTATTTATTACTTCATTTATTAATCTATTTTTTTCCCCATTTACTCTCGACCGGACGAATATCGAGCGCGAACTCCTGTTTAGGGATCGACTCGCCGCAGATTTTCACACACGCACGACGCCTTCACTAGGTTGCAGTTGAAAGCAACAGGGAAGGAGAGAGAGAGAGAGAGAGAGAGAGAGAGAGAGAGAGAGAGAGAGAGAGAGAGAGAGAGAGAGAGAGAGAGAGAGAGAGAGAGAGAGAGAGAGAGATGAAGTTAATGATGAAAGCTTATCATAATCATATCATTGAAGATAACACATGTAACCTTGCAACAATCTTAATGGTGTCAATGTCATCATTATCAGCGATTAGCATAATGGTGATAGTGATAACACTGATAATAATAATGACGTTAATGATAATAGATATTCAAGATAAGGATAACAAGTATTGTTTAAGATAACAATTGCATTTACAAAGGGATCGTCGTAGAGCTGAAATATAACATCAGCTTCGAAAGAGATATCATTGAATTTTCAAAAGTGTATTAGTGTGATGTTAGGTTTAAGCAAAAGGTCGAATCCGACCCTTCAATAATAAGCAGGATTGAATACCTTTAGAAAACTTTCCTGGGAGAATGACAATTACTTATTCGTCCTGTTCGATCGCTTCATATAATCGCTAATCATCTGATATATATATATATATATATATATATATATATATCTATAGATACATATATATATATATATATATATATATGTATGTAATTTTTTCTCCTATTCTTTTCACCTTAATGACAGATTATGGTCTCTGAAAATATATATTTATTGATAACGATCTAGATGTGTTGGCATACCGGCGTTTCCCCCCTTTTGAATGGAATCCGTTGCTTTCGTTGCAAAATCATTGAGCGGAAGCATGTTACGAAATGATTGATACCCTTTCCTTGTGTTGGATTAAATTCAGCGTTTAGAGACGAGGATTATCGAGGATAAATATGTTAGGGAGCGACCACGTTAACAAGATGGAAACCAGAGGCGGAGGCGCAAATACGTATGATATAAAAAGGCTTATCGATTGCATGTTGCCCTTAATTGCTATTTTCTTGCAATGTATAATTAGTTGTGATCTGTTTTAAAGTTTGTCAATAATTGTGCCGTCCCTCGTTTCATGTATCTTTTTTTTTTAAAAAGAGAATTTCAATTGCCCGTTTTTTTGTTGTTTTTTTTGTGACGCTTTTTGCTAATAGCTTTATCTTCGATTTAAAATGTGAGAATCGTTTGAGACGAGACTGAAAGTCGTCGTTTGATATAGGTTGAGTGGAAAGGGGAAATTTGCGAGGTTCAAAATCAGGATGAGTTTCATACTATGATCCAGGTTCGTTTGAGGTTCAGAAAAAAAAACATGTCGGGCCTTCTTAGGGTTCTGAACCTGCTGGAACTCTCACAGTATGAAGTTCTATGTTCACTTTAAAATCGTAAATTCACCATATGTTCATGGTTGTCATGGAAACCCCACAATTCACTCCGGTAGGAGAAAAAAGCGAAATGAAATTCTCTCTCTCTTTCTCTCACTCTCTCTCTCTCTCTCTCTCTCTCTCTCTCTCTCTCTCTCTCTCTCTCTCTCTCTCTCTCTCTCTCTCTCTCTCTCTCTCTCTCTCTCGTTTTATACTATGGTTGTCTTCCACCGTTCTTTCCACTAGATTGCATGCATTACGTTGGCATTGGTGCAAGTCTCTGCAAATTGCATAACACTATAATAAATGAGTGTGTCATGATTTGTTTTTAAATTCAGCCATTCACATGTTTCTCTCCGAATGAAAAGCACTTTGATCTATGGTCCAAAATAGGTATGGTTGGGAGCTGGTAGTATGTGGTGTGTGGGGGGGGGGAGAGAGGGAGGGAGTGAGTGAGAGAGGAAAAAAAAACCGCTGCTATTGAGGGAGCACTCAAAAGTCGCCCCAAAAATGAACAGTTTCAGCATAGGGCGAATGAGATTTTCCCGCGGATTAAGGTCATTGTCCATTCAGTGGCTGATTTTTCTTTTTTTTTCTATCTGTTTGCGTCATCATAGCTTAAGTTTCGAAAAGAATGCCAGTAGCTGCTTTTGTGGATGCACATGCAGAGACAGACACGTACACGCATGCACGCCCACACACGCACTCACATTCGCACTCATAATCATACTCATACTCGTACTCGTACTCGTACTCATACTCACACTCACACTCACACTCACACTCACACTCACACTCACACACACACACACACACACACACACACACACACACACACACACACACACACACACACATATATATATATATATATATTCATAAACGCACACATATTCATAGTCATATGCCATCCCCCCCCTCCCCCTCCCCCACACATAAACAATCATGCACACACACACACATGTACGCATTTCCTCATTTATGTATGTATATGCGCCTGTGTTACATATATATATATATATATATATATATATATATATATATATATATATATATATATATATATATATATATATATATACATACATATATATATATTTCCTTATTATTTTTCATCAATTTACTTATTCTTCCATTTGTTTACCTTTGGGTTGGTTGTAAGGGTATCGCTGGCTCGCGACCACAAGTAATTTCGAATAAGTTCCACGATACAGAATATTACTTCGAAAGGGTAGGCGGTATAATTACCGGTATGCGGACGAAGCCGCCAGGCAGGGAACGCAAGGCCACAGGTAGTGTGATCAAGCGATCGACCACAGGGTGTGTGTGTGTGTGTGGGGGGGGGGGGTATGTGTGTGTGGATGTGTGTGTGTGGGTGTGTGTAGATGTGGATGTGGATGTGTGTGTGGATGTGCGTGAATATGTGTTTGCATTCTCTATGTACATCTCACGTGCCTCTGTTTGTGCATGACAACATGACCGATGTGTATCTACACACGATTTGTATGTGTACCAATACTTACACATATATACACCGTAGGCGCCCCTCCCCTCCTTCACCTCCTTCCCCCACGCTCTCATTCTTCCTTATATCTTTAAAATCCTTTTTTTCCAGCCTTTCCTTCCCCCCCCCCCTTTTCCCTTCCTCTCTTCCTTCCTTCTTCCTCTTCCTCCTCCTCCTCCTCCTCCTCCTCCACCTCCACCTCTTCCTCCACCTCTTCCTCCTCTTCTCCCTCCCCCCCATCTCCCTCTCTCCCTCTCGCAGCCATGACCTACCTAGCTCGCGACACACTGAAGCTCACCTGCCTTGCCCTCGCTTGCGGTCACCACGGTTTTTGTGGTGGTGGTGAGGGGGGAGGGGGAGGGGGAGGGGGGTCGATAGGACCTCGCCAGACTCTCTTTAACTCCGTTGCCCAAGGTGAGGGGATATATTGATCAGGCAGCCCTGTGCACGTGTCGATGTGAGATTTGATGGAGGCAAATTGGACGTGGGATCCGAGCGGGGCTTTGTTTGTAGGGGGGTGAGGGGGTAAGGGGGGGGTTAGGGAGGAGTGGTTATAGGCTGTGTAGGAGGTAAAGTGAGAGGGGTGGGGGATGGGGGTGGGGGTGGAAGGGTCATGTGATTTGACAGAAGTTGGGAGTCTAATGTTGCTCCTGACTTGACGTCTGTAGGCCGTCTCTCTCTCTCTCTCTTTTTCTTTCTCTTTCTCTTTATCTTTCTCTCTCTCTATCCATTCTCTCTCTCTATCCATTCTCTCTCTCTCTCTCTCTCTCTCTCTCTCTCTCTCTCTCTCTCTCTCTCTCTCTCTCTCTCTCTCTCCCTCCCTCCCCCCCTCCCTCCCTCCCTCCCTCTCTCTCTCTCTCTCTCTCTCTCTCTCTCTCTCTCTCTCTCTCTCTCTCTCTCTCTCTCTCTCTCTCTCTCTCTCTCTCTCTCTCTCTCTCTCTGTCAGTTCCACAAGCTCACATTCGATCGAAGCTCATCCATCTCACTCTTTTCTGATGAGTCATACTCTGTCGTGCCTAACCCCTTCATTCTCCTGTAGCTTTCCTAGATATGTTTGTCACATTTTTATTTTATTTTGATTCTACGATTTGTTTACTTGTTTTTATGTGGGTAATACTAAGCAAAAAGATGATGTCGTTAATGGGTGTGGGTAGAGGTACGTGAAGGAATTCTTGTGCTTAATCTCTACCGCTTCCATGATCTTGATCGGAAGCTCGGGGAAGACAGGACAGGTGCCGGTAGGTGAAATGCGGGGGAAGACCCGTAGAGTTCCGTCGGACTCGTGGGATGTTATTGTATTTTTTTCGCGTTTGTTATTGTTATTGATAGTGTTGTTATTATCGGATTTATTTTCATTGTTATTGTCAATTTTGTTGTTAATATTGTTGTAATTGGTATTATTATTATTATTATTATGAAGATTTTATTAGTTTTTTTTTTTACTGTTGCTGTTAAATGATATAAGAATTGAAACAACAGTCGCTACCATCTGCAGCAATGATAAGATTGGTACAGATAACATCGCCATTATGACCATTACCTGTTATTACGACGCCGCTGTTGTTACTCTTGTCATTATTGGTGTTATTCTCACTCCGCTCCCCTCTCCTCCCCTCCCCTCTGCTACCCCCCCATCCCCCCCACACACACCTCATCCACCTCAATCTTCTCCTCTCTCCCTATCTCCCTTGGACTCACTCCCTGCCCCCGCCTCCACCTTTCTCCCTACCCTACCCAACCCACTTCCCTCCCCCCTACCTCCTCTGCCACCTACACCATGCAACGCCCTCCCTCCCCCACACTTTCCAACCCCTTCTCCTCCCCTCTCTCCCCTCCCCTCTCCCCTCCCATCTCTCCCCCTTTCTCCTCTCTCCCCTCTCTCCCTCCCTCCCCTCTCTCCCCTCCCCCTCCCATCTCTCCCTCCTCTCCCACTCCCCCCTCCCCTCCCTCTCCTCTCCCCTTCCCACTCCCCCTCCCCTTCCCTCTCCCACTCCCCTCTCTCCCCTCCCCCACCGTCCCTGGCCGAGACCATTGCATGTCGAAGCGAAACACGGCATTCCAGGTGGATGAAAAGTTATCGTGTAATAAATGCCGGAGTATTTGCGTCTTGACCCGGGCTCGTGATTGTGATTGTGATTGTGCTTGTGCGGGCGCTTGCGATGGTGATGATGATGGTGCTTCGGCTGGCTTGCGATGGTGAGGTGAGGGGAGTGGGTTGGAGGGGGGAAGGGAGAGAGGGCATGAATTTTTTTAAAAAGGGGGAAATGAGAGTGATGAAAGTGGGACTGGAGGAGAGGAGAGGAAGAAGAGTTTTATGTTATATATATATTTTTTTTAGTATACTTTGGTTCCACTACCACTTTCCTGTTATGCACTCGCTGACACGCCCGTACACACTCACACGCACACTCACTCACACTCACACTCACTCTTACTCACACACACTCACACACGCATGCACGCACGCACACACACACTCACTCACTCACTCACTCACTCACTCACTCACTCACACACTCACTCACACACACACACACACACACACACACACACACACACACACCCACACACCACACACACACACACACACACCCACACACACACACACACAACACACACACACACACACACACACACACACACACACACACACACACACACACACACACACACACACACACACACACACACACACACACACACACACACACACACACACACACACACACACACACACACACACACACACACACACACACACACACTTCACTGGAGACAACAGACAAGACATGGTGTTGTGATGGATAACAAAAGCGAAAGAGTAGCAGGTCCATAATTAACAACGTGAGAGGTCGAAGGTCAGCGGAGGGAGAAGGGGAAGGGGGCGAACAGGGGGGGAGGGAGGGGAGGGGGTACAGGTCAGGTCACCAAAGACATCGACACCGAAATCTTTTAGTTGAAAATGGATTTTTTTTTTTTTTGCGCTTTGATTTCTTTGGTGTAGTTCATTCTTTATATACTTGTTTTTTATTATACGTATATATATATAGAGAGAGAGAGTGAGAGCAAAAGCGGCGTGCGTGCGTGCGGCTCGACGCGGCGTTGCGGTGAGGAGCGGGCCATGTGAGAGTCAGCTTGCGGCCAGCCAGAAACAGGAGCCGAACATGTGACTCCTACCGTTTTCTATCAGGGACGCGACCAGGAGGGACTAAAAAAAATATTTCGCATTTCTAGTCGATTTTTTTTATTTGTTGTAAGGATATGGGGTTAGGGGGGGGAGTTGTGGGGTGTGAGAGGGGGAAGGGGAGGGGGAGCAGGGGTAGGAAGGATGTCCTTTGTTAGATTTGCTTCTTTTGTCGATATGTTTGTGTACTTGTTTGGTTGATTGTATTTGTAATGGGTTTGGAAAATGTATAGTTTTTATTATTGAATTACTCATTTATGATCGTTGTCAGCATATTTATTATACGTTTAACTTGCGCCTTTTTATTTGTTTACGTTCGTGATTGTATCATAATGCAGGTGTGTCAAATTGGTGTTTGTGTGTTTGATGCGCCCCCGGTGTTTCTGATAATAACGCAAGTGATAAGAATATTGGTGACGGACGTATTAGAATACCAGACCAAATTTACTCTCTAGTAAATGTAGGTAATTTTTTTAAATGTCATATGTCAAGTTTAATTTCTTTTAAATGAATAGTCGAAATCCGTCTGCTAGTTTTTGAATACCCTTGCCCAAAACGGGGAAATGTTGATACTGGCGATTAAAAAGCAAAAGTAGATGGTATTTTAATTTCATCGGTAAGATCATAGTTGGAAACATTTCAATCAAGACTTTCTCTCTCTCTCTCTCTCTCTCTCTCTCTCTCTCTCTCTCTCTCTCTCTCTCTCTCTCTCTCTCTCTCTCTCTCTCTCTCTCTCTCTCTCCCTCCCTCTCTCTCTCTCTCTCTCCCTCTCTCTCCCTCTCTCTCTCTCTCTCTCTCTCTCTCTCTCTCTCTCTCTCTCTCTCTCTCTCTCTCTCTCTCTCTCTCTCTCTCTCGTTCTTTCCACGTCTGTCTGACCCACATTTGGATTCGTGTATGTGTTTGCGTGTATATATGTATACATGTATGTATGTATTCGGGTATGTTCATAATTTCAGTCCAAAACCCGCATATTTTGAGTTTTAAAAAGATCTTCCTTATAACCTAATCTCTCTTTCTTTATATGTATTGTCTTTTATTTCTTAATTCTTTTTTCTACTTCATTTCCCCTATTTTTTTTACATTATCTTGAATTTGTCTACGCGTCGAGCAGCGCCCACGCCCGTGCCATTAATCTCA
>NW_028234417.1:1131699-1139199 GCF_977035675.1 Penaeus japonicus | reverse complement strand
TCCTTTTCTTCATCCTCTTCTCCCTTTATGTTTTTATTCTTCTCCTCCACTCTTCTTCATTTTCTGCTTCCTCCTCCTCCTCTTCTTCTTCTTCTTCTGCCTCCTCCTCCTCCTCCTCCTCCTCCTCCTCCTCCTCCTCCTCCTCCTCCTCCTGCCTTCAATACCAAAGAAGGATTGGGAACTGATCACGGAGCTGCGTTGTGCATAAAGTCCTCGTTTCTTAGGAAATCTTTGTTTTGTCTTTATTAATTTTTCTTACATTATTATCACTATTTTTGCCGACGGATGTAAATTACACTTAAGTATCCTAACTGGCCCGAGGGAAATAACAAGGAATGCACTCTGGAGGCGCTGCTCGACTTTCCAAGGGGGGTGGGGGGAGACGAGGAAGGAAGGAGGGAAGAGGGAGCGCCAACAGGTAAGGGAAAGAGGGAGTGAGGTTAAGGGTGAAGAAGGGGAGTCAGGGTGTTTAGAAAAGGACGGGCTCTTTGATCTTTTATACCTTTCTTACTTTCTTCTTTTTCTTTTTTTTTCCTACTCTATTTCTCTATATTCTTTCTTTCTTTCTCTCGTTGTCTGATTGGTCCTTCATGTTTACGTGTGTTTCGAAAGGTTGGACGACGCGTGTAGAACTATTTGTGTGTGTGTGTGTGTGTGTGTGTGTGTGTGTGGATAGTGTGCGTGTGGAGGCTTGTGGAACGCCGTGTGGGAGTCGCGGACAGAAATCAATCGCTCCACCCCCCCTCCCCTTCCCCTTCAACTCCCCCCCTTCCTCCTCCCTTCCCATCTTTACCTTACGCTTTTGCTGTAGATGCATGGCGAGGCGTCACCGGGCTTAGGGACAGCGGCAGAGGACGGCGCAAGTACGCAGGGAAGGAGGGAGAGGGAAGCGCGCTGGAGATGCACAAGTTCATTGGGTTTGGCCGCGGGCGGGTGTCGGCTTTCCGTTGCGAGCCTCTTGTTTATTCATTTATTTATTCTTTCATTCATTCATGTATTCATCTATTAATTTGATATACATGCGGCCTTTGTGCCTTCGTCGTCGTCTTCCTGAACCTCATTACAAAAGACAGGCCCCGGGGTTCGTGAGAGCCGGCAAATCGGATGTCTCAAGAGATAAGAAGTTGCTTGCGGGCGTGTGTGCCGATGGGCGGGCGGGTGGGCTCAGAAGAAAGGGAAGAGGGGAGAGGAGGGGGGAGGGGGTGCTGCTGGCAGGGCTCACGTGGGCTCAGGTGCGGAAGCTCTCCCGCGCGCTTGTCTGTCGTCAGGTGACGGGATATCATATTCATTCTTCACTCGGATGAAACTCTCATTTCTCCGCCGCGATCGAGGGAGGCTGATAGCGCGGGCGGCGGCGGCGAAGAAGAAGGGTGTGGACAGCACCGCCCGCCCACCCGCACGAGAGAGTCTTGCGAGAGGCTGCTCCGGGGCGGCTACAGGTGGACAGGATCAAAGGGCGCCGAGGAGGCCGTTCGCCGGGGAGGGACGGTCGCGAGAACAAGCGCGGATTGATTGGTTAAAAGCAAGCGCGGCCGTAACAAAAGCACAGCGCGCTCCGAAATAGCCAGCTCTCGGAAGTTGTGTTGGTAATCATTATTCACGCCTCTTCAGAGATGCAGCCCGTCGTGGGATTCGCTTCAGGAGTGGTGAAGTGAGCGCCACTTCCCTCTCCCATACTTATCCTCCTTCCCCCGTCCCTCATCCTCCTCGTCCTCCCTTTACCCCTCCTATTTCTCCTATCCTCCTACCCTCCTCCCCCTCCTCCCCTCTTCCCCCCCCCCCTTCTCCTTCCCTCCTCCTCCTCCCTTGTTCATTCTCCTCTCTTCTATTATCCCTCCCTCCCCCCCTTCTCCCCCCCCCTTCCCTTCCCGACCACAGTGTCACCGGCTGATCATATTACATACTGGGAATCGAATTGAGACCTCCATTCGCCTTAACTATAAAGCTTCCCCTATTTTGCGTCCATCGAGGAGAGGGGGAGGGGGAGGGGGGCTGAAGGGGGTAAAGGGGGAAGGAGGGGGGAGCGGCTTGTCTTTTTTTATCGCCATACGTAGAGGAATCTTGATAGATGCAGATTTTTTTTTATTGCTTTACTAAAGAAGGTAACGGACGAATACGGAGCAATACGAGACGTGATTGGTGGAGTTGGGAGGCAATTGGGAAGGATGCGACGGAGGGATTCGCGTGCTTTCTCTCTTATTTCTTTTTATTCTTTTCTGTTCTTTTAGCTTCGTGCATCGTCTGGAATCCCCCCTCCCCCTTTTTCTTCTCTCGCTCTCCTCCTCTCCTTCGACTTTTGTTTCTTCCAGTCTTTCTTGGCACTTCCCTTCCTTTTTTGCTTCCACCTTTCCTTCGCTCCGTTTTTCCTACCTCTTCGTTTTCTATTCTTCTTCCTTCCTTTTCATCCTTTCTTCTTCCCTTTCCCTTACCCTTTCATCCTCCCTTTCGTCTTTCCTCATTCTTTCGTTCCATCTTGCCTACTCTCCCTCTCTCTTCCTCCCTCTTCCTCCCTCCCTCCCTCCCTCCCTCCCTCCCTCCCTCCCTCCCTTATCCCATTTCCTTCCTTCCTTCCTCCTCTCCCTCTCTCTCTCTCTCTCGTAACCGTCGTCGGAAAACGGGAAGCCATCATTTTCATTCCCCGAAGTAATTTTCACTGAAGCGTCATTTTTCCTTCTCTGGCGTTTCTTTCCCGTTTTCCTGTCTTGTGTGGGTGGACGAAGACGTGGGAGGAGGAGGAGGGGAAGGTGGTGATGGTGGAGGAAGAAGAAGAAGAAGAAGAAGAAGAAGAAGAAGAAGAAGAAGAAGAAGAAGAAGAAGAAGAAGAAGAAGAGGGAGAAGAAGAGGGAGAGAGGGAAAAGGAAATAGAGAGGTAGGGGGGTAGGAGGAGGAGGAGGAGGAATAGGATTAGGAGTGAAAAGAAGGTAGGAAAAGATAGAGCAAGAGATGTCCAAAAGAACTAGAAGAGAAGAAGAGGAAGAAAGGGCGGGAGGAGAAAGAAGGTGAGAAGAAGAAGAAGAAGAAGAAGGGAGAAGAAGAAAGACGAGGACAGAGGACAGCCAATAGTCGGAGGCGAAGATGGCGACCGCAGCCTCCATGGGTGCATCTCTACAGGGCAGAAAATATCCTTAGTCGCCGGCGGTATTGTGAAGGACGCTTCGGCGGGGTTCGCGTAATAGAATCTGCGGAGGGTCACTTCCCGATGCCGAGCGGTTTGCTGCCTGCCTGTCACTCGCCGCGATTACGACACGCCGAGGGGAGGGGGGAGGGGGGAGGGGGGCGCCCTTTTTTTTAGCCTCGCCTCCCCGATCGCTTTTAGTTCCTCGGTGCCGCGCGTTAACCCGATATTTCATGCGGAAAACAGTTAATGCTTTTTTTTTTTTTTTTTTTTATGTGGGGGGAGGGGGGGGGAGGGGGGGGGGGGGCGAGGGTTTTTGATCATTGCATAAATCGGGTCTATTTATGGGAGTTCCGGAATGGATGGTACAGTTTTGTTTATTTGTTTGTTTGGGTTTATTCCTTTGTTTTTTTACTTATTTTGTTTATCTGCATTTTGTTTTGTTTTTCTTTTCTTCTTTTGCATGTCTATTTATCTGTATATACATCTTTCCATTTATTTATTAATGAATGGAGAGAGAGAGAGGGAGAGAGAGAAAGAGAGAGAGAGAGAGAGAGAGAGAGAGAGAGAGAGAGAGAGAGAGAGAGAGAGAGAGAGAGAGAGAGAGAGAGAGCGGAACCCTCAAGATTCCCCGTCACCCGAGGGTCCAACTAGCCAGCGGCATTGGCTTTGCAATTGACACTTCGACTCCTTTCCTCCGCCGCCGAATTCGTCACAGCGGAGGCCTCGGCCGCTACTCTCAACAGGTGAAGAGAGCGATGCGCATTCAGTCTCATTGTGAGCGCGCGATTTTTTTTAAAACTTTTTTCTTCATTATTTGAAAAATTTATTATTTTTATTATTTGATTTTTTTCTCTCGTTCTTGTTTTCTTGTCTTTATTTGGATGATTGGGATTGTACTTCATTGATTGATGGCAGTATTTTTGCGCGCATCTTTATCATCATTGTCTTTTCATATTTTGTGACTGAGTTCTGTGTGTATTTGCATGACTGATTTTGTCAGAGTGGTTGAACCGAGGACCGATCAGCCACGGTCTCGTTCGCTTGCAATTGCCACATTTCACTCTGATTGCAGGCCAGTGCCTCGCTTGCATTGCCCGATGTATCAACTCTGCCTGACTTGCGTTGCAGTAAACAATGCCCCACCGCCCTTGTTTACTAAATAAAATAAACACACTCCGTATGCATTGCAAGCAGTAACACACGCCGCACATGAAAACAGAGCTTTAATCAGAATAAACGAAGCACATGAAGCACCGCTTGTTTCGAAGTCGTTTTGCTGCCGCCCACCGCCCACCGCCTGGGGAGGATGTTAACCGCAGGATTTCACGGCTAGCGCCTTGCTGTGTTAAACGCGGAAACACCTTTTCTGTGTGTGTGTTGGACATCAAGATAACGGGGGAGATTGTAGTAAGCATACTTCTGTCTACTCTGTGTTGTGAAGCCTTGCCGGGGTAAATATTATTATTATTTTTATTTTGTTTACACAATTTCGGGGCGGCATCGTTGTTGTCGGTTTACAGCGACGTGCAATGAGCATCGTAGTTGCGACTGACAGACGCATGCAGCAGGTTGTGTGGCCTGCTTGCGGTGTGACCTTCAGCAGGCCTGACCGAACATGGCAGCTTTAACACCACTCCAGCTTCGCACCCGACGCTACCCCTACCCCTGCCCCTACCCCTCGTCTGCCGGTGCCGGTAGTGATGTGCCGATGGTGACGGTCGTGTGATGGTGACGCCACTCGAGCTGGCCAGTGAGTGACGCCAGTCTCTCCTTATGCTAAAGAGAGAACAGGAGAAAGAGAATCAGAGAGGGAGAAAGAGAGAGGAAGAGAGGGAGAGAGATAGAGAGAGAGCAGAGGGCTAGGCGGATGGGAGGGCCACTTGAGCACACCAGCTTTAAGAGAGGCCAAACTTCTCACCCCGTGGCCACCCCTTCCCGCCCTCCCCCCTGCTTTCCTCCCTCCGTCCCTCTCTCCCTCCCTCCCTCCCTCCCCCTTTCCCCTGGCTGTACCTTCGTGTCACATGTCACTGGTGTATCTCTAGCATTGTTGCTCGGTTCCCGTCCTCAGCTGTGCATGCTTTCGAGCCGCAGTCACGGAGCCACGCCGCCACATTCCTCCGGGCTCCCCTCGCCTCCTCCAGATCTCCGCGCCGCCAACGGGCGTCCTCGGAGCCCGAGGCTCGTCCGGTTACAACCGAATCGCCGACGAAACCGCCGTCCGAGGTGCATACAACCTAAGCGCGTCCGGCGGTGACCCAGTCTCGCCTGAGGTCGCCACCAGTGACCCCGCTTGGCCGGGCAAGACCGGCGATTAAAAATGGATCCCGTGCGTTGGGCGCGGGCGGCCAGACATGTTCCTCGCTTGTCGAGGTCTCTCTCCGGCTCCATCTTTCATCCGCGAACATTTGCAGACTCGCCTCCGCCCCCCCCCCCCCAAGGACTCGTCCAACCACAAAGCGGCAATAGCGAGTGCATCGAGGTCGTTCCTGCCCTGCTCTCGGACGCGGCATCGTCTGGCATAACCGAGGGCATTTCCCCGAAGCCCGACTACATCCCGGATCCGAAGGGGATGGGAATGCGTTCCCTGTCGTTCCCAGGGAGCTTCTAATTTGTTTGTTTACCGCAGCGTCCTTGCAGGCCTTCCCAAGGTGTGCTGGCTGTGCAGTTTATAACATGACGTCACAGGTTGTTATGGTTTATAAATGTGCACTCAGACTGCGAACACGTCAAACGCTGGGCTCGTGACGTCAGACCAGTGTGTCATCTGAATAACGTAAGGGGGGAGGGGGTGCGCTGTTTCTCCCCTCCATCCTCTTCCCCTCTTGCGGTTCAATCCTTCCCTCCGTATCCTCCACCTCCTCCCCTCCCCTCCATCCCCCTTTCATATCACAGAAGGATTTCTTTGCGGCCCCTCTGTAATCGGCTCCCAGCACAGGCATTTTCTCATTATTTGTCATTTACCGCATCATGTTACTTCGGCGACCCAGTTTAGTCTTCTGTGATTTCGATTCGGGTGTCTGTTGTTGCCTCCTTTCCTCTCTCTCTCTCTCTCTCTCTCTCTCTCTCTCTCTCTCTCTCTCTCTCTCTCTCTCTCTCTCTCTCTCTCTCTCTCTCTCTCTCTCTCTCTCTCTCTCTCGTTATCTTTCTTTTCTCTCTTTCTTTCCGCTAAAGAAAATTAGAAGCGTTCGAGCGGCTATTTCGCTGCGGCCGATCTCTCGATGGGGACTTGCCTTCGCCGATCGATGGGGAGAACATCACGGGACTCTCGCACGTTCACCTGTAGCCGCCTTTGCGCCGAGCTCCTGGCGTTTGCTCGTTTGTTGTTTGTTTTCCGGCCTCGGCTCGTGTGACTTGCTTTGGATTTCTCTTGTATGCACGTATAGATTTGCGTGTATGTGTGTGTGTGTGTGTGTGTGTGTGTGTGTGTGTGTGTGTGTGTGTGTGTGTGTGTGTGTGTTTATGTAAACGCATACATCCAGATAGATAGATAGATAGATAGATACCACAGAGACAAGTACAAACACACGATCAGAAGCAGCTTCCCCGCCTGTAGCATTGGTCGTCCCCTCACCCACGCTCTCCCCTCTTTTACCGGCGCGACTCTCTCCCCGGGGCGGTGGCAGTAGAGAGGGGAAGTAGGTCAGGGCCATGGCAACCCAGCGTCCAGCATCTCACCTGGCGCTGCTGCTGCTGCTGCTCTCCGCTTCCCTGCCTGCTTGCTGTGGCGCTCGTCTTTACACCTGCTGCGCCCTGATACCTATTGTTAGGATGTGTTTGTTGTAGTGTTCCCTTTGCCGTTGGTGCTCTGCGAAGGCGCTGAGCACGCCCCGGGAAGGAGCTAATCGTTTCTGCTTGATATCTCCGGTCTGGTCTTATTATGAATCGGCATTTATAATTAGCATTTTACATAAATGATGCCTCAGCCCCTCCCCGAGCCCCTCCCCGTGCCCCTGCCCCACTCCCGGTGATGACGCATGTTGCCTTCCATGCTAATGAACCTGTTGAGCGGGGCGGCGGCAGCGGCGTCGGCGGCCCCGAGCGCTATTACGCAAGCCAGGGTGACGTCCGCCGTCACAACTCGGGTAGTGACCAGGGGCGAGCTGGCCCTTCAGGTGGTTCTCATGGCCGTTGAGTCACGCATGACGAGTCGTCTCGGCTGGCCGGTGCGTGAGTCGGACGGGGGGGAGGGGGGTGGGGGGAGCGTCACTCTTGGTGGTCGTCCTGTGGTCCTTGGATGAAGGTCGAAGCAGGTTCCCAAGGGGGCGGTGAAGGGACGCAGTGGGTCAGTGCGTTCCCTCCCCGCCCCTCTCCCTCCTCCCCCTCCTCCCCCTCCCCCTCCCCCTCGCGCTCAACCATGACCTCGCTACCGGACCGCTTTGTAA
>NW_028234417.1:1111699-1126699 GCF_977035675.1 Penaeus japonicus | reverse complement strand
CACCGCCACCGCCTTCACCACCTACTGTGATAACGCCGTGTCCTTCGGAAGATTGTGATCTCCGACGCTCGTTCATATTTTTTTCCTTCGGTCTCTCTGCGGCGGGTAGGGTACCTCAACCACCCCCCCTCCCCCCCGCGAAGCCGCCACGCTACGAGAGCTACGCCTGTACTGCCTTATACGACGGCCGCCGCTCGGAACCCGCTCCTCCGCCACGGCCGCCGCCACCGCTGCTCACGCCGCTCTACCTGAAGCCCGCGCCCTCTAGTTCCTCAGTTGACGACGCCGCCGCCGCCATCATGGGGCGTAAGAAGATCCAGATCTCCCGGATCACAGACGAACGGAACAGACAGGTATGTGTGGCACTGTTGTTTCTTTCCTCTAAAGAAATGTATATTCCTCTGCCTTTCTTTTTTTCTCTTTTTTTTTTGATTATTCATTGATTTGTTTAATGATGATATGAATGATAATGACAGCAACAATAATGGGAATGATGATAAGTATTATTTTTATCATTATTTATTACTCTTATGATTTTAATCATAATCAGTATTATTTGCTTTTATTATTAGTAGTAGTAGTAGTATCATTATGATTATTATTATAATTATTATTATTATTATGATTATGATTATGATTATTATTATTATTGTTATAATTATTAGTATCATTATTGTTGTTGTTATTTTTATTGACTTTATTAGAATTATTCTTGTTATTGTTATTATTAGTAGAAATATTATTTATTATTATCATTATTAATATTATTATTATTATTATTATTATTATTATTACCATTAAGATATTTACTGCTACTAATACTATTACAATTACAATGATCATTCCTACTCCCACTTCCATTGATAATGGTATCTATAATTATATTACTATTTCTACTCTACTAGCGTCATACACCATTATACGATTTTACTACTACTAAAACGACTACAACAATAATGAGAACAATATCACAGTTGCTATTTTTAAATTACCAATAACAACAATCGCGTAATTAAAGCGATAGCACATGCAAAAGTATTATTTAATGAAGGCAACGTTAAGATCATAGGTAATATATTAAACATTTAATGATTCGTGTCATCATTTTCAACGTCATAATCAATTTAGGATCATCAGCTGAAAGTGTTATGTGTTGCTGTCTCGCGGGTTGTTTATATATTATTATTTGTCAGTTTAATGTTTGTGATTATTAGTATTGATATAAGGATGGTGATGCTGATAATGATTATGATGATGGAAATTATGATTATTATGATGAATGCTGTTGTGATTATATAATTGTTCTTGATATTAATGTTTCCTAAGAAGTCAAATTAGTTTTATAATTTTTGAAGTTATTTCAAATTTACAAGTCATTCATTCATAAATCCGTGTGATAGGTTTATTACATTAGCATTTTCTTTAACTAATGTGTATGACCCGGTTTCCCTTTCCACGTCTCTATGTTTTTTCTTTTTTCTTTTTATCAAGAAAGTTGTTTTCAGCATTTTTTTTTATACTTTAATTTTAGTTTGTGAGGATGGAAGGCGGTAAGATCAATGGATATTCATAGGACTTTCACAGCTCGACATACTTGATCCTAAATTATTAAAAGAAAAGTTTTTTTTTTTCCTGGAATCTTTTGTTCCAAGATTTTCCCCCTGAACAATATCGTTGATTTTGCTGACGGAGATCCTCTGTGATTGTTTTTTTCTTCTGCTCTTCTTTGTCCTCTTCGAGTGCTCCTCTTCCTCTCCTGTTTGACCTTTTAAAACCTCTCAATTATCTAAGTATGGAGCCGTTGGAGACGCTGGTGTTGTTCCGACGGAGAGCCTGAAACATCCTCCTCCCTCCTCTGCCGCCTCCTCGCCGCGCCCTCGTGCCTCGGTGATGGAGCAAGGGCCAGCCGCGACGTGGGCCGAAGGGCGTGGTGGAGCTCGTCGGAGGCGGCCAGGAGGAGGAGGAGGAGGAGGAGCGGCAGGAGCGAGCGAAGGAAGGAGAGGTAGTGAGAACCAGGCTGGCCGGGGGACGGAGACGGGCAGGCAGGCTCGCAGGCTCGTGCTATAGGGACGATACACCGTCCAGAGCGGCGCACACGCACCCACCCCGAGAATAGCAGTATTGATTCTATATTTGGCAACCAACTTAATTATTTATAACTCGCCTTTCCAACCAAAACAACTTCCCCAAGTTATTCTCGTGACAGACTTCGCACCCGCCTACTATTTTTGGTAGTATTACGTTGAAGAATGATAATGGTACCTCGGGAATGATGTCACTATTGATAAACTTACGTATGTGTGCGTGTGTGCGTGTTCGTGTGTGTGGAAACCAAGACACACGTACATACCGGCAGTCCGCCCGTTGTTCCCCGCCGCTTCGTGAGAGGGAGTGCACCTGACCCGCCACGAAGGTTGACCTTGAGAAGAGCGGGTGTATAAATAACGCCGCGGATCGCCCCACTAGAGATTAATAAACGACCCCTCCCCCTCTCCCCGCTCCCCTCCCCCCTCACGAGTGCTTTGTGGCTCGCGAAGAAGACACAGCCGGGCGTGCGGAGGAACGTCGTCCTTGCAGCGCTCGTGACGGATGGCTCCGAGAGACGAGACGAGACGAGACGAGAGGGACGCCTTTGGCCGACTTGTTGATTTTTTTTTTCTTTTTTTAAAATATCGTTATCGTTTACTATTATTATTATCATTATCATTATCATTATCATTATCATTATTATTATTATTATTATTATTCATGTTCTTTAAAAGATGTTGCTCTCTCGAAATTGGCGTTTGTCATAAGCGCGCGCAACTTTCTGCCGCGCTTTCTTCCGCCTGCGAGTTACCTGCCCATGTTTTATCAAAAGCGTGAGATATTCAGAGACCGAGAAGAAGAAGAAGAAGAAGAAGAGAGGATATTGCATCTCCGGAGAAAGGATCTGAGAATGGAAGTATAAAATTTGATGCGTGAATCTTCTAGATGTGACCGGATGGATATTGGCAAGCTGGAGTAACCATGACAACGAGAGAGAGAGAGAAGTGTGGGGGAGTGTTGAGAGAGGGAGAGAGAGGGAGAGAGAGGGAGAGAGAGAGAGAGAGAGAGAGAGAGAGAGAGAGAGAGAGAGAGAGAGAGAGAGAGAGAGAGAGAAATTTAGATGACGATGACATAGAATTAGATGATAGAGAGAGAGAAAGCCTCCTGTAGCTCACCAGGGGGTAGCGAAATGCAGCGCATGGATGAAAGGTGAATGGTTGTGCCAGGTCAGCCCGCCCACACGCGTAGTGTTGAACTGGGGGCGTGGCTAAATTGCACCTCAATCTTTAGGGGAGCAGCAGTAATTGTGTTGCCCTTGCTTAGATTTATAACCCAGGGAGCTGCACCGGCCCTCTCCCCTCTTGGAACTCGCTAAGGACCTCTGTGAGCGCGATGACACGGTGGTTCCCGCGTGATGAGTGGATTAATCGCTCTCCGCCCGTCCCCCTTATCTTCGAGAACTAGTGCTTTCCTCAGCTCTGTGATAAAGTGCTATGTAATTGCTCTAAACGTGAAGGAGTTTCACCAATTTGCTGCGACAGTTCTCGTTTTTCATACTTTTCATGCATCAATTTTTATGCCGGTCCATCTATAGACATTGCAATTATGACGTTTGAAATGTCTACGGATAACACTCGCCACGTTTCACTACCATCCAGTCCAGCCGGCACCACGTTCTCCACGGTTCCGGTATCTTTGTTTCCGCTTTTGTATTCTTCCCTTATTTGTATTCTTCCCTTATTTTCTTTTGTATACCCCCCCCCCTCACACAGACACGTGTATGCGTGTGTATTTATGCATGCATGACTACGCATATTTGTATAGTCATAAGCACACATACATTCCCTCTCTGATGACCAACCTTCTCTCACTTCATAACGAATTTCTCCCAACCCTTTGGACGAAGCAGGTGCGCAGACCCACGACGGCGAGTCTGCGCTGACAGTAGATCTTAGTAGAGACCTGAAATTGCCCCTTAACGAAACGACTGACCTTCCCTGACCTACAGGTGACCTTCAACAAGCGGAAGTTTGGAGTCATGAAGAAGGCCTACGAGCTCTCAGTGTTGTGCGACTGTGAGATCGCACTCATTATATTTTCGTCCTCCAACAAACTTTACCAGTACGCGTCGACGGACATGGACAAAGTGTTGCTCAAGTACACGGAGTACAATGAGCCGCACGAGTCCCTCACCAACAAGAATATCATTGAGGTAGAGCAACAGCGCCCGACGCCTCGGCACCTTTGGCTCGGCCGGTGTGCTTGTCGTAACGCTTACACCCTGTTTATTACAGCTAGCAGTAGGACCTCCAGCTTGGAGTGTGACCACGCCGTGTGCCAGCAGTGTTGTGTCTGCTTTTTTCCTACTAACTCAGGTGAGAGCGGCCCACCACCTGCCCGCCCGCCGTCCGGGTAGCCCAGAGGCCCTGCTGTGTGTGGCGGGGGGCGGGGCGGCGGCGGCGGGCCTTGCAGTGGCGACGGCGGCGGCGGCGGTGGTGGGCTGCTTCGCCAGCATCACGTGTGTTGTTGTGAGCTAACAGCCCTGCTCGTTTGTACATTACAGGTCACATTCACAAAACGCAAGTTCGGTTTGATGAAAAAAGCGTATGAGTTGTCGGTGTTGTGTGACTGTGAGATCGCGCTGATCATCTTTAACTCGAGCAACAAACTGTTCCAATACGCGTCCACAGACATGGACAAGGTTCTGCTCAAGTACACCGAGTATAATGAACCTCACGAGTCCAGGACCAATAATGATATCGTTGAGGTAATCTTCAGTGCCATCCTTTTTACTCTGATATAAATCTTAATTTTTATTTAACTTTTTTTAGTTTTTTTTAAAGGGGTATTTTGTTTATTTTCAAAATCATTTTGTATTGGATTCTATTTTGGTCTGTTGGGTAGTTGTCACTAGGTTTTTTTAACTACTTTAAACGTAATTTTTACTCCTAACTCCCGTCCCACGTCCTTCCCTCTGGGATTTAAAAGTCACACATTGTCTTCAGTAAAAAAAAATCATACAAATGATTCCTTTCCTGACCGCAAAACCAAGCAGCGCACTTCCTGAAATGTCCGATTTTCAAATGGTTTCGGGAAAATGAATCAAACAGTGACCTTTCAATCACAGTCAAGGAACGTTTTTCATCATTGCCGGAGTTTTTCCCATTTTCCCGTTTTTGTTTGTTTGTTTGCGACAATAATGTTAAGACAATCAGCATGCAAGCATTAGAATAAGTTAGTTTATTTTAGGTCTTATGCTCTAGTATGCAAGGCAATTTTGTGCAAGATGTTTTTTTTTTTTTTTTTTTTTTTTTTTTTATTCATTCGTCTTAGTCATTGGAGATGGTTTCAAGGTTTATCTTTGTTTTTTTTGTTCCTTTTTTTTTGTGTCTCTTTTTTTTCTTGTCTCTGTTGATTATTCATTCACCTAAATCTCATTTTTTGGTCTCTCGCTTACCTCTCTCTCTCTCTCTCTCTCTCTCTCTCTCTCTCTCTCTCTCTCTCTCTCTCTCTCTCTCTTTCCTCTCTCTCTCCTCTTTCTCTCTCTATCTCTCTCTCTCCTCCCTCTCTGCCCCTTCCTTCTTCCCTTCTCTCTCCCCTCTCCCTTTCTTCTCCCCCCCCCTCCCTCTTTCCTTCACTTCTGTTCCTCCCCTTCCCCCCCCCCCCTCCCCCTTCCTTCCCCCTTCTCTCCCCCCTCCTTCCTCCTTCCTCCCTCCCTTCTCCCTCTGTCAGAAGAGATGGGAAGTGCCAGTTCAAAGTGAGGATGGGACAAGTGACTAGGGTAGTGGTGGTTTAGGGAAGGCAATAGAGGTATTGGTGGAAGCGTTAGATAGCGAGAGCGTGAAGTTGCATGACTACACACACTCTCTCTCTCTCTCGGCTGTATATAATAATGCATTTGAACTTAAAAACAAAAAAGATTGATTATGATTATATTAATGGGATTGTTGAATATCAACATTTTATTTCTTAAGATTTTTAATTACTTTAATCTGTTCTTTGGCGTAGTGGGTATTTTTCAACTGTAACAAGCGGCGAAAGGCTTTGTTTTAAGCTTCAGGTTCAAATGGTAATGGAATTAAGGTTATAAATTATAACTTTCCTCCCTTCTAGAGCACATTACACTCTTCAAGTCATGCGAAGATTCTTTTTTCTTCTAAACTAGTTTCCAAATACCAATGATCATTCCCTTCGTCTCGTACACGTTGCGCGAATCCTCATGTCAGATTAGAAGGTTTTACGGGTTAATGAAGCAAAACACGACTCTGTCAAATTCGGAACGTAGCATGGATTCGCCGTTTTGTTGCCGTATGTTTCCTCCTGCATGGGTCTAACATCACTTCTGAATTAATCAATCAGTTTTGACTCATTTTCTCTAGGATAATCTCTAAGCATGGAAGTACCTAGCTAGCATGGCATGCAAGCTTTTAGCATTTTATTTTTTTTTTTTTTATTTTTTTTAGTTTATTTTTGTGAGAACGGTATCAGAGATATCAAAGTTTATAATCTTATTTTTGTTTTTTTTTTTTTTCTTTTTTTGTTCATCACTCAATTTCCTTTCTATTCATATTTTGATAGTTTCACTTTTGGTCTTTTTCTCTCTCTCTCTCCCTCTCCTTCTCTCTCGTCTCCTCTCTCCTCTCTCTTCTCTCTTCTCTCTCTCTCTCTCTCTCCTCTTTCTCTCTCTCTCTCTCTCTCTCTCTCTCCTCTCTCTCAGTCCCTCCTCCCTCTCCTCTTCTCCTCTTCTCTTTTCTCTATCTCCACTCCCTTTTCTCTCTCTCCGTCTCCCCCACTTGTGTCCACCTTCCCCGCCCTCCATCTCACTTCCCCCTTCTCTCCCCTTCCACCCCCTCCTCCTTCTATCCTGCCCTCTGCGAAAAAGAGATGCCAAAGGCATCATAGGATGTTATGGTTTAGGGAAGAAAGTAGTTACTGTTTAGCAAAAATAGAGTGGTGGTGGAACGTAATTAGCGAAGAGCGTGAAGTTCACACACACACACACACTCTCTCTCTCTCTCGGCTGTATATAATAATGCATTTGGATCTAAACTCAAAAGATTATATGATGATTATATTAGATGGATTGTTGAATATTATTAGTATTTATATATATATATATATATATATATTGTTTGTATATTGTGATAGCCAGTGTTCATGTATTATTATGATTATTATTCCAATGCTGAGGTGAAGGTTGTGGACGAATATCCCGCCCTACAGTTAAGTACCGTGTGTGATGTAACCAGGTAAGACGTTCACAGCCTTGACAGGTCAGGGGTCATAAAACATGTTTTTTTTTCTTTTTTTCCAGGATATGGGTTGGGGGTACGTGTTGGGGTTGGTGGTTAGGTGGGGAGGTTGGTATGTTCCCTTCCTTCCCTTCTTACTTCCCTCCCATCCTCCTTCCCATCCTCCTTCCTCCCTCCCACCATCCTTCCCATCCTCCTTCCCTCCCTCCTTCCCATCCTCCTTCCCATCCTCCTTCCCATCCTCCTTCCTTCCTCCCTCCCTCCTCCCTCCCTCCTTCCCACAGAGTGATCTTAGCTTTAGACGATAATTAAGGCGGTGATTTACACCTGCCGGGAATTACGGGGTTGGGACTTGCAGGTAGGGGGAGGAGGGGGAGGGGTAGGGGGAGGAGGAGGGGTCGAGCTCGTGATTACAACACCTTAGCGTGCAGTGTGCGGCCGCGATGATTACCACTGATGTACGCCGTCCCTCGGGAACCATTAACTTAAATTTCATCCTCTGCTCTACGATCTCGAAACACTACTACCCCTTCTTCTTCTTCTACCCCTCCTCCCTCCATCCTCCTCCCTCTTCTTCCCTCCCCTCTCCCCTCTCCCCAGGCCCACTCCTCCTCCTCCTTCCTCTTCCCTCCTCCCTCTCACTCTCACTCTCACCAGATCCTGTCTCCTATCCCCACCCCTTCCGGCCTTCCTTCTTTCCCTCCCTCCCTCCCTCCCCCAACCAAAGTGAGGTTTTCGTATTCCGTCGGGGAGCAAGGGGGAAGAGAAGGTATTTTTGGCCACTTCTTTTTGGCAGCGGCGCTCTAATGCTTTAACTACAGTGTTTCTAGGATAAAGACCAAAATTTACAAAGTATATCGGCCGTATTATGTACTAGTAACTCTCCCCACCCCGGAATTACAGCTATTACGCGTGATGTATCGAGATCTATGGGAGGGGTGGGATGGGGGAAGGGATGGGGGTGGGGGAAGGGTGGGGAGGGAGAGAGAGAGAGAGAGGAGTTAGCACGGATTAGGAGTAAAAGTCGTATTGCAGAACTTGTTACTCCACCGTGTCGTCACCCCTCCCCCTCCCCTCTCCCCCCACACCCATCCCTCCCCCTCTTTTGGAAGGGAAGGAGTCGGCGAGCAGAAGTAACGGCAATTTAGATGTATTCTCGCTTACAAAATACACAACGGTGGATTACAGGGAATGCGAGAAAATGGCAAATTAAAGGGATGATTAGTTAATTGGCTCGCTTGACATACCGCGTTTCTCTGGCCACATAAGAGAGACGAATACTTCAGGTGTATATGTTTTTTTCCTCCTCCCCCCCCCTTTCCTATTCTCTATTTCGAGTTAATCTTCGCCTCTGCTCTGTATTTTGACTTTTTTTTTGTGTATTTTGATGGTGGCCAACCAACGGGAGGAAGAAATGATACACCGATGGAATACTATATACTCTTTAGGTTATATAAATTGTCAGTTCTATTTAAACACGCATACTAGGTTAGTTCTGGAAATTATTATTATGTATCTAAATTCAATTAAATTTGTCACTGCGTCGATCGTCAAATCTCACGTTGTGACTTCTCCCAATTTGAAATTCAAATTTTTCGTGTAGATCTACACACGTCAAAATAGGAAACACTTTCCTTCACTACACACGAACTCAATGCGGGAAGATTAAGAATTCGTGTTCACGGAGGCAAGGAAATGGCTGTTGTAAGGCTGTATTGCATAACGTATAGTCTTGGCATTACTTGCGCCGAGTGTCGAGACACGCGCGCTGCCCCTTGGATATTCGTTAGCATTTCGTCACCACGCAAGCACTCCCTTTCACACTAGAAAACAAAATTAGTGGCATTAGTATTCAAGATGTGAGGATCGCGTTCTTATGAGTTAGGGATTGATAGGTAAGAGAAGAAGGAGTCAAACGACGCTAAGGAAGCAGGCGGCGTCTGCGAGGAGATGCTGCTGCTTCGTATGTATGTAAAGTGGCGGAGCGGGACTTGAAGAAGCCCCGGTAGGTCAGCTTTCAAAAGTGGCTGGCTTTTTCTTTTCCGTGTGTCTGATCGTACACCAAGCCTACCTGTCGAGTATAGATCGGCGTGGGCGGGGTTGCAATATGTAGGGTGTAGGCGATTACTGTGATGGTAATGAAAGCTAAGTGGGTAATTACCGGGAAGGAAGGAAGGTTGAGCCGATTAAATTTTTAAAAATTAAATTTAAAAAAAGTTGAATTCCTTTTTGAAGTTCAGGGCTGCCGTCTTAGAATTGAAGGACGGCAGGAATAGGATTGCCGCGTGGGTTGCATAATGGGCCGCGTCGCCAGTCTTATGCAACGAACTCATCATTGAACAAATGCATCCAACGGTGTGTCGACTGTAATGCGTGTGTGTGTGTGTGTGTGTGTGTGTGTGTGTGTGTGTGTGTGTGTGTGTGTGTGTGTGTGTGTGTGTGTGTGTGTGTGTGTGTGTGTGTGTGTGCACGGTACCATTGCACAGTCTAAAGGTGCTTCTGAAGGTGTAGGGCGGGTAAATGTGGGTCGCCATAGATGTTTCAGAAGAAGCAGAGAAGTCATAAAGGTGATTTTTATGGGATATTTACAACTGCAGGGCTTCTACATCACACGCTGTCTGTAGGATGGGGTTATTTAGTCTGGCTTATTTGTCACCTCAGCAGTAGGTCTTATTCAGAATTTTAAACAGCATTGTTTTAAATTGTTCCTCGCGAGGGATTTCTGATCCCAGACATCGCCCTCGGATCCTCTCATAACACTTTATTTCTCGGGACACGCAGGCTCTGAACAAAAAGGAGCACAAGAACGGATTGCAGTCCCCCGACTCACCCGACGGCGAGCAAGACTACTCCCTGACCCCGCGCACCGAGGCCAAGTACAACAAGATTGATGAAGAATTCACACTCATGATGCAGCGCAACCAGATCAACGGAGGCACTCGAGTGAGTTCAGTCTTCGTGGCTTGGGGAGGGGAGGGGAGGGGAGGGGAGGGGAGGGAAAGGGAAAGGGAAAGGGGACTCGCGATTGAGAATATTGAATATAAATGATTATGCATATGTGATTTTTTGCTTTGCTACATATTTTATATTTTATCATATATATATATACATGACTATGCACACCTCTGAACACTGAAATTAATCTTGCCGACTGGCATTAAACTTAGCCCTATCTTGCGGCACAGCAACCGGTGGGGCTGAACAACTACAACAGCATGGCGGTGACCGTTCCCGTGAACAACACGACGTACGACCCGGCCCTGATGCAACCGTCGCCGCAGATGTCTCACGCCTCGCTGTCCCCGCGCCCCGGATCCTCAAGCGGAATGCTCGACATGAACGGCTCCAACGGCTACCCCGGCTCCACGTCGCCGCTGCCCCAGGGAGGAGCGCCCTCGCCGGGACTCCTCACGCGGCCGCACTCCTCAAAGACCCACTCGCCCACCAGACCGAACCTCCGCGTCCACATCCCAAACCCTCAAGGACAGACGGTACGTGCCGTGCGCTCACTTCACTTGTGATCATATTATATTATTATTATTATTATTATTTTTTTTTTTATTATTATTATTATTATTTTTTTTTTTTTTTTTTTTTTTTTTTTTTTTTTTTTTTTTTTTTTGCGTATTTATCTTGAAGTAATGCGGCATCTGTATACGTCTTCGGCATATTATCATGAATGAGTCCGTCCTGATTCATGATTTTGTATCCGTCCTTTCCACAGAATCCCCGGCCAGGCTCTCCCTCACTGAACACTCCCGTAGTATCACATCAGACGACAGCCGGAAACCCGTCGACCACATACTCACCACTCAACACATTTCCACATCAGGACTTCCAGCTAAATTCAGACATCTCTCTTAACCCTCTCAATACCCTCAATTCTCTTCATCAGGTAAGTCTAGAAAGGGTTTTTTTTCTTTTTGAGAGGAAGTTATGATATGTAAAAATGTGGTTTGAATCTGACGTGGAAAAAAAATCTGATTTGAATTTGGTATGAGGATGTGGCTTTAATAACGTTGGGTTCAGTACACGTTTCCACATTTGCTCCTCGCTCCTCGAAGCCTTTCTGAATAGCGCTCTCTCCCACAGTGGAACCCGGGCTCGTTGGCGATGTCACACTCCGGCTTGCCACATCTCAGCGTCAGTTCCTCGACTCCGCCTCCAGCCTCGTCGCCGCCGGTGAGGATCAAATCGGAACCCATCAGTCCTCCACGAGATGCCAACTGCATCCCCGCCTCTCACCTGCAAAGACCAGCATCCACAGACCCCGGCCACCTGTCGCCCGCACCGCCGTCGCACTTGGGTCCATCTTCCAACCATCCTGTGCACACACATTACAATGCGCTCTCAGGTGAGGACAAAAAAAATGAGGTACATGTCTGAATACATTGATATCGACAGCGTCTGTAGATATGATCTTTGGCTCGCTTAGAGAGAGATGTTCTGATCAGCTCGAGCGACGCAGGTGCTCGGAGGTGCTCCAGTTCGTAGATGATTAATAGATTCGTTTTCCTTGCAGGCCACCTAACGCCGACATCACACGCTTCGCCAGACGGAACCTCACACCACACCGAGTATGACACTCCGTTGAGCAAACGGCCGAGGCTGACAGAGGGCTGGACCACATAGTGAGGTGCAACGAGTGCCAGCACGTGCACCAGTGAGAGGACACTCAGTGCTGCGTGATCAGTGCCTGGCGGGCAGGGGGCGCCGTCCCCAGGGCCACACTAGCCCTCACAATCGTGCCCCCACCGCCTCTGCCTCTATGGACCACAACGGTTGTTAACTGTACAAAAAGACTTGGGGAGCAGAGTGTGTGTCCTTCGCCATGTGTGTGAGTGTCAGTGCCGCACTACCGTGACAGTGCCAAGAGAGGAGCTACAAGCCCTGCTCCCCGGCCTCCTGTGTTTGTGAATCACATTCCCTTACTCCCTTCTGCCAGTCCTGCCCCAGCCTGCCTAACTGCAACAGCCCTCCAGCCAATGGGAACTGGCATAAACGAGGTGAACTCTGTCCTTGGTAGCCTTAGTAATAAAGGCTGAGGGCTGTCATGGCCTGCTGCCCAGTAGCAGAAAGAAGCAATCCATTGCCGCCGATCGGGTTTGAAGCAGGAATGTTCAGTAGCCGTCACATGTTCGAGTGAATAGTGCTGCTGGCCATCTTCTAGTTGGGGTTGCCTTCTACCCATCCGAGAGAAAGCCTCGGGACACATTCTGATCATCTGAAAGATGGATTTCAGATGGCTCCTGCTTGTCTCAAGAGATGGCTTCCAGATGCCTCCTGCCCATCTGAGAGATGACCTCAGGAAGCTTCCTGGCCAGTTGAAACAAACATTTTCATTGCCATGGTAACATCATCTGCAGATCACAACTGTCTGTCACCACCACCTATGTACTTGTTAGTTCTGGCTCAATGTAAATAAGCAAAAGACATGATTATTTTTACTCTTTGTACATATTGGCCTATATGATAAGAATGCCTGGTACCTGTTGTGTAGTCGCGTCGGAGGAGGTAGGGAGTCAGCCGCCGCCGCTGCCTCCCAGGCCCCCCCTGCGGCCGCCTTCTGTACCTCTCGTATGGTCTTTCTTTGTACCTTGTGCCTCACCTTACTGTGTAAGAAGTTGTAGCCTCTAGTAACTGTGGACAGTAGTGCGTGGCCGGTGTGAGCTGCGTCGTGGTGTGGTGGTGGTGGTGGCAGACTGGGGATGGCAGACTGGCGGTAGCAGCTGTGGGCATCACTCGGCCCTGTATGTGTGCCTTGCTGGCCGCCACCGTTCCTGCGGCTCCAGGTGGCCCAACAGCGCTGCCACCCACCGCGCTCCATGGCTGCTGCCACCCGCCACGGGGCTAGGCCCACAGGAAGGAGGAGCCAGCTGTACCATACCAAATACAACACTAACTGTCGATACATAAACATTTAGACTGTGTTGACTTAACGTTGTTTGTATAAATACAAAGTCTAGATTCTTAATAATTTATATGATACTGCTAATGTATAATTCTTCAAGAAATGTTTATAGTTATATTTGATTATAATAAATCAAAACACCTAGTTTCTAAGCAAAGACACTAAAACCCATTACCCTAAGCATATGTTGCACCTTGTCGTGGCGTGATCACCGTGTACCACAGGCCGGCGTGCTGGGGCTCTGTGGGCCTGGGGGTAGTGGGGCCTGGAAACCATTTTCCTCATACTCACGCAGTAAAAGAAAAAAGAAGAAAATTTATTTTAAAAAACAGATGTGCAGCGTATAACCAGACGTTGCACATTAAGCAAAAAAAGAAAAAAAAATGTACGTGAAAACTGTTTCTTGTAAAAAAAAAAATACAAAAAAACTTTGTAGAGGCCGACATTGACTTCCATTTGTAACCTGTCTAAAATAAAGGGGTTTTTGTTTTGTAAATCTCACAATGGCTCACCTTCAAAGAACATAAAGGATTGGTCTTATTGTACAAATATAAGGATATTACTAATATCTGTGATGTATATAGTGCAATTCAGTGAGTACCAGGTACTCCTGTAAACATGGACTGTACATGATCGATATTTTCTGAAAAGTCATGTACATTCTGTATCTACATAGCAGTGTGTAACTGTTTATGTAATGATGAAAATCACCCCCATATGGATTACAAGTCATGTATTTTACATTACTCATTGGGTTGGCTTGGGCTTGAATGTTTTACTTCATATTCTTGTATCCAGTTTTAGTACGACTGACCCTTAATTCTATCTATATGGCTTAACAAAAAAAAAAAAGAAAAAAAAGAGCACAGGGAGAATCACTGTCCATATGATCATGGTGCATGTAATGGTTTATAAAGTATTATCCAGAAGAAATCAAGCCACCACAGCCTGTGTCCCTCGGGAACGGGTCCAGAACCATCTATCTATCTGGTCGCGCGGAGGCCAGTCTGACATCTTTTAAGAGGCACATCCAGAAGTCCCCAAACCCCCCTCCCCCCTACCAGCAGCCCCCCGTCCTTATGTTCTGACATCAACAAGTTACATGTTTGTGTAGAATAAGTATACTATTAATATTTTTTTGTTAGTGAAATAGAAGCATTTTGTGTGAATTTTGTCATGTTATTCAATAAAATGTGAATAACATAGGTATGACACTGTTTATTTCCCATATTTTGTGTTATGATGGAGTCGCATATTTTGTAGAAAAAAGGGATGGAAAGAAAATTGCAATGCTTTCATTTTCCAAGGACATAGAATAGAGAAAAAAATATTTATTCTAAGAACTAAAGCTTTGAAAATCATTCCTAAAAAACAACAACACTTGCAATGAAAACTGACCAAATAAAAAACTAACTATTCGCACATCTAACAACAAAACATACGTAGAAGAAACAACAACAAAGAACTTGATAATAAAGTCTAATATCTGACTCATGCTGTTTGAATATGTAGAGACATAGAGAGGGGAAAACTCTCTAAGAGTGATATATTATCATGCAAAAATGAAAGCAGGAGACGAGAGAGAACATCAAACTGGGATAAACCAAAAATCAAATAGTACTTTAAGTTATTTCAAAAACAACAATTGATTTGATCAACACACATAACGGTTTCAACATTGCAAGAATATAAGGCAATAATTCATCAACCAAATTGATGATAACCGCCGTATAATATAGTATACACGTGTCATCTTTTTTTTTCCTAAAGCCCGACCGAGAAACAAGATATCTGAACAAAGATGGAGTG
>NW_028234417.1:1104199-1109199 GCF_977035675.1 Penaeus japonicus | reverse complement strand
CGTCTATGATGTAAAGGCATGTAAAAATATTGCCATTAGTTATTTTGTTAAAAAAAAACATGTCACAGCACTGTTTTTCTAGTATTATTTAATTGAACATTGCCTATATTCTTCGCTTCTATGTGATAATGCCATTGGAAAGTGGAAGCATTCTCTTAGTGTGGTATCAAAAATGATGTTTAATACTTCTCATTTTTTTCCAAAACAAGAAGAACAAGAGAAATAGTCATACATGTACATACCAGTATGTAGATGTACCTCTTGACATAACACGTTGTGATATCACAGGCAATCGACAAATTAGAAATAGTAATAAATTTGTAATTTTTCAATTTATTTTATTTCTTGACCAACCACATTTGATTTAACAATTATAGTATTTCTACTCGGACTTTTTCCTTAAACTGATCTGAAGCAGAAATTACCATGATGTCATCAACATCACGTATTTTTCTGTGACATAATTTTTCTTTTACGTCATATCACATTTTATGACATCCAAACACCAAAAATACAGTAACAGAGTCTAAGAAATGATGTAAAATGATTATATTTAAGAACAACCTAGTGTTCTATTACTGACGTTTCAGCAGGTCACAAGTGGCCCACCCAGAACTCGCTGAGTAAATGAACTACGTCTTGGGATGTCTCCCAGGTCCGGGGAGATTTTCTGATTAAAGGACAGGACGTCAACCTGCGCGAATGGGTCAACCTTTGATGTATTCTCTCACACTTAGGAATTGGATAAATAATATGTAAATAAACCATTAATTATACATATAATATAAAGTATTCAGATTTAGCAAAGGTTTCCAAAAGATTTTCTTTTATTGTATTATCTTTTTTTTCAGTGCTTGAATTATAAAATCACAGTTTATGTAAAAATTTAAAAAAAGAGAGATAAATGTGTGATATTTACCATCAAAGTAAAGAACAAGCCTTTTTTTCTACTAAAGTTTATTATTCATCATTCTCAGAAAGAAAAAAAAAAACAGAAACATTCTATCTAGCAAACACAGCCAATAGCTCATCTGTTTTGATTCTGAGTGGCTATCATCCTCATAATTTCCTCATCCTCGTCCTCATTGCCCTCGTCGTCTCCTCTCATGAACTCATCTCGCGCGTTTCCCAGGCGCTCGTGCTCAAACTCGGCTCCGACAGCACACGACAACAGCCTCTGGATATTCCGTTCTTCCCCGCTCCCATAGATGTACCCATTGGCCTTGTCAACTACCTGTTTGGTGCAAAGGAAATTCATCAAATATAAAATAAAATGAGTGACTAATATTTCTATATCAAAATGTTTTTCTAAGTAGCAGCAGTTGAAACAGACACTGTGTCTGGCTATGTAGGAACAAAGAAAGAAAGGAAGAAAAACAAAAGAAATGAAAGAAAAAAGTACAGCTGAAGGAGAAAATGACGTGAATGGAAATACCAAAGTGAGTGAATGAGCCTGTTTATAATTGTGAGTTTACAAATATCATACTAACCTTCATAGCAGCCAGTAGTGTGGACCTGCTGTCTGCACTCACAGGGATGAAGGAAACCAGAGAGTAGTCTGTGATTACGTCTGCGATGGCCTTGTTCAGCTTGGCGTACTTGCGCATTACTGGCGCGTCCCCCAGGTAGTCGAGGAGGTATTCCAAGTCCATGACTTCTGTGTAAAATTCAAGCCCCATATCCAGGTTTCCATATTTTTCTACTGAATCAACCTGTTGAAAAGATAACTATATGTTCATAAATGTATTTTACTAATTGGAATATAGTGACAAATAAAGTCGAAAGATATCTCTATCACCGTCCAGTCAACAACAACAACAACAGAAACCTTTCTCTCTGATGCCCAATGCTAAGTTCTCACTTCAGGTATTTTGAATACCATACAATAGAAAACAAAAGAGTTGTTAAGGTTACAATTTTACATATAGTACTGCCATGTGCTGTAGAATGTTATTTTGGGTAACATTTACATGTATGTGCATTGGAGGTCCCAACAGCTTATAATAAAATTCAGAACTCCTAATTAGAGCGTAGAACATAGTATTTATAGCAAAAGCATCAGCTTCCTACATGAAACACACACACACACACACACACACACACACACACACACACACACACACACACACACACACACACACACACACACACACACACATATACATATATATTGTATATACATATATATATATTTATGTATATATATATATAATATATATATATACATATATATATTATATATATATATATATATATAATATATATATATATATATATATATATATATATATATATATATATATATAACATGTTACTTGTATATGAAGCATTCAAAAAGTGAGCAAAAAAGTAAAATTGAAATAAATATTCAAATCCCATTTACAGATGACATGTTAGCCAGTGAGTGTATATTCACAATGTATTACTATACTATGGAGAATATATACAATATACTATCATACTACATACTGTGCATTTTCAACCTACTGAACTTAACCCATACATTCCTTTAGCTATTCATATATCAAATGTAGGTATGCTGCAGTATCCCATATAGCTTTACTAATTATGTAATACAGTGTTTGCACAGTATACAAATCTCATAAAATCCATCGTACATGTGCGAATTATGACGATATTTCATACCATGTAGAAAATTAACCAACAAAATATCAATATTGAATATTAATTATAATTCACTGGTATATACATCATATCAATATACGTGTACAGTCCTCTCCACTTCCTTCCAGGTACTCCGCTGAGATTTGTCTAGGTGTGATCAGCCAGTTTCAATTAGAGTCGGAGGTACATGCTAATATAAATAGGGAGCTCGTGTTTCCGACGCAAGAGTTGAAGCTGGAGGTGACTGTACGTAATTCATGCCTATTTTTCCTACATTGAAAATTTCTCTCATGGGCTTACACATGAAGTGAAGGAAGAAAATTAGGTTACCAATTTCATCTATGAATGTTGTAGTTTTGACTTTTAACACATGGCAAATCCGTCTGATGTAATGTACAAAATTGCATTATAAAACCTCCACGCTGTGTAGTCTTCATAAAGCACGATCAGAAAACAACACAATTTCAAAAAGTAAGAGATGCTACATAATAAATACAACAAAGTTATATAACCATAGCATGATCATTTCATTAGTAATGAAAATATCTTTAAAACTTAAGAGGTTAACCCATATTATGGTTTTAATAAAATGTGTATACAGTCGGATGGCGGGTTTACACTGTTTGGCACGGTGCCATCCGTGTCTACAACCGACTCATCTTTGGCAGTAAGTCATGCCATCCGCTGTCAATGGATTAAGAAGCAAGTTTGTTTATAATTGTTTTCCTCTTACCTTTGAGAGTATGTTCACAGTTGGCAATTCCATCATAAGCATGCTATTTAATGTTAAAAGCACAGCAGACACATATTTTCCTGTAAGTGAAAAGAGACAATGCCAATTCAACAGTATATGCAACTGAATATCAGTTATTTCCTTCAAAAATACCAACAATGTCTTTAACCCATTCGCGCCGGTTGACGTGCTGACACGTGGTCGAAAAAAAGCCCCGGACCCGGGTGACGTCCTGGCACGGGCTACATTTTCGGCCCGCGCGCCGGGAGGCCAGTAGCGACGTGCTGAAACGTCCGCATTAGAATGATAGATTATTCTTAGTACAATTCGATTTTCATACTTGATTTGTCTTAGCTACTTTAGTTTATCCTTCTAAATAGTAGAAAATGGGATATAACGTAATATGAATGACGCCACAGGTACATACGTAATCTTGATTACGGCATGGTGATTTCTGTTTCTGATTTGTTGAATATGATGATCTGAGTCGAAAGACTATCGTAAAATCAATTGTAATTGGCCGAGGAATAAAAAAAAAATAATAAAATAAAATTATATAACATCTTTTTGTTGCCCCACTAAAAGAAAATGACACTTGAAAAAACATTGCTGTTACTTGCATTCACTTGTATGCACATGTATGGTTGTTCATATTCTCTTTCTTTTCTTTTAGGAAGAAAAAAAAAAATGAAAAAAAAAACTATGTTTGTTACCTCACTAGAAGAATGCTTCCGTTTCCCATTGGTATTACAACATAGGAGTAAAGAATATGGAAAAAGTTCAATAGAATAACACTAAAAAAACAGTGCTATAACATCTTTTTCAACTGATATACTTCCTCTGAACATAGCACTACTTTCTATACATGACTACACTTTAGACGCAATCACGCAAACCATAAGGATAGGGTGGGTGAAAAACGCTCTGTGAGTGTCAGCGCGACCGCGCGCAGCGGGAAAACACCCTGGGACGAACGGTTGCGCGCTTGAAATCTTCCCGGCATGATCGGGAGTAGGCGAAATTCCGCCCCGGCGTGAATGGGTTAAATATATATAAATATACATATGAGAAAACCCTATGATGATGATAATACAACAATAAATGCTGCTACTATTACAAATAATCATAAAAATAACAAAAATGAAATAAAAAATACATACCAGGGTCATTAGCATAGTGAGAATCCACAAGGTAGACCGCACAAAGGCGAATTTCAGCTTTGTCCAATTCTCTTAAAATATTGCGCACCATGGTGTGGTGTGCGTACAACTCAGCCTGAAGGTGAGGAAAATGTATCAGGGAAGAAAAAATCATTAAAAAAAAAAAATCTGCATCCTTATATACAGTCTAGATTCATTAAACAATAATAAAGTCGGTGCTTTGAATTGAGGCCTACTTCTTAATTACATCAAATTTGAGGCAGGGACTTGTTTTCCATGTCAACTTTTCTTCTGTTTTTCCCTGCTCAAACCTAATTTTTCAAGGATGTTATTATTATTCATACCAAACATTTTTTAAAAAGTGAAATTACAGTGTGAAAATGAGTACATATCTGTGTGTGAGTATGTGTGTACATGCATGCGAGTGAGTAAGTGGTGAGTGAGTCAGAGAGCGAATGAGTGCATGAGGAAACAGAATCTCC
>NW_028234417.1:1081699-1096699 GCF_977035675.1 Penaeus japonicus | reverse complement strand
CACTACTACCTCTACTACTACCACTACTACTACTTAAAATAATAATAATAATAATAACATTAATAACAATAAGTGATAGAAATTAAACCATAAAAAAAACAAATCCTGTTTAACCATCTGTTCAAAAAAAAATAATAAAAAAAAACATATAAAAAATAAAAAATAAAGAAAGAACACCACCATAGCAGGGTATGCTTGTATATATGCACATCTACCATCAATGGGTTAAGCAATGCTATTAGTAAATTTAAAATTCTATTCTGAAGTCTGAATTCTTGGTCCGAAGACATATCCAAATATTACAAGTTCTGCTCCATTTCTTATGACTGCTTAAAGCATAATTTTGATGGGTAATAAAAAAAACAAACAAAGTTTCTTTTACTCTTTAATAAAAAAAATATATATAAACCAAAAAAAAATCCAGTAATCTCTTTGTATGTAGTTGATGAGAAAGATAGACACGGGAACTTATGATACATATGTGGTACGTAAACTTCATAATTACGAACACCCAAATAATGATTTATACTTGTGTGAATAGGACACTTGCAATGACATTCAGATTAATCCATACTGGACCAATATTTCACAATGGAAAATATTAATAAGACAGCCGACGACAAACTGATTTTGTTGCGACAATGAATAACTTCGCATTGCAATGTATGTAATTCTGGGGTTATGTAAGATGCCATACCTACGAGAATTTTATGGGGAATTAACTTTTTGTCAACAAATGATATCACATATATGATAAATGTCTAAATCATTTTCCATTTCTCCATTTAAACAATTAATGCTGGGGAAATGGACTGTCCCCTCTAGCTATATTTTATCATTATTTCTTTTTTAACACATTTATGGTTATATAACTGCTTAGTCATGGAGGGGTCAATTGTTTGGCTTACCTGACCTAACTGTTTACCTTGTTCCTTGAATTCTTGTGATAAAAAGGTATTGCTATTACTATGATTATCATTATTGTTATTATCATCATCATTGTCACTATCATTATTCTTACTATTATCATTATTATAGCTATAATTATAATTTGTATTATTAGTATAACAACAGTAATAATAATAGCAATACTTTGATTTTCAAAAAAATTCATGGAATTGGATGATCAGATGAGCTCATGTGATTGACTTCTTGGTGACTAAGCAATTATAGAACCATGTATATGTAAAAACATATTAATAATAAAACAAAACCATAGAGGAGGGGGCACACATACATACACTCAATAGGTTAAAGATGATATCGCAAGGACAATACTATTCTTTCTCCTTTTTTGGAAATGAATTCAGATCAGCCTTTGGTATACACTGAAAATAGTCAATAAAACATATCTGATTCTTTTTAAAAAGTCCAATATAAGTCATCTTTGTTTAATACGTTCTAATTATCTACTAAAACAAGACAAAGCCAGTAACCCTGAGAGACACTAATGCAAACAATGATAATGAGATTAAGTTATTTCATTTCTTCTTGTATTCCTACTGAGTGTTCAGAATATAAAATTTGTACTGTTTTCTAAAGATGGTTGGACCTATTATGATGTCAAAGTACAAAGAAAGTAAACTAGAAGCAGGATGGTATTGAGTTCTGAAAAATGGTGTGCACATCATTATGTTACCTTTTATATATTTAACGTTTAAATGTAGTTCTGATATAAAAATACATTAACACCCTTTCCAACATTTCCAAAACCATGATAAATTCTTGCAGCATACAGCATCAAGATTTTCTTTTTAATATAAGCAAACCCATAGGTATACTTCATACAATTCAACATCCAAAATAAATTACTCACACATATATACCAAAGCTAACACCACTGATTCAGAGATAATATTATCTGAGTATCACTTCCCTGGGATCTAATAGATATAATCACACATATATTTTCTAAAAGGAGGAGTTCTGTTATATACAAAATATTGAATTGAACACTTTTCCTACACAATGTAGTCTTTCCTCAACCATCGAATTTCTATCTTTTCTTTTTCTTAATCTTTTCTTTTAATAACTGGGCAGCTATGCGTTTCTTTTCCTCCATTAACTTCTTGTCTGCTTCTCTTTGAGCAATCGTTTCCTTCTCTAAGAGGGCCTTATACATATCTTCTTTGGTCACTTTCCTCTTGGGCTTAATTTCTTTTGGTATACTAGTGTTAGCCGATGCCAATGAAGGGCCAGAGGCTTCATCACAATTTTCGTCCGTCATCTTCTTTGGACGACCGCGTTTGGGCTTGGCTGGGGAAGAGTTGCTTTCAGAGGGGTCAATCAACAGCGTCCGAGAAGGCTTTTTCGGAGCAGGGTTATCTCCCTGATGTGGTGAACCCTCTGGTGTTTTATCTTCAGTTTCGTCTTCCTCTTCCAATGGTTCTTCTGCCTCTTCCATCTTTCTTCTTTTTGTTTTGGGTCTTCCCCTTGACGCAGAACTGTTTCTCTTCCTATTTTCAGTAGCTGCATTAGAACTGGGTGGCTCTTCTCCTTTAGCTCTGGCAATAGCATCTTGCATCCTCTTACTGGTAAATTTGCTTTCTTTTACAAGTTTTATGTTGGTATAGAAAGAATCAATTCTTGTCTGAGAGGTCTTAATGCCAAGTTTTTTCATGACTGGCACCAGGATTTCATCTGCTTTGGCTCTATTCCATCCAAACTTCTCCATTGTGAACATTCTTAAGGAATCTACATTAGGAACTGCCCAAGAAAACTTTTCCAATGATTCATCCACTTCAGGTTGATAATAAGAATCAAAAATTGCTTTATTTGGAAAGGACTCAGGGATTGTAATCTGTGACAATCGCTGCTTTACCTTGGTCTGGTATGCAGCACTTACATTCCTGTGGGCTACATTCCACCACTTTTTCATATTGTTCAGGCAGTCAAGGCCTTCACCAGGGAACTCTGCCAAGACTTCCATAGCCAAAACTGCTCCTACAGATTCTATTCCTACAGTATAGTCACTCCCTGTCAGTAGGGCAAGACTGATCATTTTGTCTCTGTCTAGTCCAATGTTTGCTTTGATATTTTCCGTCTTGAAGACTTCTACATGTTTGGTCTGATTGAAAAAGTTTTTGTATACATTACAGCCTCCAAACAGGAATATATCTGAATCATCAGTGATGGTGCCTGTGGTAAGTTTCTGTGCATTGAGAAAAGCACACTGGGCTTCTGCTTCCATGGGTGCCACAAGATATGGAATGCCAAAGAGCTGCAGGAGTTCCTGAGCTTCTCCATACATCTGGTCATTCAAATTGGAAGCAATTCTTTCTATTTTTTGTGCCTGAGCCACAAGCGATTGCTGCTCTGATGCTAGTTCCTCCTCTAAGTGTTTTAATTCATCGTTTGAGTACTCCAAAGGTCTCTCAACTTCTTCCACGTTTTCTTTGTCCAATGCATCTTCCTTCAGATCTATGTCAGAGTTTGAACTGATTTTGATCTCTGTTTGCTCCTTTTCACTTTGAGTTACTGACGGATTTCCTGAACTAGTACACTGATTCTCAATACAATTTTTGGAATCATCCTCAACCCTGGGAGAATTATTCCCCATTTCCTGAGGTGATTCTGCAGAATCTGTACTTTTCTTGTTTTCTTGTAAGTCTCTTGAAACATTATCCTCTCTTTCTGGTGATGTGATCATAGCTAAGGAGGTCCTCTGCTCTATGCTTTTGTGTTTATCCAAAGATTCACTAATATCATTATCATCATTTACTTCCATAAGATCATCATCATCATCTGATTCTCTGTTTGCTTTATCTGTAACTTCCTGAATGGCACTTGCCCTTGGCAACACTGGCTCCTCTTCTGCCTTCTTAAGACTACTCTCAACTTCTTCCAAGTCACTATCATCACTTGAACTCATAATTTCCACATCATCAACAGCCATTTCCTCCTCAGCCAATGAGCTATACTTTGTGTCATCTTTGGGTGCAGTTTTACTTCCGTGAGAATTCATTACTTTTTCAATTTCCAGCTTAACAAGGTCTTGTATTTTGCTCTGTAGTTCAGTGCTAATTTCCACATCCTTTCTATTAACAGTCGATGGAGCAACTGCTTTACCTGTATTTTCTGTCTTATCAGTGGTTGCTTTCTCCATAATGGTTGGAGTGTCTAGCTTGTGCTTTCCTTGCTGTTCATTCTCTAAGACATCCCTCACTGATGTTGTTTCTTTTATATTTGCTATGTGGCCATTTGGCTGAACTGAATCAAGCACAGGCTTTGACACTGGCGTAGCATTAATATCGGTAAAAATATCAGCAAAAATATCATCCTCCATTTTCAATGGTTTGACATCAAAATCTAAAGAAATGGCAACAGCTTTTAGTTTTCCATTGCCTTCTTCACTTGAACTTTTGCACTGATTTTCCTCTGATCGTCTAGTGTCAACAACAGCTTTCTTGGGCGAATTTTTATCTGTTTCTGTGTGTACCATATCATCTAACTTCTGCTGAACAATCTTCATCCACAGGCTATCGTTTTTGTTCTCCAATATCTTATCTACATTGCTGCCTTGTTCTGCTTCTTTGGCCATACCATTAGTTTTTGAGCCAGGCAGATCCAAGGAGTCATTTTTCTCCTCTATCTCTATGAGGTCACTGTCATCATCTGAGGAATCAGCATCTGGATTAAATACAAAACCTGATGCATTCCTTGAAGTTGAGGGTTTGTCTTCATCAGCTACCACCTCCTCTCTTTTACTTGCTCCTGGTACCGTGCTCTCCTGTTTGATTAGTGCTAATATTTCGTCCTGTGTCAAGCCACTGTTCTCCATCAGGGATCCAACAATATGAAGTAAGCCATCATCTTCCATCTCTGTTTTTGCTTGTGAGTTAAATCTATACTCATCATCACCATCAACATAGTAAGATTCTTCACAGTCCGATTCCGAATCTGACTGTCGGGCCTTATTCACAATGCCTTGCTTGGCAAGTTCGGTCAAGAAGTCCTTTTCAAAATTACCATTCTTGCTTTTCATCAGAGATTTTCCCTTCTCCTCCTTTTTAATTTTGACTTCCTCTTCCTTTTTCAAGTCATCTTCTTTAACCTTTTTAACAAGAATAGAATGGGCTGAATCTTCAGATATAATCCTATGTGTTAGGCTCACATGTTTTTCCAAGTCTCCAAACATTTCCGCTTCCATTTCAACTGCTCTCTTCTTTTGGATTTCTTCCTGTGTGGTGTCAAGGGTAACCTGAAACTTTCGTCTCTTCATCAATCTATCCATCTGAAACTCTGCAAAACTGCCCCCATCTTGAGGCATTTCATTAATAGTAGCCCATGAGTTCTCCTTCCGAGTAGTCTGTAACTCGCTCAGAACCACCTGCTGTATTTCAATTGGTAGCGCTTTGAATTCCTTGCCCTCATAGTCAAAATGATGCAAATTGGGAAGACTGCTCAAAATCTGCTCATATTCGTTCTCTTCTGATTTGACGGTAGTCATTTCCTCTTCCTTTATCTCTAGTGGGGGTAAGGGAGGAAGTTCAAACATATCTTTTTCTTTCTTCTGAGGCTTTGGTACATGGACTTCGCTGGGTCCTCGTCCAGTCTTGCCCAAAGCCCTTCTGACAGCCTGGCTTTTTAGCAGATTGGACAGGAGCCTGTCCCGCACCTGCTTGGCTTTGTTGGCTGCAACATCTCTCTTTAGCCGACGTGCGGCAAGTGTCTGTTTCTTCAGGTGGGGAACACCGCCATCAAATATGAACACGGGTCTTATTCGATAAAAAAGTAACTTGCAGATTCTATGGAACAGAGTAAGTAAATGAGCATTTGCTACTGCTGCACCTCCTGGGCCTCTGAATCCTCTGACAGCCTGGTGAAGCCAAATGGATACATCTACACCCAAGATTTTGTGTTCAAGGGTTTCGAGGGGAACCGGTACGCCACAACTCTCAATGAGTTTCCACAGTCCTTTAACTCCCATGGTACTCTATCAAAAGTAAGCTACTGCAAAAATGAATGGGTACCTCTTCTCATACACAGGCCACTTTTCTCTTACTTCATTAACAAAATGTATCAAACAATAGTTTTGCCCATACAAAAATGATCATACATAAAAACAATCTCTCCTCCTTTTCATCCATATCATAAAGGGAAGGGAAAATAACATCAAGTAAGTGGCATCTTCTCCATTCTTCAGTTAACCAATGCTGAGCAGATGCAACAGGTTCGTAGCGCAGTACACCAGGTCTTGAGCACCATCTGCAACCAAAGCCTGCCATAAGTATCTGGGAAAAGATGATTTGGTGTGACAAGTGAATAAGTTACTCGATGTGATATCTTTGTAAATTCTGCAGATTTAAAACTTAGAAATAACATGCTTTTACTCAAGTGACATTTTTCTTAATCTAAGATAAAAAAAAATATTTACAGCAGACTATGTCATTTGCAATTTAGAAACTCTTTAATATTCTGCTCTTACTATTCAACAGAGAGAGAAGAGAGAATAAGGCTAATTTCAGATACATCAACTTGATGAAGTTTCACAATTATCACTTACCAAATAATCCTTTCCCTATTAATTTTACAATATGACCAAAATTTATCTGTTTTTCCAATATCACATACTATATGCATTGACATTTTGTTAATCTGACTTTATTTTCAAAATAGAGTGAAATGACAACACATTCAAACTGGATCAGTATTAACCCATTGCGTACGGGTGACATACATGACGTAGGAGCTTTGGCCTGACGACGGGCGTCATGACGTACACGACGTTCGGGGATTTTGGATAATTGTGCTATTTTATTGTGCTATGAAAAAGGAATGAGTGATGATGGCTACTGCAGCCCTAATTACTATAATTACCGTAATATCGTGCAAGCTTAACGTCCAAAACCTAGATGGCACCACTTTTTCCTAGCACCAGCAGGTGAGAGAGCCTTGAATGGCACCCATCCACGGTCTCTAGCAAGCACTGTCTCTATAGAGCGATGGCACACACTAAGTTGATGAACCCTTGCTCTAAAGTACCGCCGATGAAGGATGTGCAGGCAGAACGAGAAGAGGAAGGTGACTCAATCCATACCCAGTGTCTAAAATGTGTTCCTGGGCCAATATGGATGCCTTTCACTGTGGCACTCACAGTCACAAGCACAGGTTTCATTCCTCTTCCCTACCTCTTCTTGTTATCTTTATTGTAGGTGGTTATATGTTTCGTATTCGTTCATGACAGCACAAAAATACGAAAAAATAAAGTTGCATTTTGTCCTCCCATAAAACAGCAATACTTCTATCACATTGAGTATAAAGAAAATAATTAGCTAATATGGATAATATACTACAATTTTAGTCAACTGCAGCACTGATAGAGCCTGTCATATGGCACATATAAGTCTCTAAACTCAATAAAACACACAAAAAATAAAACACAAAAACCGCTCTAGTTTTACAATGAATGACTGAAAGAGATTGGGATGCTTCAAATTATATTGCTTCAAGCGGTCTCTCTCTAAAATAAAACCTATCCTGGAGGCTGGGCAAGCAAATTTATCTCCGTCTGCAATGGGTTAAAAGCTATACCAGTCTAAACACTGGGGCAGGTATTGTACACACATAAAAAAAACAAATCACATGTCTTTTGTACATAATTCTGTCATCATTATCATTAGTATGCTGAGAGCAAGTTCACAAAGTTCACAATGATATATACATCATTCATATAAGAAGTATCTAAATAACAAGATATGGGTAAAACAAATTCAATAATACATCACACACATACACAGTTTTAACCACACTGCTGTCATCCAGATTGGCTGCCATATATTCTTAAAACATTAATCTGACATTAGTATATCATTAAATACCAGTTCTCAGTGCAGTCCAGACAAATGAGACATAACTGCATTTACACTCAAATGCATGTTCTATTTGATAACCTGTATCCCACAACTGGTATATGTATATCAGAGCTTGCAAATTGATGTAGGATGGTGCAGGCATATTTACCTGACAACAGCTAGCTAATTAAAATATCAGAGATGCAATGCAATGCAAAAGGCCAGAGTTGCTAGCAACATCAATCTGACACCTTCACCAGAGCAACACATCCACTCAAAGGTGGCAACTTAACCCTTTCCTGATGGGGCACGTGCTACGTGAATACCCCTATGCCGGGCGATTGCAATATTGCATTGGAATCGTCACACTGGCATGATGCCCCGGCATCGGGAATTTAGTCACGAGTGTGACGCACCGTCGTCATAGGGTTATGATTATCTTAAAAAAAAAAAGTTCAAGTTTCTACAATTTAGTAAGACCTGTTTTCATTTTCTATCTGAAGGTTGGATGCTTTTAAGTCAGACTAACATGACATACAAGGTCAATTACTGGTAGTGCTTAACAACATATTAAGTGCTACCACTTTGTAAAATACCTCATTTCAATTCTATCCCACTGTAAAATTGTTGTTAGAATTATTAACTGAATTACACAATTGCATGCTTAACCCATTGTGTACGGGTGTCATGACATACACGTCGGCACTAATTAGGCCTAAGAGACAGGTGTCAATGCGTACATGACGCGACATCAGGATCTACTCATAGTTGAAGCGCGCACACAGTCATGGAGTATTATGGCTGTAACGGCGCTAGCTCTAGAGCTACAAAGTCAGCCTGAACTCGCATTTTATGAGGGATTGATAGAAAAATATTGTTTGGGCTAGTCTGCAATACCCAGTGGGCAGAGAAAACCCTTTCCACATCCCTCTAATTTTTGGTATTGTTGGATAAAGACGCAACCACACGTAGCGAAAAAACAAACCTTTGGGCATGACGTATCTTTAATTATGACGTAACCCATAAAAGCTCTTTTCTTCTGGAAACGAAAAATAACCGAGATATATTATTTTGAAAATAATTAAAAACGATTAACGGGAGAGATGATTCCACCGTCTTAACAAACATCTGACTGAAAAATATCGGCTCTGCGCATGCGCCAACCTCCCCCGCGGAAATACAAAAAAGTATCGATAGACGGCAATACTGTCACGTGATAATAATAGCACCAATAGGGAAACAATAGGTCTAACCGACAAAATGATCGACCAATCACAGACAATTGACCATAGAGTCTGGGTCTTTGCTTGAATTTCAAAATCAGTTTCGAGATGGCTACATTGTGTGCAAGACGTAGGTACACTCCGTGGGAATTCATCATGGTTTTTTATAAAGATAACGCTGCATCACTGAAATAATTACGTGACCACGGTGCTCTGCCAATGGAAATGGAGTGCAAAAACTGTGAATTACAACCCGGCCCCTCACACGCCTCCAATTAAGGTAAGAAGTGGTAACATTCGAAGATAAAAGTCAGATAAAAGTGCCCTTGGCTAGGGCAGGCTAAAATCGGTCATTGAAAGTGAACCTGCCACGCAGTGGTTAAATAAGGGGGGTTCCAGGAGGGGGCGAAGCCCCCCCTTGGCTAGGGCAGACAAAAAATCGGTCAGTTCCGTGGTCGGTGGTGGACGTTCGTTTTGAAAAGTTACCGGCCACGCAGTGGCCTTAAAAGTGGGGGGGGTCCAGGGGGGGGGGCGAAGCCCCCCCCTTGGCTAGGGCAAACCCAAAAACTAGGTTAGGTTAGGTTAGGTTTATGGGTTGGGTTTTGATTACGCAAAAAGCCCTTTAAATTTCGCGCCAGAATTCGTTAGTTCCGTATCGACGGTGGCGCGCGTGTGGGGAGGGAGGGAGGGGGGGGTGTAACTCAACAACGAAAGGTTTCCGATGGAAATGAGTAGCGAAACTGTACAAAACAGAACGAAAACTACCAGAAAAAATATCGTGTCGTGCCTAGAGGTTTGGTTGCGTCTTTATCCAAATTTACCTAATTTTTAGCCGTTGCCGCTAGTTTCGTAGACCGCCTGCCTTGACAACCACTTAGGTCGTTAGGTGCCCCATCGGCAATGGGTAATAATTTATCAAAAGTGACCTATGTAACAGTTGTGTTCCCCATGCCTTCAGCAGTATGGCAATGGTCAACAAACTTCCAAAGGCAATTTATCAACAAACATGGAACCAGTCCAAGCTTTATCTCACCAGAATGTGTGGTGGAGGTTTGTCGCCCTTTGATGGAGTGCCTAAGGAACATAGGACACTGGTGGTCACTTTTGTTCAGAATCACTGATGCAATTCCAAAAAAAAAAAAAGCTTGAATACAGTTAAATCACATTAAAATCACCCAGATTTTTTTTTTTTCTGCAGAGGCATGGGCAAGCTTTGATACATTGATTTTGAGTCATGACATTGCTACTAACATTGTATTACAAATTAAGGTAATAACATGACTATATGTATTTTGTATGACCGGAATGTGGATCAGCTTACTCGCAGATTTTTCGGAAATTTCTATGTTGATAAAGATGCGCTTTTTTTTTCTTGTCATAACAAATATATAACATCAATTAAGATCATATCTACTTTAACCTCTGTCTTTACATATAGTATTTCTTATCCATGTTTATAGTATCATATAAAGACGATGACTTTCAACCACAGAAACAACCAGAATAAAGCCTAAAGAAAGGAAAAAACTTAAGATAAATAACTATTCCTCCAACTACACTAGTTCCAAAATCATCACCTGCTATCCTAGACCTTACCTATCAAATCTTATCACAAGAAGGCCACCATCTCCCAAGAAATGAGTCCAGAATTCAGAATGCCGGGCATCCGTGCGTCGCCTTTTCAGGGTTTGTGTTGATTCCAAGTTGGTTTCGGTCGCTTAGACTCCGGTTCGGTTGCGTCACGCGGCGACATCATGTGGCGCGTGTTGACTTCATCCATTCCGTGTATAAAATGGATTTCTGTATCATTTTGTATTCATTCTTTTTTGTAATCTCGGTAGGTTTTTATCTTTTAGAACATATATATATATATATATATATATATATATATATATATATGTATATATATATATATATATATATATAGTGTTTAAGTACTGTGAAACTTCTCCTCCGAATAATTCGGCCAAACCCATTTCTTCACTTTTTATCGAACACACATACACACACACACATACACAAACATACACACACACACACATACACACACACACACACACACACACACACATACCCTTTGTCCATGGTACATGCAACACGTACCCACGCACACACCCACACACACACACACGTGATGAAATATGCCATATTACAAGAAACGAATAAATGTACGTATTAAAAAATCTTAAAAACTTTTGCTGATAAAACTCGTTTATTAAAGGCTGCCCTGTTACAAAGAGAACATATGTCTCTATTTTAATTTTATAATACCCCCTTATATATATATATATATAATATATATATATATATATATATATATATATATATATATATACATATATATATATATATATATATATATATTTTATTTTATTTATTTATTTATTTTTTTTTTAAGAAAAGTATCTAATAACATCACTTTTTAATGGTATACCATGTATTTACGCAAAATGGATAAAAACTTATCCTCTTTGTAATATGCATATCTTAATCTCCCAATCATACATATTCTTCATGATAAATAAAAAATCTTATCTCCTTTTAATACACATTTCAATCTCCCTTGGCTCAATTACATCCAAATGTTGCGGGAGAAAAAACACCTGTATTTGAGTAACAAATGTCCTTTTATTTCTCTGAGATGAGTAAAAAGATACTTTTTTCTCTTTGATTATAACTTAACGTACCTGTCTTCATCAAATTGCTTTGTATGAGAACAATCTTTAACAAAATTAATTTGTAGGCCCATGCATACCTCGAACTTCATTACCATACGGGCTTGCGGAAATAGTGTAGGCACGTAAGTATTTACAAACATTATGATTGTTTTCACGGCTTTTCTGTCCTTGTTACATTCTTTATAATGCATATCTTAAGATGAAAAAAGATGTATCATATGCAAAATATTATTTTCAGCCAAATGGTAGTATTTGATCCCTTGAATACCACACTGCTTTTGGTCGCTAGTAACATTTTCAGCTCCACCAATCATTTTACTTGTCTCTCTACCGCCCTAAAAAGATTTTTTCCCCGGAGGTCTTCATAAGGATATAACCGCCGAGGTTAAACTTTGTTTTCATAGTATACTGTATTCCCGTTTAAGTCAATTCGATAGATAAGGGATTAATTGTTTTTTGGAATAAACTAAGTAAATTATTTACCTTTCGACCAGTAATTCTCAACCCTTCCTCTGTCACACTCCAACGGCTGGATGTGTCGCTCTATTTACCCTCTCATTTGTACTGATATATTGTCTGGCAAAATCCATTGCAATAGATCTACCATGTAAATTTAATCCTTAGGGTAAATTTACCCCTAGTTGAGAATGACTACTTTAAGTGAATTTGTCTTTTGCACATCAGATTATACACACTGCCATGAAAACGGCAAATGCATCGCGGCATGTTACCACCAAACGTTTTTGTTTTTATAAAAGTTTTCAAAATGGACCCTGTTACAAAAGAGTAAGCCTTTTTTAACTGTTGCAATATCTTTTTGTGTAAAAGTATTTATTTTTTGGAAAAGTTCAATTAATACCGATGCTTCTATACAATTTTCAGCGTTCTAACACTCATTTTCCTAAATTTATACTGATATGTCTTCAAGCCAGAGCCATTGCAAAAAGCTTTACCATATGATTTTTGACTCCCCAGTGGTATATTTACCCCCACCTAAGAATACGTATTTTAAGCGAATTATTCTTTTGCCCATAAATTTATATAAATATACAAAAGCGGTAAATACATCGTAGTATATTATCACAAAAACGTTTTTTGAGTGACTGTGTATGTATATACATATGTAAAAAAGAATCCTGTCACAAGAAAGTCATGCGCACCAACTGTTGTACTATATTACTCAAAGGGTTCTTTTATGTAAAAGTGTTCAATTTTTGTAAAGGGCAAATGAATACCAAAGTTTTTCTCTAATACTCATTTTCCCTGTCGTGCAAAAGATTTTGATTTCCTACTGATACATGTTCCAATCTTCTTAAGATGAATAGCAACCAAAGCTGTCTGAGACAGTAAATTATTCATTTTTCAACACACCAGAGCGATATTTTGCAATATCTTACAAACAATTAATAGGAGTACTTTTCATTTACCCCGAAAGTTTCCCGTTCCTTACCGGCTTAAATTGTACCGCAAAGTTGTCAGCTCCGTGTTTTTTCCTTAATGTATGTTCGGCGTACCAAGTAAAAATGTCGAACCAGGTACAGATAGCGGACGAAAGACATTGGCAATGATATAAGCAGCGTATCTGCAAAAAGGATGTGATTGGGAGCTCTAGTGGAAAAGCAAGTTTTAAGGCAAAACATGTAATACATTTAGTCTTGATTATTATTTCTTTATACAAACGAGGGTTACATGATAAGATTGTCACAAATATAGAAAACCTGCATATCCATTCTCTAGTTTCGGTCATTTGAAGAAAAAAAAAATGTGTTTACAGAAGGAAATGAAAAATATCTACATACAGGTACCGGAAGCCTATCTTCACCGCATAAAACTCGCAACACTTCCGTAGTCAGAGACCTCCGTTGCCAAAAGACAGTCCTTACAGAGGAGGTACTATCTCCAAAGCACTCCAAGTCGTCTCTTCCTATTAACGTATATTTGTCCGCGGCCGGAAAAAAAATATTTTCTCCCTTGTTTTCATGTGGGTAGCAGCTTACTTTCCGTAAACACACTCACAAACAAACAAACAATGCACGCAGGGTGGTTAGGCGGCGGCGGCGGGAGTGGGAACGTCGCCTGCGGAGGATTTAGACGTGACAGTCTTGTCTACTCCAGAACTTTCCCCTTGCACAATCATGCAAATGAAGCCAAAAAGACAAAACCAGAACAGCGTAAATATGGCCACTGTGCGACCCCCTAGTGAACGTCGCAAATGAAGTCAAAAAGAGTGGCCAAAAACCAGAACAGGCGTAAATATGGCCATTGTGCGACCCCCTAGTGGACGTTCGCACGGTCGAAGAAGAATATGGTCAACAGGGCTACAGACGCTATATAGCCAACGCAGGTCCTGACTTGGCACTCGAAGATTATATGTATATATATATATATATATAATATATATATATATATATAATATATATATATATATATATATATATATATATATATATATATATATATATATATATATATATATATATATAATATATATATATATATATATATATATATATATATATATATATATATATATATATACATATATATACATATATATATATATATGGGGGCTCGATGGCCGACTGGTTAGAGCATCGGACTGTCAAATGACGAAGATCTGAGTTCGAGCGTTCGAACCCCGGCTGGTGAGTTGTTACCTTTGGCAAGGTGGAACTTTACCTCGATTGCCTAATGGTGTATACACAATATGTGTTTTATATACCCCCCACCAAGATACAATTAGGGCCAGTAGGTGGGGTACCCGGCCATAACCCTCTTGAGAGGCCTACGTCCTGTAGTGGAATGATACAGGCTGATGAAAAAAAAGAAATATATATATATGTATATATATTTTTTTTTTCATTCTATTTTTTCAGAGGATGAGAAAGAGAAAGAGAATAATCGTTCATCCATTTGTCGGTTAGATTGATTGTTCGTTATTTTTATCTTCATCATCATTATCCTTTTTGTTACTATCAAAAATATGTTTATCGTTGTTATGATTATCTTTAATAATAGTTGTAGTAGTAGTATTATAATCATCATTATAATTCTCATTATCACTAATATGATCTTCTTTCTTATCATCATCATCACTCATATCATGATCATTACCATTGCTATCATTATCAGCATTATCATTATTATCAACATTACTGCTAGTAGTACATATCTACTGGTAAAAGCAGTAATCATCGCGATTATCATTATCCTCATTATCAACATATACTTACTACTATCATTATTATCGCTATTCCCATGATAATCAACGTAATTGATATAATTACTCGTGGTTGGTTTCGTCTT